>NW_026294413.1:49448017-50048017 GCF_007827085.1 Peromyscus californicus insignis
TGTTTGGTGTATTTAGTATTTTTAACTATGATATTCTATTTTCTTTGTTTGTTTGTTTTGTTTTGCCTTGTTTTGCCTTGGGATTCTATACATTTCTTATATCTGTAGTGGGTAGCCATTCCAGCTTTGACCTGGAAATAAATCTCCTTTTAACTATGTGGAGTGGCCTTAATAATTTCACCAATGTATATCTGTATGGTCATGTCTTTCCTTAGTTTGGTGAAGTTTTCTCCTATGATTTTGTGAAAGATCTGGTCCATACTCTTGACCCCATTGTGATCTTAATTCACATTTTCTCAATGTACATACCCTTGGGTCTTTTGAATGACTTCTTTAGAGCAGAGCCTGTTCAGCTTTTGATTCATTTTAAAATCGAGTTATTAATCTTTTTGCTTTTGGGTTATAGGAATTCCTTTAATATTTTGACAATCAACCTTCTATGAAATATGTAGTTTATAAGTGCTTTTCTCATTTGTTATATTGCTTTTTAGTCTATTGATTTTTCCTTTGGTTTTGTAAGACACTTTTTCGTGTGATACATACAGTTTTTGATGGCACAATCATCACCAAGGCCAATATCATGGGACTTCCATTGTATGTTTCCTTGGAGGAACTGGAGACTTCTGTATCTTAAGTCTTCAATGGATTTAAATCTTGAATAATTTTGAATTGATTTTTATGCATAAGAAAGAGTAGTTTAGTCCCAAAAATCTTTTAAGTACTGATAAGTACTGATTAAAACCTTGTCCACGTGCTTGGCTCACAGGTAAATCCAAAAATTAATAACATTGTGGGGGTTGCTTTTACAAGTCTATCTCTTCAAACTCTTTAGTGCCTCACAGCTTCCTTTAGATCCCTCTATCTCCCTTTTACCCTTTGACCAGAACCATGAGGCTTTGGCATACTGCTCTGCTTGGCCTTCTGCAGCAGTAACCATATGTATGGTTAAATGATCAGAGTTCTAATAGAGGGAAGAAAACAGTAAAATAGGCCCTGACACTTCTAGGCATACTGTACATATAATCCAGGGGGATGAGGCTAGGCTGGGTCACAAAGGAAGAAAGAACGAGAGAGAGAGAGAGAGAGAGAGAGAGAGAGAGAGAGAGAGAGAGAGAGAGAGAACTGTATTCTTTATCCTTATTCATCTGCCATTATTTGTTTTTTCAGATTCCTTCAATAGTTTCCACATACATCCTGTCCATGTTTTCTAAGTAAATTTAGTGATCAAGACAGCAGGAAATATGTTTACTACATCTTGCCTATAATTAGAAACTTGAGCTTAAAATATAAATCACAGGCTGGCAGTTTTTTCCTCCATGAAGAGCTAGATAGTAAATATTTTAGAATTGTGGGTTATATGGTTTTTGATGAAATTACTCAACTCTGCTGTATTAGTTTGAAAGCAGGTGTTAGCAGTATATAAACAAATGAGTATTTGTTTTGGAAAACTGGTGGCTGGCCTGTGGAGAATAGTTTGCAAGACAGTGAGTGCCATGCCTGTTGAGGGAAGGAGCAGGGTTGTGGAAAGACAGCAGGGCATTGACAAAGACTGCACGTTTTTCCTGGCTATGGAAGTGTAGCAAGGGTGAGAACACCAGAGGGTTATTACCAGTTACTTTACTGTGTTTCCGCCAAGCACGGTGGTGCTCCATCTGATTACACACTACTCAACATTTAAGCCTCAGGGCTTTGCTTTCTAAATCAGAGGCTGTTGTAGCTTTGCACTTTTTCTGCTGATTAGAGTTTTGCTTTGTTCTTATGTGGCAATACTTCTTTAACAAACTTGGTCACCCATGTCTCTGTCAGTGTGGAGTTTTTGACAGGACTAGGGATGGAAAGCTGCCCGGCTCATTATCCAGCCTGCATGCATAAACATACTTGAAAGTGTTGTTTTCTATTAAGGTGTCAGCCAAGAAGACGATGGATAAGGTGAATGCATTAATAATGGAAGGCTGACATTCCTAACCGACTCATGTGGACACAGGAGCAGAATGTTTGCTATTTATCACAGGAAAGGTTGCTGCTATTAGTCCAGGGTAAACAGAAGATTCTCTTTCACATTGTTCCCTGGCCTCACAAATCAATGAGGAGTCTGTCTTATCAAAGACTCTACAAATGTAGAAACAGACATGAATGGTGAATTGACCTGGGGGACCGCTCAAGGCCTAGATGTATCCTAATAATTTCATTTCTTTGCTTCATGGAAACGCAAGAAGACATTTTTTTTCTCAGAAATTGCAAGAAGAATTGGATATGTATTGTTTTGATTTCAAAAGGAATTGGTAACTTTTTTTTTTTTTTTTTTTTTTTTTTTTTTTGGTTTTTCGAGACAGGGTTTCTCTGTGTAGCTTTGCGCCTTTCCTGGAACACGCTTTGGAGACCAGGCTGGCCTCGAACTCACAGAGATCCGCCTGGTTCTGCCTCCCAAGTGCTGGGATTAAAGGCGTGCGCCACCACCGCCCGGCAGGAATTGGTAACTTTTACTGTACCACGAAGTATGGTTACTCTTGTGCAAAGCTCTGGAGGATATGTGACCTCCTAAGATTTCATCTATGTTGGGAGCTGAAAGAGGCTGTTTCCTGGAGTTCTTATTCATATCTCCAATGGATATTCTTCAACTGTTTTCTACAGCTATCACTGAAAAATAGTGTCTCCCCATGATCTTCTCTTTGCAGGAACTCGTAGTAAGAAGGAAGAAGGAAGAAAAAAAAGGAAATACAAGAGAGAAGGAATTGAAAAGCAAAATTTATTGTAAATGAGTAGCTTACTTTTGTCACAGATAATTTATCATTTTGTCTCTACAAGCACTCAGTGGAGCATCCATGTATCACCCTGAAGAAATGGGTCCAAGCTAAATTCTTCAAGTTTGGAGCTGGTGGTCTCAAATGTTAGGTGGGAACGAAGAGGGAAGAATCACGAGACTATTAAGCTCATAGGAGAGAACTTAAATAAAGTTGGGTCTGTGTGTCTGAGTCTTGGAGATGAGGGAATCTTCTTGAACCATAAGCACAGAACACTCACAATCTCACAAGTGCAGGTAGTGCCTGGAATAAGAATGGCTGCCATAGGTTCATGTATTTAAATGCTTGGGGGTGGCACTGTTTGAAAAGATTAGGAGGTGTGGCCTTGTTGGAGGAAGTACATCTTTAGGGATGAGCTTTGAGGTTTCAAAAGCCCAAGCCAGGCCTAGTGGTTCTCTCTCTCTCTCTCTCTGCTGCTTGTGGATCTGGATGTAGAACTCTGAGCTTTTTCAGCACCATGTCTGCCTGCCACCATGCTTTCCACCATGCTGATAATGGACTAAACCTCTGAAACTGTAAGCCAGTCCCAATTAATTGTTTTCCTTTATAAGAATTGCTGAGGTCATGGTGTCTCTTCACAGCAATAGAACACTGACTAAGACAGTGTTGTGGACTGGTGAAGCTTGACCTGGCAGAGGACTGAGTTAACATGGTAGGGGTAAGTCCAGGGAGAAAAATCATTGAGGCTTAACTGTAGTATGAGTTGCTAGGAAAACTTGGTGAGGCCTGACCAGTTCCATGGGCTTTTTATCCTGAGGGAGAACTCTCTGACAGACTCAGTTTTTAGGGCAAGGGGGTAAGGTATCTTGTTTGAGTGAAGAGGGGTCTATTTTAAGGCTATAATGAATTTGATAACCATTGACAATTTTGATGGCTAGTCCTAGACATGTAACACACTGGGCAGAGTCTAGTCAAAGGGCTACCTGAAATAATGGCTTTCAGTATAGAATTTCAGATGTGCTGAGGTGTGCCTCGGGCTTGGGAATAACATAAGACCTCAAGAGTGTCCTTGAGAAAAGCATTGGTCAGGTCTGTTGTGTTCTCCGAATTAATTTAGTAAGGGCCTTCGTTAACATCTGACTGGCTTTCTTTACCCTTCCTGATGATTGTGGATGCCATGGAGAATGTTAAGTCCTTCAGATTTGGTCCAGACTTTATAGACAAAGGACTTCCCAAAATTAGGCAATGAACTTATTGATCCTGATCAACAGTCTTCCATGTAAATGCAGAAGTGGTATACCAACCTCCTCCATTCTTTTGGTCCATTCTAAGATGAGGAGCCTTGCCAGTAAGGGACTGATAGATTTCACTCATGTTTTCATATATTATCTTTGCACTTTTCCTAGTTAGACTGAAAAGGCCTCAGAGGTCACAATGACACTTCATAAATAATAGCTTGCTTTGGTCCCCTTTCTCTCTGCAGTTAGATAACAACCCAGATTTTATTTTGCAAAGAACTCAAGGGGTGAGTGAAGCTCTTAAAATATTTGGAGTACTTGAGAAAGAAGTTGATATTTTTGAGAAAATTTTTACAGGGATTGCAGGCATTGATCATACAGGGAATGAGATAATGAATTTCAGGGGAAACTCGTTGAGCAATAGAAGGGTTGTCCTAGAGGATACCTGGATGTGGGGATCAAGGAGTGCTAATAGGAATGTTGAGCTTGTGCTTTGAACAGTAATGTTAGAACTGAGTTCTGGCAAAGTACTTTCCCTGGAAGTGGAGTCAGACATCTAGGTAATACTAGGAATAAAGGTGTAGATACATTTTTCTAAAGCATGTACTAGATGGGGTTTTGGAGTAACTTTGCTAGAATTGCCTGTCGACCCCAACACCCAACAAGGAGAATCAAGAACCAAAAGGAAGCTGCTTAAGGCAGAATTAGTGACCTCTGTAATGATTAAAAATGAATTCTAGTTCCAAAAACATCCAAAGTCACCCAGGGTTTCTCCTTAGAGACTGGAAATACAAAACTTGAACAGCTTCCTAGCCTGCCCCTGTAGATGGGCAAGGTTCCCCTCCTTCATGGAATTATTCCTCATCCAGGAACTGAGTCACAGGTAACTGTTGAGCCTCATGGGTAGACTGTCCCATTTGAGAAAGAGACTTTTGGGGTTGACTCTCCCATTTGAGAAAGTGAGGGACAGCTTTGCTTCTAGTGTCTCTTTTGTCTTCAAAGTCTGCACATGCCAGATGGTGGGTGCTGGAGTTTGACAGTCATGGCAACATCTTGGTCAGTTACAGATGGAGTGTACATGGGGTCTCTGTGGTTTGGGAGAGAGTGCCTTATGTGACCTTGGTCTCCTCATCTAGGATATGGAACTTTAGGGTGTATCATGGAGAGAGGCACCTGAGGATGCTCCAATATGGAAATGGAACCAGTTGTGGCGGCTGCCATCTATCTGGTCTATTTCTTTTCACAACCCCTTTCTTTTCCTGCCTTCTTTCTTTGTCTTTTAGGCCTCCTTATAGTTTTGTAAGCTTGGAAGGCTGCATCTTGTAAAGTGGGAAAGGGATTTAGGTTTCGTGGTTAGCTTTTGTTTTGGCTAAAGTTTAAAGAGGTCTGCCTCATAAAATAGACTCTGAGATTGGCAATGCTTCTTTGGATCAAAGTTGGGTGGTGTATGTATGGCCTCAACAAGTCTGGATGTCAAAGGGCTGCAGTTTGATGAAACTTTGGATTCTCTCGTATCTGGTGTAATGAACACATTTGATTACTGCTATTTTCATACCTTTTATTAAGAATGTGAATATGTGATTATGGCACACTTTCTCCAAATCTGTCTCCTAATAGGCCCACCTAGGTCTTTTTAAGGAAGTGCGTCTTCCCTCACATGGCTTTCAGGCATGGACCTTGTCAGGCCACTGCTTAGTCAGTGACCAAATGCAGGGCTTTTCTTTATGGGTACAGCAGGTAGTTAAAAGAATAAATATACTGCAGGTTACATCACAGGAGGTGGTGAGACCCTACATTTTTTTTTTTTTTTTTTAGAGAAGATGAAAGAATGTTAGCTAAAAGCTGAGTTTGGCTTCTGTCTTGAGCAGAGATTTCTCTGTTTGAGGGTGCTTTCTGGACTAGACTTGTATTAGAGACTCATTTCATTTATGCTCTCTCAGTTGTGGCTGTCCCTATATATCACTCTTACATAGTTGTATGTGTTCATTAATAAACACATTGGGTATAATGCCTAGCATATAGTAGCTATATGTTTTACCTATCTAAAAAAACATGTTATGTTAAGTGCATGGGCAGCTCTCTGGGTATCCTAAGGAGAAGGGTCCCCATAGACAGGGAAAATGATTTTGTAAGTCAGCAGATAGTCAAATTTTATAAATCTAGTTTATATAATTTTCTGGGATGATGGGAGAGATGTGGAATATGATGTATAGTTTCTTCAAGGATCTTCCAGAGAAAATTTTACTAAAAAGTTTCACACTGAGATCAAGGGTGGTGTATATTAGGGCTCTAATGAGCAATATTAAGGAGCTATGTATGATCTTAGGGCCATGTTGGTGCTTTAGAGCACAAAATTGCAATATATTGTGAGTTGACATGGACTTTGACCCACATAAGGGATAAGACTTTATATGGATATAAAAAAAGTGGAGGTTGAAAAAATAGAATTTATGTTATTTTGCTAAGAAAAGTTATTGGTTAACCACTCACTTCTAAATTGTTGAAATTGCCTTAGAAAATGACTTTTGTGGTAGAAGTATCTTTTGTTATTCACAATATGAATCTTTAATATGTACCAAGTTTATGTTAATGGTGTGATTTCTGATAGAGCTTTAGATAGCTTCAGAAAGACCTTGATTAGAAGCTTGGAGCACAAAGTTCCACACTCCAACCTTCAGGAAGGTCAGGGGAGATGGGTATTGAGTTCAGTCAACAATGATCAGCGATTGTAAGTAATTATGTCTATGTAGTGATACTTCCATATACCTTGGGACCAAAGTACAGGTTGGGGAAGCTTCCAAGGAGGTTAACATGCTGAAGTTATAATGGCAATACTTGGGAAGTTGTGTCTTCTTCCACACCCTGCCCGAGGCATAACTCCATAACTTGTCCTTTTTAATAAGAAAGTATTATTAAGTGTGTTGTGGAATATTATTTTAACTAGGTAAAGATGTGTTACATTTGTTTATACTGTGGAATATTACTGCAACTGTGTAAAGATGTGTTGCATCTGTTTCACCTTGCCTGCCTAAGGCACCTGATTGGTTTAATAAAGAGCTGAATGGCCAATAGGTATGCAGGAGAGGGATAGGCAGAACTGGCAGGAGAGAGAATAGATAGGAGAGAAAGAAAGAAGAAGAGGGAGAGAAAAGAACAGGGGAGAAAGAGAGGCACATGTCTGGGGCCAGAAGCCAGGCAGCTGCCAGCCAGACCTGGAGACAGCAGGAAAGTTAGATATATGGGACAAAAGAAAGGTAAAAAGCCCTGAAGCAAAACACAGATAAAGAGAAACAGGTTAAGTTATAAGAGCTAGCAAGAATTGAGTCTAGGCTCAGGCCTAGCATTCATAACTAATAAGTCTCTATGTTGTGATTTGGGAGCTGGTTGGAGGCCCAAAAGCAGAAGCCTAGTACATAAGCGCGTCAACTACCTTAGTCCTGTGGACTACTGCTCTCCTCAGGGATGGGAAGATGTCACTTTTGTAGCTTGCTAAGCAACTTTTGAGTAGACTGGCCACCCTTTGCAAGTGATGTTTGAAGTGATAGAATTCTTGAGTGGCAGAACCCTTATCCTGTGTACTTGCAAACTCCAGGAGCTGGTGTCAGAGTTTCAGTGTGAATTTTCAATACTCAGTTAGTGGCAGTCAGAAGAGAAATGCTTACTGAGGGGACAGGAGCTACACCTGTGGTCAAGGGAGTGGACTATCTCTGACCAAGACACAGGTCCCTGATAGTCTCTCAGAGGTCTGACTGTTCAATTATGTAAGTATTAAAAGGAAGGGAATAATTATGATTTGACATTATTATAAGAAGAGTTGAGGATCCCAGAATGAGCAAGCAATGATTTTTGGGCTCAGTTTTCAACATTTATGCCCATTATTCATTTTTCATTCATTTTGTAAAATATATTGGTTTTTAAAAATAGAGCTATGCTAGAGAGAGCTCTAGCTTTTACCACCTATCACCCAGCAAACTAGAAGAGACACCGAACTAAGAATGAACAGATGAAGAACTGATGAGAACTAAGAATCTTTAAATTGAAAAGTGAAAGAAGCTGTTATGAACTTGCAAGAGGGAGATCACATTGTAGAGTCAAAGAGATTTGTAATGTACAGCGACTCAATGTCCTGCGTTTTGTGATGTATTTCCCTTCATGAATGGTTTACATAATCCTTCTGAAAGAGACAGAGCAGGAGAGAGGTGGGGCCTTTGAAAGTCATGACAGAGGTACCTGATGCCCTGAGCTAGGCCAGAGTTAACAGTCCCTCTTGGGGTACATTGTGAAGTCCTGATGCCCAACAGTTAGAAACATTTTTTTTTGTGTGTGTGTGTGTGTGTGTGTGTGTGTGTGTGTGTGTGTTGTGCTGGACAGTCATGGTGTATAGTCTACTTTAAAATGTGCAGAATGTCACTAAGATAGAGTGTAATTTCTGAGATATTACAAAGCACCGTACATTTCAGGAATGAGCTTTTCTTCAGGACCATTCTTATTTTTATTGAAAAAAAGTTTCACACAATATATTTTGATCATTTCCCCTCCCCAACTCCTCTCAGATCCTTCCTACCTCCCTACCCACCCAAATTTATGTTTCCTTTCTCGCTCTCAAAAACAAAACAAAAACATCTTCCAAAAAACCAAGAAGCAAAAAAGGAAACACCCTCCCCGCCCCAAACAAGAAACATACACAATGAATAACTAAGAAACACAAAATGAATATCAGAACAAACAAGCAAAAGACCAATATGAAAAAAAAAAAAGCCCAAACAAGCAAACCAAAGAAAAGAGCAATGAAAACCCCACTGAGTTTGTTTTTGCATTGGACAGCTACTCCTAGGCATAGAACTAGCCCTCAAGTGTGGCTGATACACTCAGTGAGAGTCAGAGAAAACCGATCTTCCTTTTGCTAGCAGGCTACAATTGCAGATAGCTTCTTGTAGGGAGAGCCAGTGTCCATTTCCCCCTCTGAGCACTGAACCCTCCATCTGGCTTGAACACGTGCAGGTCTTGAGTATGTTTACACAGTTTCTGTGAGTTCATAAATGAATCAGTCCTGTTGTTTCTGGCAGGCACGATTTCCTTGAAATGATCTATGACCTCTGGCTCTTATAATCTTTCTATCTCCTGCTTGCATAGACCCCTGCTCCCTTAGGGGAGGGGTTTGATGAAGACATTCCATTTAGGACTGAATGCTTTACTATCTTTCATGCTCTGTGCATTGTCCAGTTGTGGGTCTCTATGTTACTTTCTATCTACTAGCTGCTAGAAGCTTCTCTAAGTGGATTGAGTGAAGCACTGATCTGCGGGTATAGCTATATATTATTAGGAATTATTTTATTGCTATATTCTTTTAGTACAGTAATACTGCTAGGTTTCCCCTAAGACCATGACCTATCTAGTCTCAGGTTCTGTGGTGATATTGTGTTCCCCAATATATCGTGCACCCTAATAAATTTATCTGGGGTCAGAGAACAGAACAGCCACTAGACATAGAATAGACACCTTTAATCCTAGCCTTCTGGAGGCAGAGATCCATCCTGATCTCTGTGAGTTCAAAGTCACACTGGAAACAGCCAGGCATGGTAACTCACACCTTTAATCCCAGGAGGTAATGGCAGAAAGCAGAAAGGTATATAAGGTGTGAAAACTAGGAACTAGAGGCTGGTTAAGCTTTTAAGCTTTTGAGCAGCACAGTTTAGCTGAGAGGCATCCAGTCTGAGAAAACAGGATCAGTTGAGGGACTGGCAAAGAGAGGAAGCTGTGGTTTGTTCTGCTTCTCTGATCTTCCAGTATTTACCCCAATACCAGGCTTCAGGTTTGATTTTATTAATAAGAACTTTTAAGATTCATGTTGAAGGTTCTTGGCTATTTTTAGCAGTGTTAGGTATGAATTACATCTCATGGAGGCGAGCCTTAAATTCAATAAAAGATTGTTTGGGTACTCCCATAACATTTTTGCCATTATTACACCAGTATATCTTGCAGGCTGTATGTCTTAGGATCTACATCTGGGTGATAGTGATAGTGTTGTCTTTATCATAAGGTTTACCACCAAGTTGTGAAGAGCAGCCAATAGCCTTGGAAATAGGCTTGGCAATAGCCTGGGATGTTTGGAGACTTTCTTGGCACCCTTTTGACCAGTGACTCAACAGGATGCACCCATTCCTGGCACTGGAAGTTTTACTTGGCAGTATAAGAAGTCTAGTTGGGGCATTGTCTTCCCTATTATTTGGTGACTCCATTTACACACACACACACACACACACACACACACACACACACACACACACACACACACACTGACTTTTAGTGTTAGCTGTCTCTCCCCATATTCACGTTCTTACCCTTTTCTCCCATCCCCCTCCTATTTCATCCTCCTATTCTAGTTTCCCCTTTCTCCCCCATAACACTATATTCTATTCCCCACCCCCTACCTTTTTGGGAGATTCTCTCTCTCCTCCCCTCTGGTCCCTTTCTAGATACCTAACCTCCATGGTTATTCAGATTGTAGCACATAGTTTGAAAACTTAAAAGTTGACATAAACATGTAAGAGAAAGCATAATATTTGTCTTTTTGATTTAGAGTTACCTCTCTCAGGATGTTTTTTTTTCTAGATCCACCAATTTACCTGCAAATTTCATTTTTTCCTAACAGCTGAATAATATTCTATTGCATCCATTCATTAGGAAACAACTAGGCTGTTTCCAATTTCTGGCTATTATGAATAGAGCAACAATGAATATGGGTGAGCAAGTGCCTCCATATCAGGGTATAGAGTCCTTTGAGTATATGCCCAGGAGAGGTATAGCTGGATATAGTGAGTCCAAGGTTCATGAAGAGCCACCACACTGATTTTCATAGTGGCTATATAAGTTTACATTTCTACAAGCAATGAGTGAGTGTTCCCCCTACCCTATATCATTTTCAGCATAAACTATCATTTGTTTTATTGATCATGGACACTCTGACTGGTATAAAATGAAATCCCAAAGTAGTTTTGATGTGCATTTCCCTGATGATTAGGGATGTTGAAGATTTCTTTAAGCATTTCTTAACCATTGGAATTTTTTCTTTTGAGAACTTTCTGCTTAGGTTTGTACCATAATTTTAAATTGGGTTGTTGGTTTTCTGGAAGTACAGCTTTTTTGGTTCTTTATACATTTTAGATATTAACCCTTTATTGGATGTGTAATTGGTAAAGACCTTTTCAGTTTATAGTCTGCTGCTTTATCCAAATGATGGTGACCTTTGCAATACAGAGAATTTTCAGCATCATAAAGTTCCGTTTACTAATTGTTGATCTTAATGCCTTTGCTTTTAGTGTCCTGTTCAGGAATCATTTTCTGGATCAATGAATTCAAGTCTATTCCCCATTTTCTCATATCAGATTCAGAGTATCTAGTCTTATGTTGAGGTCCTTGACCCATCTGGAAGTGAGTTTCTGTGGGGTGGTAAATATGGATCTATTTGTTTTCCTCTACATGTAACCATCCAGTATGACCTGCACCATTTGTTGAAGATGCTTTCTTTTCTACAGTATGTATTTTTGACTTCTTTGTCCAAAATCAGGTGTCTATAGGTTGTGGACTTATGTCTGAGTATTCAGTTCTATTCCATTGATCAGTGTGTCTGTTTTTATGCTAATACTATGCTTTTTTTTATTATTATAACTCTGTGTACATTTTGAGATCAGGAATAGTGATACTTCTAGAAGTTCTTTTACTATTTAAGGTCATTTTAGCTATCCTGCGGGTTTAGTGTTTCCATGTGAAGTTGAATATTGTTTTTTTCTGTTTCTGTGAAGAAAAATTGTGTTGGAATTTTGATGGGGTATGCACTGAATAAGCTTTTAGCAGAGTGGGCATTTTTATTATATTAATCCCACTGATCCATGAACATGGGAGATCTTTCCATATTCTAGTGTTGTCTTCAATTCTTTCTTCAGTGTCTTAAAGTTTTTATTATACAAGTCTTTTACTTGCCTGTTTAGAGTCATTCCAGTATATATACATATGTATGTATGTTTGTATCTATCTATACCCAATCATATATATGATTTCACTTATATATGTCTATATACATACATACATATATGCTATTCTGAAAGGTATTGTTGCCTTGATTTCTTTCTCAATATGTTTGCCATTTGTATGTAGGAAGACTACTGATTTTGCATGTTAATTTTGTCTTCTGCTATTTTGTTTAAAGGGTTTATTAGCTGTAGAAGTTCCTAGGTCTTAGGATCATTTGTGTATGAAATCATATAATCTGCAAATAAGGATACTTGGATTTCGTCCTTTCCCATTTGTATCCTCTTGATCTCTTTCAGTTGTCTCCTTGCTTAAAGTAAGACTACTATTACTACATTGAATAGGTATATAGAGAGTGCACATCCTTGGCTTGTTCCAGATTTTAGTAGAAATGCTTTGAGTTTCTCTCCATTTAGGTTGATGTTGGCTGTGAGCTTGCTGTATATTATTTTTGTTATGTTGAGGTCTTTCCCTCCAGTACTTTTATCATAAAGATGCATTGGATTTTGTCAAAGACCTTTCCTGCATCCAAGGAGATGATCACATGACTTTTGTCTTTCAGCCTGTTTATGTTGTGGATTATGTTTATTGATTTCTGCATGTTGAACCATCCCTGCATCTCTGGGATGAACCTACTTGATCATTGTGGGTAATCTTTTTTTATGTGTTCTTGATTTTGCTTGGCAAGTATTTTAATGAAAAAATTTTGCATCTATGTTCATAAGGAAAATTGGTCTATAGTTTTGTTGCTGTTGAATCTTTGGTTGTTTTGGTATCAAGGTAATAATGACTTTGTAAAATGATTAGAAAATGTTCCTTCAGTTTTTCTTTTGTAGAATAATTTGAGAAGAATTAGAGTTAATTTCTTCTTGAAGGTCTGGAGTCTAGAATTCCAAGTTGAATCCATGTGGCCCTGGGTATTTTTGGTTGGCAGAATTTTATTTACTGCTCCTACTTCTTAGGAGTTATGTGTCTGTTTAAACTGTTTATCTGATCTATCTCACTAGGGGTTATTTGTCTGTTTAAGTTGTTTATCCAATCTTGATTTAACTTTTGTAGATCACATATATTAAGAGCTCTACTCATTTCTTTTAGTTTTTCCAGTTTGGTGGGACACAGATTTTTTTTTTTAAATATGTCTTTATAATCCTCTGAATTTCTTTAGATTCTTTTGAAATTTATCCCTTTCATCTATAATGTTATTAATTTGAGCCTTTTCTCTTTTTTTGTTACTTTGACTAAGGATTTATCAATCCTTATTGGTTTTCTGGAAGAATCAACTCATTTCATTGGTACTTTGTATTTTTTTTGTTTCTATTTTATTGATTTCAGCCCCAAGTTTGCTTATTTCTTGCCATTGATTCCTTGTGGGTGATATTTCTTCTTCTTGTTTTAGAGCTTTCAAGTGTGTTGTTAAGTTACTAATATGAGATTGCTCCAGTTTTTTGTTATAGGTACTTAGTTCTGAGAACCTGCCTCTTAGAACTGTCTCCATTTTGTTCCAAAAGTTTCAGCATGTTGTGTTTTCACTTTTATCCAATTATATCCTGGATGTTTTGTGCCAGGATTTTTTTAGAATTAATATTTTCTTTGACTGAGATATCTATTTCTTTTACCTTGTCCTCAAAACTTGAAATTCTCCCATTCACATCTGGTAATATGTTGGTGAGGCAATTCTCTGATTTTTTTAAAAAAATATTTTTTTATGTCCTAAGTTTTACATTTCTGTTTTTATTTCAGTTGGTTTTTCATTAGTTATTCTCTTTACTTTTATGTATTGAAACCACATGGCTCGCCTTGGGAAGGGGAAACAGAGGAGATCCTCATGAGTAAACTGTGGATGAGGGAGGACAATTGAGGAGAGGGGAGGGGGCACGAGAATGTGAGGGAACAGGATGGTGGAGCTGGGGGAGGGATGGAGTGGGAGAGCAAAGCAAGAGATATCTTGATAGAGGGAGCCATTATGGAGTTAGGGAGAAACCTGGTGTAGACGAAATTCTAAACGGTCTTATTAAATAAGAAACACAGAGCCAAATGCAGAGTTAAAAGCCCAAGAGATTAGAGCACTAGCGAATAGCCTTTAGCTTACCAGTCACTGCCGTTCTTCCCCTGAGAGAAAGAGCTTCTCTTGTGTGACCCGTCTTTTTATTGCCTTTCTGTTCTACCTTCTCCTTGGCTCTAAACCCAACCACGTGATTTCCTTGTCACTGCCTGTCTACACAGACCTCCAGGTCTCTATGGTTCATACTGGGATTAAAGGTTAGGGTCACTTGGCTGTGTCCTTGACTATACAGAGAGTCTGCCTGCCATATGATCAGATTAAGGGTGTGTGCCACCACTGCCAGACTTCTGCTAAATGGCTTGCTTTTAGCTTTGATCCCCAGATGACTTTATTTATTAACATACAAATAAAATCACATTTCAGCACAAATAAAATATCACCATAAGCTGGTGCTAGGGAAATTCCCAGGAATCTACAAGGATGACCCCAGCTAAGACTAGTAGCAATAGTGGAGAGGGTGCCTGAACTGGTCTACCCTGGTAATTAGGTTGATGAATACCCTAACTGTCATCATAAAGCCTTATGTAACTGATGGAAGTAGATGCAGAGATCCAAAGCCAAGCACCAGGTCAAGCTCCAGGAGTCCAGTCAAAGAGAGGGAAGAGACATTATATGAACAAGAGTGGGGGTCAAGATCATGATGGGGAAATCTACAGACAACTAAACCAAGCTCATAGGAACTCACGAACTTTAGACCAACAGCTGTGGAACCTGCATGGGACCAGACTAGGCCCTCTGCATAATCTGACTTTCTGGAGCCCATTCCCTATTGTGGGATGCCTTGCTCAGCCTTGATACAGGGGTAGGGGCTTGGACCTGCCTCAACTGAATCTACCAGGCTTTGCTGACTCCCATTGGGAGTCCTTACCTTTTGGGAGGAGGAGGTGGGAGGTAGGTCAGAGAGGGGAGGTTTTGTGGGGGAAGGATGAGAAGGGGATCTGTGTAGCTAGAGTTTTCCAGCCTGGCCCACAGTCAGGACAAATCTCTGTCACCTGCCAGTCCCACAGCCGCTCAGACACAACCAAGTAAACACAGAGACTTATATTGCTTACAAACTGTATGGCCATGGCAGGCTTCTTGCTAACTGTTCTTACAGCTTAAATTAATCCATTTCTATAAATCTATACCTTGCCACATGGCTCGTGGCTTACTGGCTTCTTCACATGCTGTTTGTCATCGTGGTGGCTGGCAGTGTCTCTCTGACTCAGCCTTCCACTTCCCAGCTTTATTCTCCTCCTTGTCCTGCCTATACTTCCTGCTTAGCCAATGGCCAATCAGTGTTTTATTTATTGACCAATCAGAGCAACACATTTGCCATACAGAACATCCCACAGCAGATCTGTGGTTGGTATGTAAAATAAATAATTTTTTTTTAATTAAAAAGAAAAGGAAAAAAAAAGAAAAACTTTCATTCCTTATTGCAATTGTTGTGTTTTTACTTTTTTCATCAAGGCATTTATTTATATCCTCTTTAAGGTTCTTGAACATATCCACAATTGTTATTTTAAGTTCTTGTCTGTGCTTCAGCTATATTGCAGTTACCAGAGCCTATTGCAGTAGAGTTACTGTCTTCTGGAGGAGGTATATTGTCCTGGCTGTTCACATCGTGTTTTGTGCCGGCATCTTGGTATTTGATGTTATGGTATTTCTTGGTGTATATATCTGATCTTAGTTTTGTTGAGTGAATATTCTGTTCTTTGGTTGATGTTGACCACTCTGTATCCTAGTCAAGTGTAGTGGCTGTGGAATCCCTGGTAGAGATTGCTTCTGCAGGTCAATAGGCTCCATAAAGAAATGGAGATGGGCTAGGAGGAAAGACTGCGAAGGGCAGAAGGAAAGAGGTAGGGGGACCAGGGTCTGTACTAAAAGAGAGAGTCACCAGGGAATGGGGTTGGGGTGGGAGAAGGGGTTCTTGCAGGCAGGCTACAGCAGGACTATGACTAAGTCTTGAAAGGTTAGAATGGAGGACAGGAAGGATAGTAAAAATTACCTACCTGTGTCTCAGCCCAGTGTGGCCACTGAGGTTCCCTGGTAGAAATGTTTCTGAGTGTAAGTGGCTGATAGAAAGGAGTGGAGATGGACTAAGAGGGAAGGCTGAGATGGAGGGTGGAGACTGGGGTCTGCACCAAGAGATAGAATATCCATGTAATAGAGGAGGCTTGGGAGGAGGGCTCCTGCAGGCAGGCTGCTGAAAATCTAGAGAGACTAGAATGACAGAACCAGGGGGAAGGACCCGTTTTTTAAATTTCACCCATTACTAAATTTCATCCAAGCCTTGTGAGTTTTGTTGACTTTTTGTCTGTAATTCTTGCAATGTAGTGTTTCTTATGAACAAGCCTGTGGTCCATTAGTATTCTTAAAAAATGACGAAACCAAAAACAACCAGTTGTGGTGTACTTCAGAAGGTATGACCACAGTCATCTTGGATTCCTCATTGTTTCAAACACCTACCACTTATATCCTTGGGAAAGATGACCCTGAATTACAAAAGAAACTGCAGATTTGATTATTTAGTAAAATTCCACTCTTAAAATGACAAAAGTCCCCAAACAAACTCCAAATTAAAAACCCCAAGCCCCCAACTGTCATTGGACTTGTTAGTGGACTTACTCACTCCTAAGACTCATTTTGATTGACACCACCTCCATTCTTGGTTTGATACAAAATACAACTAGGCTAATGCCTTACATCTTCACCTGATAAAACTGGTTGCTCCTCTTGAATGTAGTTTTCAAGCTTCAGAATTCTGTGCTTGTGGCAATTTCTGGCTGCTTTTAAAAGAAGAAACCCTGGAATCACAAAATTTATAGAATTGCATGCTTTGCATGAACATTTAAAATGCTCCATGCAATCTTTGTATTAAACACAGGAAAAATGAAGATAAATCAAGTGGTAAATATTAAAATTCGATAGCTCTTAGTGGCTATGGAAGTACAGGGTCACACAGACATTTGCTTAGTGTTCTATGACCCAGATAAGCTTGTCTTTAATTACAGATTTCTGGAATTCTAATACTGTGCCTCAAGAATAATGAGGTTCCCTTGATTTAAAATTGTTTTTATCCATATTAGATTAAAACAATGACTTCTTCTCAAGCAATTAAGACATCAATGACACCAATCAGCGGAGCTTACTTTGGGGGACTGGTTGTCCCATGGGGTCCTGTGGCAGGTTGTGTGTGGGAAGGAGAACATTTTTTTGAAAAGGAGCCAGTACCAGCCTTTCTAGTATCAGCCTAGACGTGCTACTTCCTACTCATTTCTGGGTTCTTATTCTGATAGAGGTTGCCCTTTCATGCCCCTTTTCTTATCACCTCTGTAACATGCTAAACTCACTTCAAAATAGTTTTCATATGTTTTTTTTTTCAACATGGTGATCTGGCATGTACTGTCTAGCAATTTAAGCAATTCGATCATAAAGAATCTCATGGTCTCCAAGCTCCCATTTTCTAAATCAGGGAAAGTAATTCTGTTAATTGTATGACAGACTCCAAATGCCAGAGTGAATGTTAAATTTTGTGGCTGTGCAAGCCACTCTGAAGCTAATGGGACTGTTGTTGATGGAGTCTTAAAGTCTGCCAACCCATTGTCCCCCCATGCTCCCCAGCTCACTTGACAAATGCTCCAAAACTGTTTTGGAGTTGACCTTGACCCTGTGATGGGGCAGATTGCTCATTTTGTTTTCCTTTTTTGAAACGTTAACTTGATTTGAGGTTGAATTTATTTCTTATCTATGAACCAATGGCTGAGGGGTCCCCACTGGATCAGGCCCTCTGAATGGATGAGACAGTTGATTGGCTTGATCTGTTTGGGAGGCACCCAGGCAGTGGGACCAGATCTTGTGCTCATTGCATGAGTTGGCTGTTTGAAACCTGGGGCCTATGCAGGATTGTTTGGCTCAGCCTGGGAGGAGGGGACTAGACCTACCTGGACTGAGTCTACCAGGTTGACCTCAGTCTGTGGGGAAGGCTTTGCCCTGGAGGAGATGGGAATGGGGGGGGGGTGTTGAGGGGAAGGTGAGGGGGACGGGAGGGGGGAGAACAAGGGAATCCGTGGCTGATATGTAGAACTGAATTGTATTGCAAAATAAATTAATAAAAAAAAAAAAAGAAATGAAAGTTAGTAGTTAGACATTACAATAGAAGTTGTAGTCATATTAGATATGTTGTAAAAATTGAGCAGATATATTTTAGACAGGTCATCTTCAAACCCTTCGGAGATCTACAGAATATGGCATTTAAAATGTTTTAATAACTTAGAAAATTTTTCTTTTTTGTTATGATTATGAGACATGTCGGCTCCTGGCAGTACCAATCTACTTCAGAGAAAATATGGGCATTGAAGAAACTGCATATGGAGTTAACTTTCATTGTGGCAAAAGTTAGCCACTGGACAACAAAGTATCCTTGAATCAACTGCTGACAAAATGGACAGACAGGACATGAAACAAAGGACTACTGATTCTTGCCAAAACGAGTGTGGTTATGGCTTTATCAAAAGGCATCTTCTGAGGCCAGGACAATATGGCACCATCCCTGAAGTGGCCTTCGCAATTTGGAAAAGGTACAGTGCCCTTTTCTTCGAAGGCAGCTGAATAGGCAGTGGGCCGATGGCTTCTGATGTGCAATGGAACAGCAGCTGAAACAGTTATTCTTGAAGAGTAACTAAGCTCACGCCTCGCAATAGTAAACTGGCATTTGACAGAGGGATGTGGAGAAGAACGGGATGTTAAGATGAAGCCATATATACACAGCCAAGAATGGACAGCTGAATTAAAAAATCAACAACAATTTCCAGAATTTAAAATCCTGAATCATGACATGACACTAGTGGAATTCAGGTGTTTCTGGTACATGGACTGCTCTCACCCAATGTGAGGTTGAACTGTCGACCTTGTGTACATCCTACTTCACAAATGAGTCTGTCAGATATGCTAAGCCTATAGGCTGAAGATGATGCCCCAACACTGTGGAGAAACCTCAGGTGACTGTCCAGGCAGCTGGCTGTTTCTGTCAACTCACAAATTTTTTGGAAGTTTATATGAAGTTATTCTTAATGGGGGTGTGATTAGATGACTTTACTTCATACCCAAAAGCCAATTCTACTCTTTCATACAGCATTAAAAGTGTGATGATTTACTTTTTAAAGATTTCTACACTCTATGGTCATCCCTAATAATCTCCAATTTATGTGGACATTCTCTTTCTTTTGGTCCATGTTATCCTGTCCTGTCAACTTGAATTTCTTCCCTGACATTTTTGCCCTCAGGGTCAGGCTTCATCCACGAAGGAAGCTATAGGGAACAGTCTTGAGGGTTCTCTATACAGATTGCTCCAATCTCCTCAGTACTTACTCCAGAGCTCTGTCAGCCAAGACTGACTATGCAAATCCTCACCCAGGTTGGGCTCCCTTGAGCACATGGCCCCTGTGAGATTTCCAGTGGGTTCCTGCTGGCTCTTTCTGAAGTCTTAGAACTACTCCTCCATGCTTCTTGCCCCTGGTTTTCCCTGGTACAGATGCTGTAGCCACTGGAGCTTTATCCACCTTCTGGGGTGTGTGGATAACTTGTCACTGAATTTGGCTGAGGATGATGATCATTTGTTTTAGCTTGTTCTTCCAGTGGTCTACCTTTTTTTAAATGTTAAGAATTAAGGAGATTTGAAAGTTAAGCTACCTCTGTCTTCATCTTCCCTGTGCAAAATATTATTGTGTTCAAATATATATATATATATATATATATATATATATATATATATATATATATATATACACACACACACATATATATAGGCTGGTGATATATATATATATATAGGCTGGTGAGATAACTCAGTGGGATGAAGGTGCTTGCCCCCCAGTCTGATGACCTGATTGCAGTTCCTGTTTCTCATGTGGTAGAAGGAGAGAACTGACTCCAGGAGTTATAATTGACCTCCTCACGTGCCATGGCATATGCATTTAAATGCATATGTCTAATTTAAATAAATATTTAAAAACAAAAAAATAGATATTGAAAGTAGCAGTGAGTCATCCCTGGAACTTGTGTTAGCAAACAGATGATTTTGTAGTAATTATTTTCACAATACATGTGTACTGAGGGATTTCTTTTAGGTAGGACCGATCTATGAGACACCTTGTCTAAGAAAACTATTTTCTGCCTTTCTTACTAGTAGACTCTCCCAACAGCTAGTCTCTGCAGATTTTCAAAGAAGTCAATGTGCCAGTTTTCCACACCAGATCACACACTTTGATGCTCCATGACTACAGAAATTCTTCTTTTCAAAATCATGAACCATGTCCTAGTTTCAGATTCTTTTTACTTCTTAGATATATTTTTGATTTTTAAAAGAAATTATTCTAACACTATTTTCAGCCTACCATCTATAAATATTCCTTAGCTGTACAAGCAAAGTAGAATCCTCAAATTTTATTCTCATTTGAAAGTCTCTGCTGAACTACTGAGATCTTAATGTCAATATAGGAGAAAACCCCAGTGGTTTGTGAAATGTATTATAGAAAAAGGGAATAAAATATAGTAAACTTGAACAAGTAGCTGAAAGTTCTACTTTTGAATACATAATTTTCTAGCTCAGATGTGGTAAAAAACATCCAGCAGCGTTTTTATGCCTTTTGACCTTCACTCATTCTTTGCTTAGCATACTCATAGGAACCAATTTTTGTTTGATCTCCAAATTTATTTTCTACATAACAGGGCATAGATCTCAGGACATGGGTGGATATTGGTTGCATGCCTTATGTTGGCGATAGAATCAGTATTTTAAACTTAAACTTAAAATTGTGGTTTAAACTGTTGCTAGAAACAAAAATGATTTAAAAGATGGAAGAGGCAAAGGAGCCGACTCGGCGCAGCCAAGCTGGCCCTTTTTACCTACCAAATGTTGACAAGACATTTTGAAATATATCAATGTAAAAGGCCATGAGTCCGCAATAGCCAGTTAAAGAGTGGTTAATATTGTATGTGAAGAGTAGTTGTTATAATTAGCGTACATAATAAGCTTAAGTGTACTTTGATAATAATCTTATGTGATTTTTATAATAGAATGTATCATTGCATGTGACATTTAATTGCATTTATAAGTTACATTTTTAAATAAGCTGTATACTTCTGTGTAAGCAGGAGAGGAATCTTGTGCGAAGTAGGAACGCTACAGAGAGTAGAAGATACTGACAAGCATTGGCTGCCATAGGAAATAAGCTAGTAAGTTGAAAACAGACATTCAGGAAATCTGTTGGCCAAGATAGTGATCTCAAAAGGTTTGTTTCTAATGAAATAAATTAATCTCCTAAGCAAGCTTGCTACTGATAGATATTAAAGTCTGGCTAGCTCCAGTAACTAAGCAAAACATTTACAAAGAAACATATACTTTGTAATGTCAGGAGACTAGAACCATATATCATAGTGACAGGACAGTAGATTAGAGATTAGAATGCCCAGTCTTCTTCAGAAAGCAGTGGCCTTGGGAGGAAAGACAGAGAGACAGGAGTGATATGGATGCAGCCTTCATGTACAAAGTTTAAAAAAAAGAAAACCCTTGAAACCTAAAACCTAGAATGTATGAAGGGAGTCAGGCACCTTATAATTCTCAGTGTCATCTGTCTGATTTACCCCAAGCAACACAATCACACCCCAGATCTCACCTTGAGGCCCTTTAGCCCAGAACTCAGAGTCTGTGGCTTTAATTTATATGAAATTTGTTTTCTATTTGGGTTTGATATGATTAACAAAACCATAAGAATTCCCAAAATACTAGCAAAGCAATGTGTCAAAATCTGGATAAAGATAAACCAAAGATCTTCACATTTTAAAACTTTCATACCTGGTCAGTCCCATGCAGGCTCCCTGGTTTTTGGTTCAGTCTCTGTGAGCTCCTATAAACCCAGACTAGTTGGTTCTATGAATTTTCTTGTGGTATCCTTGACCCTCTGGCTCCTACAATCCTACCTCCCTCTCTTCCATAGGATTTCCTGAGCTCTGCCTAATGTTTGACTCTCTGTACATCTGTTCCTATAAGTTGCTGGGTGAAGCCTCTCTGATGACAGTGGGGCTAAGCATCAATCTATGAGAATAGCAGAATATCATTCGGAATCATGTCATTGACTTCATTTTTTTGCCAGTTGTGTTTGGTTCTATCCTGGGTCTCTGAGGTTTCCCTCCTCTGCATGTATGTTACAGTTAGTTATGTGATGTGATCTTCTTGTGAGACTCCTAACAGTGAGAGCAGGGCCTGTCTCTGACTCTGATGTCTGCTTTTGGGACCTATTCCTCCTACTAGATTGCCTCATCCAGCCTTAATGGAAGAGAAGGATCCTGGTCTCACTGCAACTTGATATACCTTGGCTGGCTGATACCCATGGGAGGCCTGCCTGTATCTGAAGAGGAACAGTGGAAGAGGAATGAATAGGGGAATAGAGGGGAGGTGTGTGTGTGTGGGGGGGGAATTGGGAAGAGGGGAGGGAGGGAAAACTTTGGAAAATAAGAAAATTAATAAAATAAATAGAAAAAATTGATAACTAGCTTTACATAAGAGGTATAGGCTTCACAATTATTGTACTGTAAATAGCTATAATGCTTGGCATATTCAAGGCTTGGATTACTAAATTTGTAGTTATATTTAAACTAAGGAAATTTAGTCAAATTTATATGCATGTCTAATGCTAAATAAAATTTGTTTTCAAATACATTATTAGAAATAAGAGTTTACATTAAACTAACAATAACAGAGCATGTGCATGATTTTGCACATGTATGTAGGCATGCACTACACACACACACACACACACACACATACAAACACACACACACACACACACACACACACACACACACACACACACACACTTGCTCCTTTCCTTAAAAACTCTTGGCCATAATCATTCTTTATTACTTGGTCAGGAGATTTAAAATTTAAAGCCATCACTATTCCTTGATCAGGAGATTTAAAATTTAAAGCCATCACGCTCTCCCATATGAACTTAAATTTGCCTTTCTCTGTGTCTTTAAGAAGTGATGGAGGACTATAACTGTCTGTGACTTGCCCCATCGTGATCTGCCAACATCCACTACCAGCCTTGCTTCACTCGCTCCTGAACTGGAGACAGAGATCAAGCTGAGGGGCTTGAGTTTTGCAGAAACAGTGCTGTCTTCTGGAGCATGAGCTCTCCCGACTTCTACCTCTGTGCTTTGTTCATGGTTAAAAAAACAACACATGCAATGATGCTGAAATACTGGGAAGGGATAGTCATTTTTCTGTTTTGCCCCTTGTGTTGGGGAACTCTTCCATCTTCCTATCACTCAAGTACTCCTTGGTGACTGTCATTACAACTATCCATCTCTCCCCTGTTGAGGTAGCATGTGCAGTTGAATATCAAGCCAGTTATCAAAAGAGAAATATAATGTCTGCAAAGGGTAAAGTTAAAGGAGAAGATAAGCCACAAGCACACTGAATTGGAGTGTGTGCTCTGCAAACTGGAAGAGCCCTGGGCTACCCAAATACCGACAGCATCATTTTCTCCCAGCTCCCATCAAATGTTTCTCCAGGCATCACCCTCAGTCCACTTTTTGACTGTCAAGATGTTTCATGGGTCAATAATGATGGACATTGTCACCTTCCAGGACAATACCTTTCAATCATCAAGACTGAGTTTAAGGTGGGGACTGAGTGGAAATTTTCTCCAGATCCACGGTATATAAAATCTAACACAGTCTGAACCCTGGTCCTCCAGTATGACCAAGTCTGGGTAGTATATAAAGAAAAGAGATCTATTTAGCACTTGGTCTTCCAGTTAGAAGTCTGACCAGGCAGCCTTGTCTTCTGGAAAGGGCCCCCTTGCTGTGTCTCCTAGCAGATGGGAGATTATGTAGCCAGACAGGAAGCCAAAGAAGAGGTAGTCATTCTCTTATGTAACCACCATTTCAGAACTAATCAGGACTCCAAAAGAACTACATTGATTTCTTTTATGGACAGTATATGTAGTCACTCTGCATTGGGCACCACCTCTTGAAAGTCTACCTTTGTCACACCGAGGAATGAGTTTCCGGCACATGATCCCCTGGGGAACCATTCATGTCCAAACCATATCTTCCTTTAAATCAGTTATGAACTGGTGAAAACTTTCACAAGAGTGTGCTGTACATGACTTTGCCCAACTGAATGATCAACAAGGTTTTGTTGGCAACTTGAGATTGGCCCTAGCATTAATATTTATTCCTGGGTATTATCACATGCTACAAATCTGCTTGCTCTTCTATAAAACCAGTCATTAAATATATACCAGTACACCATTCCTCTAAACTCTAGGATTTTTCAAGCAATGAAGCAATATTGTTCCCTTATATTTTGCTTTCCTATAAATAAATCATTTTTCTTTTATTTTAATGTTTCTATTACTGTGTATGAATTATACATAGTAGTAGGTTTCATTGTGACATTTTCATACATGTACATGAGGTATTTTCATTCTATTCAATTCAGTTTCCCTCCCTTGCTAATCCCTTTCATCTTCCCACCTACACACAGCTCTACTTTCATGAATCCTTTTTTTGTCACCTGATAAGCTATGAGCTTCGTTGGGGATGTTTACAGGAGCATGAGCACCTTGCCTCTGGCTATACGACTGAAGAAAATGTCTGTCCCTCTCTCATTTTCCGTAATCTGCATATAAATTCTCAGGGAAGGGTAGGGCCCATGAGTTTCCTTGACAGAGTGGGATGGACCCAGTCATTTGGAAAGAGTGTGTAGACAATCACAGATGAATTCATGAGTCCAACAGCCATACCATGTTCAGAAGTCAGCATTTCACACTCTTCCTCATTCCTCCTGCTCTTACATTCTTTCTGCCCCTTCTTATGCAGTGATCCCTGAGCCTTGAAGTGGGTGTTACATATGTTCTGTTCCATTTATGGCTGTGTATTCAATAGTCATTTATTATTATTGTTACTTTGACTAGTTATGAGTATCTGCAGTCACCACTGACCACTGCAAGAAGTTTCTCTGATCAAGGCTGATAGTAGTGTTACTCTCTGGGCATACACAAAGTAATTTAGAAGGTAATGTGACAGGGACATCACACTCATTTAACAAAACAGCAACAGTAGTTTCCCCATTAAGGCCTGATACATCCCTAGCCAAAGGTTTCTGTCCTGGTTTAGAGTAACAGACTTGAATTCCCTCCTCTGGGGTGGGCACCAAATCCAACCAGAAAGCACTTGGTTACTCCCATAACAGACTTGACACTGCACCAGTGGGTGTATTTTGTGTGGCTCCTCAGATGGTGTACACATGGTCCACAGCTGCATAAGACTGTAGATGATAGTTCTCTCCCAGTAGTCTTTATAGCCCCTTCTGAAATGATGAGGGCTAGCTGTAGGGAGTAAGCTTCCAGTGAGCTTCTCTTTGTCCTGTAACAATGGCATTTGGCTTCTTCATCCATAGGGTCTCATCTAGTTTTGTTCAATCTAGTTTTGCTGTACAACCAACAGCAGTGTCAAGCAACTGCTTGTATTGTTTTAGGACCTTCAGGGACTTCTCTGATCAATAACTTTCAGGGACGTGGCTAACTACCAGGACTGGGATTTCCACTTAACAACCTACAGCTTCAAGAAACAGCTTTATCTACCTTCAAAGAATACTTTTGTTCAAACTTAAAAAAACCCCTATATTTTGGTTAGCATATTACTTCTCAGGTTCCTGTATGACTTTTCCATGTATCAGTAGTTTTGGTTGATCCTCTCCCACTTCCTCCTCCCCCTATCTTCCCATCACACTCTCTCTTATCACCTCTCTGCCTCAGTATTCCCTCTTCCACTTTTACATCCCTTGGTTCTGCTACAACCCATCTACATTTTTGTTGTTTTTGGTTCAATGCCTGAACATTCATTTCATGAATTAATATGTATTTATATATTATTCAAGGTTTTATGAGAAAAAACTTGTCAAAGTGTCTACCATCAGCCCTATTTTCTCTTTAAGCACCAGTTTATTACTAAATTTTGTAAGATGTATTTATAAATCATCCTCATTCATTACTGAGGTAGCTTTCCATCACTATAACAAAATGCCTAGCAAAATCAGCTTGAAGGAGGAAAGATTTAATTTGCTCATGATTTCATGATTGGCTAGCTCATTTCTTTGGGCTTTTGGCAAGACAGATTTGTATGAGAAACATCACTTCATAGAGGTTGGGAAGCAGAGAGGCAGTTAGGGAAAGGTTGGGGACAATATATACTCTTCCTGGGCATACGTCCATGACACTTTTCCTTCAACTCAGGGTACCTCCTACTTTCTACCACCTTCCAATAGCATTATTAAATTGTGAATGCATCAGTGGATGAGTAAATCAATAGTTACATCCATAGATTAAGTAAGAATACTTCTTATTCTACCAGACCCTAAATTACCACCTCTGAATGCTACTTTATAGAGGATCAAGGCTTCTGGAATATATGGAATGCTATGGGTAATTTCAGATACTAACCATGACAACTAGAGGTATTATATATTTTTTTTCCTAAAATTTGTTTTTTATAAACTTGCGTGTTTATCTGTGTTTCCACTTGCCACCCCCTTCTCTCGAGTACATATGTATATGATTTTAAGACATGACTGTATTTACTGCCCTTCACTAATTTTCTATCATTCTTTTAAACTTACCACTTATAGCTCATATTTTCTTCAGTGAATCTCATATTCTTTTGAATATTCTTTATTTGTTTTACTATGATTATGATTCATTTAATGATTTCTTTATCTTAAAAGCATAGTGGGTTTATAATGGGCAATAAGTAGTGAACCTTAAACAGCAGTGTAAGACTCAAAGGTAGACTTCGAATGGGTTTGTTGTTTACAACACAGCAAATAATAAGAGCATGGATGGTACCATTAAGTTTTTCCTGGTCCCCAAGCCTTAGAAGTAATTTAATGAGCCCAGTATGTACTAGATTGTGTGTCAGGAAAAGAGCAGAGGGCAAAGGGCTCAGATGTTTACCTAGAAATAGGAGGTAAACCAGCTCCTCCTCCACCTTGGGAGGCAACCGTCACAATGCAATCACTCTGAGGTTGCCTTGACCTTTATTTTCCTGTGAACAGCTACGGAAATGGTTTAACAATAAGGGGAAGCCAAGCTTTGGCACACCCAACAAGGATTTCTAGGAATCTACAGGACCCATAGTGGACCCTTCTCTCAAAAGTCTATCCATTGTCTCAGTAGTAGGGTCTTAAGCTAAACCCATGTTTCATATTGCTTCATAACTCAGATGAGATAACACAGGAATTAGGACCTACCAGTTCAATTTGTTTTGTGTAATACTTAGGCATATTACTTAATTATTAAGAATATTATTAATGATTAGGAATAATACTTAAGAATATCAATAAGATTGTGATCAGTATGATGAAGCCTATCTGCAATACTAGTTTTAGCCATGTGCACGAGTATCTATGACTGAACCTGCTGAATTAGATCTAGCAGGTCTAGTAAGGCTTAGTTCAGATAGTTGTTTAGGTTCTTTTCCTAGACTGAGGAAGATAGTTGTGACTAGTGGTATTAATGCAAATATAACACGGGGTGAGGGTAGCCATATACATACGTTCTTCCATATTCAACCACAAAGCGGTTTAGTGCCTGCCGACTGCCTTTTATGACTGATTCAAGGTAGTTGATGTTAGCCTGCTGATGTCTGCATTTTTTTTCTCATTGTCTTTATAATGCTAAGTTTAAGGAAGGCTCATGATTGTTATATCTCTGGACTCTGATGACAGGGAATAGTACTCACATTGATTTATAGAACTGGGAGTCAGTTTATTCCTGATGGAATGTCCTCATTACCTGGTGCCCCTATAAAAGACATAGATCAAAGATTGATGTCAGTTCTAGGAACTGCAGTGGACAGCAAGTGGGCCAAATACCAACCTCCATCCCAGAGCCAGATGTTCTACATTACACTGTCCTTCACATGTAACCTATAGCCCAAATGGCAATGATGCTCCAGCTGGGTATTTCTTGATAAAGTTCACTTTAGTTATGATTATGTGGGTTTGGTTACCTCTTGTGCAAAATGTCAGACAGACTCAATTGCTATATGTGGTGAAACCCACATTGCTTAGACCTCCGGAGACACATATGAGTGAGTCACTGTTATGGAAGATTGTTAGTCCCTGTGGGGCTGTGTAAGGGGGGAAGCAGAGCCACACTGGGAGCTGTTGACAATATTCTCAAGCCAACAACATGACTCACAGACAGTCCTGTTGGCATCACATCTGGATGAGGCTGATAAATTCAGCAGTGAGTCACTTTCCTAGTGACTCAGGGAGGACATGCAACTGCTTTGCCAAGCTCTGGGATCAGACATAGGGGACAAGAGACGTATTTTTCTGAACATCTGGATTATTCTTGGAATCTGGACAGTCCCCCACAGCCCATGTTGTGAACAATTGGACTCCAGCTTGAAGTGCTGTTTTGAAGGCTGTGGAGCCCTCAGTAGTCCTGGTGGGAACAAATGGGTTGCTAAGGGCAGCGTTTGAAGGTCATTCCTAAGAGCCATTCCAACCTGAAGAGTCACCTCAGTCGCTGCCTGCTGCTGTTGGATGTGCTGCAGGAGGCATGCAAAGGGAATAAGGATAACAGTATCACCCCACCAAGCAAAGCATTTTTTTTTTTTTTTTTTTTTTTTTTTTTTTTTGCTGGGTGGTGGTGGTGCATACCTTTAATCCCAGCACTCGGGAGGCAGAGCCAGGCGGATCTCTGTGAGTTCGAGGCCAGCCTGGCCTATAAAGCGAGTTCCAGGAAAAGCACCAAAGCTACACAGAGAAACCCTGTCTCTAAAAAAAAAAAAAAAAGAAAAGAAAAAGAAAAAAAAAAGTATGTTTTTGCCACATGTGGCTTGTCCTTGTGATTGCATATAGATTGAACTCATGAGAACTTTACCCTTGTGACCTTTCTTGACTCTCAGAGTATATATTGTCTGATATTCTAGGCAAATTAGCTATTGCCTGAGACTTTAGTCTGCCTCATTTATTGGCTCCATTCTCCTAGGTCCCAATACCTCTAGAGTGGTGACATCAATAAACCAATCAAAATTCTGGTCCCTCTTCTTCAGAGTGGCAACAATGAAAGAGTCATTATTCTAAAGAACCCTGTTTACAGTTTTGTTCATAACATTATCTAGAACTTAATTTTCATAGCACCCTTCCCTTCCACAAGGTCCCTTATCTTTAAGATCGGGACATGCTAGATCTTAAAGATAAGGGACCTGGAGCACTTATTCAGCTAATGGGAAATTACTTTTCTGTTATTCTCCTAGGTAGCATTTAGCACAATTTTTGAGCTCTTTGTCTGTCTCTTTGTTCACAAGATTACAGAGTTCCTACAGATACACTTTCTATTTACCATATAGATTGCCTTAATATACTTTTTTTGAAAGAGTGGACTTTTTTTGTTGTTGTTCTTTGAATACTATTTGTTGAGTTTCAGGTGAGATGGTGTTTGGTCCTTGATGATGGCAATTTCATTAAAAATACTACCTCTACTGTCTGAAGTTAAGAGTATAAGACATGTTTTAACTTCCGTTAGTGGGTTTTACTATGGTCATTCTTAGTATAGCCATCACATGGCACTGTGAGCTTCTCCTACATGTCTCCTTTGACAATCAGTTTCCTAGTTACTTTCAACTGACTCTGAAATGATTTAATTAATTCTGTCATGCTTTTTGTTGTTTAAAGAGTGATTCCCAGAACTAATTGGTATATTTCAAGGAAAAAGGATGAGCTGTGGGAAGAACTCCAGCACCGAGCTGGGAGTACACTGAGTCTTTAGTGTACATTGTAACAACTGCCAGAGCAGTATCACCCTACACAATAACCCTGTTTGATAGACTTCTCTGGCTGAACCACATTCTGGAAAACCATATTCAGCATAAAGTCCCTACATACATTCATTTACTAAGTTCAGAGAATGATTACTTCTTCTTTTGTCAAAATTGGGTGCTTTCAAGTATTTGTATTTATTTCAGAGAGAGTGCTTGTGAAGTTGAATTGATGGATTTTTCAGCAGTCCTAACAGTACTTTTAAAAAGCAAACAAACAAACAAACAAAACACTACTGTTTCCTGATCTTCCAAAGCCCTAATAGCTGTAGGACCATAGTAAAAAAAATACGTGCATCCTTAATGAATCAAATGTATGTAGATAACTCCTTCCTCACTCCTGACAGAAGAAAGGGAGGCTGTCCATAGGGACTAAGACTGACTTAAGTGGAGGCAAAAAGTGATGTGGCAGAGTCTTCTGTCTGTGACAGCATCCAGGGAAATATGTGACACTAACAGGCAGACAGGAAATCTAGGCAGAATGTGGACAGCTTCATTAGGTACGTCTAGCCTTTTCTGAGACTAGAATTATCAAGGGAGCACCAGTCCTAATGATACAAGTGAAATGAGATGTTCAAATGATCTGATTAATATAAATATCATCATTAATAACATCATTAGCGACAACAGAACCATTAACAATGATTCTGACCAAATGGGACTCTGTCATAGTGCCAGAGCAGATCGTAGAGATCTTTAATCAGTCATTAGTTAGCCCTTTAATTCTAGGATCCTGAAGAGTTCACGGTCATCCAAGAGAGAAGTACTGATGACAGGGCCTGGGAACACTTTGGAGCAAGAAGCAGTGGGTATTTACTAGCCTGCAGGACACAGACAGTGTGTTGTAATCAAGCAATGTGACCTCTTTTCTTAGAGGGAAGAAGTTCAAATAGTGAGGAGGCAATGTGCTTGGTAGGAACCACTCTCATAATTCAAAGCTTATGTCAGTTAGGAATAACTTACAGAATATAGGGAACTCTTTATAGAAGTTTTATATATTTAACATTAGTGTATTAAGTGATTATTGAAGTTAAGATTATGATAGCTTTGTGATAACATGCATGTTTATAGTACATGGCCAAGTTGTTGTATATAAGCTATGTTCATTTGAATACACATTACATAAAAAGATACCACAAAGTAGAAATAGTTGTGTCAAGGTTTACTACCTCTGTTTCCTTTATTTTTGAATATTTTTAATGAGGTCATGCTAATTTCAAAACACCATAAATAGAAAAAAGAGTAAGGAAAAAATTTTAATCATACCGAAAAGTAAAGTTCCCATCTTTTAAATAGATATGCTAATTTATTTATTGCAATTTTAACATTATTTGCCCTTCCTGTACCTTGAGAAAAGCACATTCGGAGTTTGGATTCTCTTCAAACAAAGCTAACAGGACTTGCCAATATTTAAGGAAATTTATGTGTTAACACAAAAAACACAGCTCTCACCTTAAAGGAAACATAAAATAGTTTATTCTGGAACCACTTTGAGTGATCATGGTCTGAGAACACTTATTTAGGTACTCCAGAACTCCACATTTCAATGTGAAAACTGTTTCGTGAAAGTTTTTGTTTCTTTGTTTGTTTGTTGTTTTTTCATACAGGATCATTGCGTAGCCCCGGCTATCCTGGAACTCACTCTGTAGACCAGGCCATAGTTTTACAAAACAAAGTCACAAATCAAAGCAAGTTCAAAATATATTGGTGGGTACAAAAGAGTGGCAGGTATAGCAAGATGAGGAGGAACTATTCTATAGACCCAAGGTGCTATCTGATGACATTCTTAGTTGGGATTTGTGCAAATTAGTTGCCTGCTAAGTTAATAGATTCCAAAAAGACCTTTTTTTTTTTTAATAGAACAATAAATACCTTTATTACATGAGCTATGAATAATGCTTTATTTGCCTTTCTGGGCTTTGATCTTCCTCAGATAGAACTCCAGCTCCTTGCCTTCTAGCACATAGCCATCTGCTCTGCCACACTGGCCTGGTCTTGAGGCAATACAGGCAAGAAGCTTGCCCTGCTGAAACTGCTCCTCCAGAAGACTGCTGATTTTAGCGTTCTTTTTCCTTTCATCATATTTCTTTTGGATTTTCTTTGATCGTTTTTTGTTTAATATTTCTTCCTCTTCAGGAGTCAGTTTGGCCCCCTTCTTGCGGCCCAGGGGCAGCGCATAGTGAGACTCATACCATTATCGGTATGGTGTGCTGTCGATAAGCACGATGCAGTTCTTCACCAGGGTCTTGGTGCGGACCAGCTCGTTATTGGATGCATTGTAGACAACATCAATGATCCTTGTTTTCTGAGTACAACACTCAGAGCCCCAGGAGAAGTTCCCCACATCCAATCTTAGGGCACGGTACTTCTTATTGCCTCCTCAGACTCGTACTGTGTGTATACGACGAGGGCCAATCTTCGTGTTGACAGCAGGCCGTCCCAGTTCATACTTCCGCTTCTTGTGGTAGGGCTTTCTCTTACCCCCGGTCTTGCGCGCTTGTGCCAGCTGTCTCGAGAGATGCCCATCGTTCGGCGCTGGCTGGAAAGAGACCCAAAAAGACCTTTTATCTATTAGTCAGAAGATGTTAGTTCTGCAACAGAGGTGGGCAGGGAATAGCTGTTGTAGGGGGTTAGAACTTAGCTAAAGATGAGGCAACTAGCCTCTGGACCAACAACATTCCAATCTCCCCACAGTAGAGAGATTCTAATCAGTCAGCCAGTCTCTGCAGACAGGTTCTTTTCAGATGCTCTCATTCACATGTATCATGGAATTGGCTCAAATAGCTGTGAAGTTAGCAGATTTAAAACCAGAAGAGAAGTTTGGCAGGCTAGAAACTTGGGCAGAAGCTGATGTTGTGCTCTGGAGACGGAAGTTTTGCTTGTCCAGGATATTTGGGTTTTGTTTTTAAGTCCTTCAATAGACTTGTCAAAGTGATCTCCTTCATCTGTATTCAAACTGATTACAGATGTCAGCCACATCTGCAGAATGCCTCTGTATCAACCCTGGGATCAGTGTTTGTTTCAATAACCGGATGCTGGACCCTCACCACACTGACCACAGAACTAATAATTACAAGCACTGAGTACTTTGGTGTCTTAGACTCTGAACCTACATTTTTGGGATCTGATAATATACAGGAGAGGTTTTGGGGTGCACGTTGCAATGATGTTCTTCCATTTTGTGCATAGTTTCATCTCTATAACAATAGTTAAAGTTGTTATCACAGTAACTCAATTATTTCCTTGCTTGGAATTTCATGTTTACTAGGTCCAACATTGGAAATTTAGTACCTGAATGCTTAGTTCCTTCATGACCTTTGACCTATTCTATGTTAGGTCAGTATGCCTCTGGCATTTGGATGCCAAATTTCATTCCAAATTTCCCAGATTTAGCAATTGTGTCTCTGGTGATGAGTATATTATTAATTTCATTGGGAATTTCCTTTAATAATTAATTCTACCCAGATGTATTTACTGAGGTATTATATAGCCATGGATTACTAGATTTAGAAAACATAAATTTCTACCACCTTTCCACTTATGGAAACTTTGAATTTTCCAGATTTTTGGTGAATGGTCATCTAAGGCATGTAGGAATCTTTCTAATGATAGGGGGTAGTGTTAGCTCACTAAACAAATTTGCCTTTGGGATATAATTATAAGAAATAATTTTTTTAATGAGGTAGTAATTTGCTCTATATTTTTTAAACCATTAGTCTACCTTTTGTCTTCTGGAATGAGACAGATGAAGTTTGATCACACAGTCAGTTGGGCACCCTCTCGATACTGTTGGGTCCCTCCTTACTGTCCCATCCATCATGATTAGTGTCCCTAACTTTTCCAAGTGTTCCTTACATGACAATTTCTTTCATGTTGACTGTCATATGGAGATTGCCAATTTGCCATTCAACATCTTTTAGCAATGAGGGATCCAGAGTGAGAGACTTCTCCACAGGAAATGCACTAGCAGCCTGCTCTTCCTGACCACTGTTGCATAGCCTGGGTATAACTCCCCTATCTTGACATCTGCCTGCCTGCAGTTTATAAGCATGGGTCTGACTGAGAGTCTGATATTTCCCCATATATATTTGTTTTAACTTGAACATCCTCAACATTTTTGCAAATGACACGAGGAATTCTAAATTGAATTTTAAGAGAACTTATCTTGCAAATTTTGGTTCTCTTTTCCAGGCACCCACATTTCTTGTCATGCTGATTCTTCAGGCAACACCAAAAACCTAGGATTCATTCTTATTTCCTCTTTCCCTCATCTTTTCTAAGTCACCAACATATTCTAGTCACAGGGTCTTCACAACTTGATACAAATCTCTTCCCTGTGACATTCATTTCATTGCCCCCCAAGCCACCTTTACTTCCTGCCTGTGAGACTATGACAAGGTCTGTCTTAGTTTTTATTCCCCCAGGTAGACCTGATATACCATTTTCCAGAAAACACCTGGATCACTTCAATAAAATGACCAGGTCACACCATTCTCTTCCTTAAATTGGCCAATGACTCTGCCCCTTACTGAGATGAAGCCTTCTTTCCAGATCCTGTGTGGCCTTCTTGAGTTAGAGCTGGAGAGATGGCTTAATGCTTAATAGCACTTGCTGCTCTTCAGAGGACCCAAGTTCAGTTCTCAGCACCCACATCAGGCCTGTAACTCCAACTTCAGGAATGGATCTGACACCCTCTTATGGCCTCCTCTGGCACACACACACACACACACACACACACACACACACACACACACACACACACTCAATTAAAAATAAAAAAAAATCTTTAAAAAAGAACTGACTTTCCCTTGAGTTAAACAAAACCAGGAACACCAAGAAGTTGGCTTAGAAATCTGTCCACCTGTTTATTGTCACATGATACCAGGATCTCTCCTCTTCAACACTGAAATAATTGCATTTCTATAACTTTTCATAATTTTCCTTGGTGACCATGGTGGAAAGCCTAATTAAAGTTGAAGCTAATACCTAGTTTATGAGTTTGATTTAATAAGTATGAAATTAGCTTTAATATTCAGATGGTCTTTTGAGAAAAACACATTTGTTCATTAAATGTCGTCGCTTGCCCAGCTCACTTCCCTCTGCTCTTGTATAATAAGATACAAGTGAGAGGGAAGATCCCGGCAGTTATTACCTTGTTTTTAAAGTCATCAAATGTTTTCACAACTGTAATCTTGTTTAAATATGGTCTCTGTCCTCAGAAAACCTACACTGAAAAAACCAACACTTTGAGAACTATTTCTTAGAGAACTATTGAGTAGAGATGTGGATAAATTTAAATGTAACAGAGAGAAAGGTCAGTATAAGTGGAATTAATCTCAACAAGATTCAGCCTATTCCCACCTCTGGTTGGCTTTGTAATAAATATACTGAACCTCCATATTATTGGTGTTTTAGGTCACCGATTTTCAGTTTATAAGAATGGCTGTCTGAATGTGGAGCATGTCATGCCTACTCACCTTTGATTAAGGATTCACTTAGAAAATCAGAGACATACACTCACGGAATGAAACCATTCCCCAGAGACACTGAATAGTAACTTCTGCCCTTAGGAAGAAGTGATAAGTCGTTCCACCTAGATTCACTGGGTTGCATCCTGTGTCTTTTTTACCTCTGTTGTGTTGCTGAGTTCTCCCCCAAAAGAAGAACTTAAAGACCGTATAATTTGTTGCATTTTCCTATCAGTTTCCTAACTGTGGCAGCTCATTACCTCAAGTGGCTCTTTTCTTCCTCAGGGAAGATTTTCTTTTGCAGTAGAAAAATGGGAGTTCATTTATGATCTCTCTCTTTTTAAAAATAGTTTTCTATTTTTCTCTTCCTCAGCCCTACCCTGGGCCTGTTTAGTACACAGTAGTCACGCAATTAATTTTGACTCCAGGCTTAGAAGGACCACAGAACTCAGTTATTTTTTTTTTTTTTGAGCAGGGATTCTATATTACAGAACATGGCATGCTATGTGTTCATTAAAAATGTAATAATGTGAAGGCACTAGCATCTTTTTTTTTTCAAGACAGGGTTCTTTTGTATAGTTTCGATGCCTGTCCTGGATCTGCCTTTGTAAACCAGGCTGGCCTCAAGCTCACAGGGATCTGCCTGGCTCTGCCTCCCGAATGCTGGGATTAAAGGTGTGCATCACCACCGCCTGGCCAGCACTAGCATCTTAAGTGAAGGTTTGCTACTTCTTTTTAAAATCCCTGTTCAGTGATAGTATGGTAAACTTGAGATGTTGAATTTTAATATTTAAGAATTCAGGGTCAGTGTTGGGAGGCAGGGGGATTCGGTAATAAGGAAGGGAATAAGAGAGGGCAATGTGGGTTCAAATGACCAAAATTCCTTTTGTGCATTATGAAGTTGTTAAAGAGTAAACAAAATAAATAATTAGTAGCCTTAACAGAAGATTCCAAGTCAGTAGACCTGAGAAGAGCTTGTGTGTTTATATTTCTAGCCAACATTCCAGAACATTCTGATGTGAGGATCATTCAGCTGTGATCCAGACTCATTCAAATTTTGAAGGTTGAATTGATTCACCATAACTTTTATGAACAGAAATTATGATTTAATGGGCTAATTAAACTCATATTTTGTGATATTTTATGATTAGGCTTAGTTCTAGTTTTTATATTCTAGCTTTATTGATGTATAATTAGCAAAAATTAAAACTGTATGTATACTTGAGGTATACAGTATGTGTTGATATATGTATTTGGCACAAAATGATTATTGAAGTCAAGCAAATTAACATTCCCATCACCCCCGTTAGTTCTGTAAACATGTGATGAGAACACTGAAGATCTACTCAGTGGACATCAAGTCTGGTGTTAGGAACTACAGTGTCAAGGTGGTGCATTAGCTTCCCACTTACTCATGCCACAAGGTTGGAACTAATGCTGCTCCAGGCATGTAAAGTTTGGTTATGTAGAAATCCCGTTTCTCTTAATGTGAGCTATAGAGCCTAATTTTCAGAGGTTCACCTTTTGGAAGACTGCTTTTATACTATTTATTCCTCTCTTCCCTTTATTAAGTGTGACCGCTTCTGAAGTGGAAAGCTATGCATGTGAACCTCGCTTAGCTTATACCCATGAACAATGTTGCTCAGCTTTTGGTCACTGGGACAAAATCCCTGAGAGAATCAACTTAGATGGAGAAAAGGTTCGTTTTAACTCAGTGATGGAGGGAGGTTCTGTTCCACGGCCAGCTGGGCTTGTTGCTTTTGAACCCGTGGCAAGGCAGGATTCTATTGCAGGAGCAGGTAGTGATGGGAACTACTTACTTCCTGGTAACTAGAAGGTGAAAAAGAAAGAAGAGCGTGGGTCCCAGCTTTCCCTATCACTCAACTTCGTCCCACTAGGTCCTTAAAGATCTCACTGCCATTCCATAGAATCATGGACTGAGATCCAAGTATTTAGCATGTGGGCCTTTGGGAGACATTTCATTTCCAAATTATGTCACAACTGTTTCTCTTGGTTGTGAGATTATTTTGTCAATAGAATAAGGTATATATGCCATATCAAATTATTACAGAATGGATTCTATTTTGGCAATAAACAACTCTCAAATCCCTCTTGAAGAACCAATATTGATATATTATTATTAGTTGAAACTATAGTTTATATTAGGTTCAACCTTTTGTGCTACACACTATACAGGTTTACACTATACCATATAGCCATCATTATAGCCTTATGCAGAATAGTTCAAATGACCTAAAAATTCCCTGCATCCTACTTACTCTTCACTTTGTCTTCCCAACCCATGGAAATTATCAATATTTTTAATGTGTCTTACCATTTCTAGAATGCAACATAGTTGTAATCACATAGTAATTGCTCCTTTCATCTGTTAGCATGCACTCAAGTTTTCCACCTATATGTTCATGGCCAAAGCTCTTGTTTTTGCTGCTGAGTACAGCAGCTGTCTGCATATCCTGCATTTTGTTCATGCATTTACCCACTGAAGACTATTCTGGTTGCTTCCAATATTTAATAATAATAAAACTCCCTATAAACATTTGCATGTCAATTTTTTTTCCAAGACAAGGTTTCTCTGTGTAACAGCCCTGGCTGTCCTGGAACTCCCTCTGTAGGCCAGGTTGGCCTCGAACTCACAGAGATCCACCTGCCTTTGCCTCTCGAGTGCTGGAATTAAAAGTGTGTGCCACCACCACCTGGCCTGCATGTCAAATTTTGTGTAAATGTATGTTTTCAACTCTGACTCATACAGTTTATAAGTTACATTTTTTTGTTGCTGTAAGAAAAACACTCAGACCAAAAGCAACTTAAGGAAGAAAGGATATATTTTGGCTTCCACATACAGTGCCACAAACTGGGCACCGCATATTCAAATATGTGAACCTGTAGCATTCAAACTACAGGATGGTAAGAGTGAAATTTCTGAAAATAAAATATGTTGTTTATTTTATTTATTTATTTTTTTTTTGCTAAGCTACATGTCCATTTTCTGTTAATTTAGGGATGTTGTTCTATGTCATTCCAACAAGGGGGACTCAAGTTCATAAGTCCTTCTCAGAGTGACATGAGCTTATTAAATCAGCATAAGAGAAGAACTGGGAAAGAACTCTAGAGTGTTTTGCACCAGTGATTTAATACTGTGACCTGGAAATGACTCCACTCATGCTCACTGGTAGCACGTCCTGTCTCCACAACAGGGAGCCAAGATGTTCAGGCTTTTAATTATCCTGAAGAAATTGAGAACTGGATACCAGCCATTAGCACTGGTAAGTATTGCATTCTGCTCATATATGCATTAAATATTGATATGCCCTTCTAGTCACATGGAAGCTGTGCTTCTACAGCCCAAAGGTTCTGGGTCATCATGGCATCAAGCTCTGGATCCCAGATGTCAGGATGGGATGATCTGTACCTTAGACCCAATGCACACTCTGAGTTACAGTCTATGGCATTTTAAATGAAAATGGCCCATAGGCTCACAGGGACTGGCACTACTGGAGGTATGTTCTTGTTGGAGTAGGTATGGTCTTGTTGGAGGAAGTGTGTCACTGTAGGGTGGACTTTGAGCTCTCAGGTGCTCAAGCCAGGCCCAGTGTCTCACTGTCTCTTCCTGATGTCTATGAATCTAGATGTAGTACCTCTCTAGCACCAGGTCTGCCTGCATGCCACTACACTTCCCTCCATGATGATAATGGACTAAACCTCCAAACTGTAAGCCAGCCTCAATTAAATGTTTTCCTTTATAAGAGTTGCTGTGGTCATGGTGTGTCTTACAACAATAGAAACCCTAACTATGACACAGGCTTTCGCTAAGTAAACTTCCTAGCTAGGGATCCTACTCTACTGATCTCTGTCACCCTTGCCTTTACCTTCTGTGAGGTTCTTGTTTGTCTCACCCTCCTCTTTGGATGACATACAGAGAAGAAATCGGACAGTATAACTCATCCTCTGAGCAACCTTCTTGGTTCACTCCTTACTTCTAGATTCATAGCTTTTGTTTCTGGGTCAATCTAGTTCTTTTATAACTTCTTGTTAAATGTGTTCCAGTATCAATACCCACAGTGCTTTAATAGACATTCTTACTAGGTTTGCAATAAGGCTCTACTACCTTATTCACATCCTTTTCTCACTTAGACTAATTGTGAAACCCTGGGTCTATCCATTGATTTAGTCTAATGTTTGCAGAGCCATTTTTTTTTCTGGCACAAATTTCTGAATGCCTTCCAAATGTATTCAATGACTTCTAACTATGAATGAGGCAGATCATTTCCTTCTTACTGTGGCGTACAGTTCTAAGTGGCCCTTGTTACTCATGGCACTTCTTACCTTTATCTGATTCCTAAAGTGTAAGAAGTAGCTGCTGCTGTCATCTTACATCTGTGAGCTCTTTATCCCATTTTATTTTTAAAATTTTGTGATTTTGTGTGTGTGTGTGTGTGTGTGTGTGTGTGTGTGCATGTGCACATATACAAATGCACACACACACATGCTTGAAGATGTCTGTGAAGGCCAGAAGAAAGTGTTGGCTCCCTTGGAGCTGGAGTTACAGGCAGTGTGAGCCACCCGGCTTGAGTGCTGGGAACCAGATGAAATCCTCTGCAAGAGCAGCAAGTGTTCCTGGCTGACAAGCCACCTCTCCAATCTCCCTCCATTCTCTTTCTGGCTAACCTTTCTGCTTTCCTCTTTCCTGTAATAATGTCATGAATTGAACCATGTCCTCCCTCCAAAATACACTGAGCTCTTAACCACTGGTAGATCAGCATATGACCTTATTTAGAAACAGAACTTTATAGGGGTAATTGAAAATGAAGTCCTTGGGATGGGCTCGAATCCAATATGGCTGCTGTTCTTTAAAAAGAGTAAATTCATGCATGGAATAAACAGTAACACCGAGCACATGAAAGTATTATGTGGAGGTGAATGTGAAGATGGAGATGTGTCTAACAAACCAAAGAATGTCCAAGATTTCCTGAAAACCACTGGAGGCAGAAGTAAATCCAGAAACAGGCTCTCTGACTCTGCCTTAAGAGGTAACCAATGCCAAAATTCTCTCCCAAGCCATGAGGCAATAAAGTACTGTTGATCAGGTAACCCAGTGTGTGGTCATTAGTATGGAAACCCTGGAGGAAATGTGTCTACTTGCTCAAGTGAGGCCTGTGACACACAAAACGACCATTCTGACTCTCAAACAGGCCTACCACAGACACACATTCATGGAGTATATTACTGATTTCCCAAATGATCACAGGGCCATCACTCACCTTGTCATTCACTGTGACAAAACATGGAGTAGAAAGGACCTAAGGAAGGGTGTGTTCTAGTTCATAGTTCAGGAGATCCAGTTCATTGTGGTGAGGGAGTAATGGTGATGGCTAGCCACACGGCAGTGGGAGCTTGCAGCAGCTGCTTACAAAGCGCTTGCAATCAGGAAACAGAGAGGAATACTGACTAGAGTTCTCCTTTTGCTCATTTTTGTTCCGTCCAGGACCTCAGTCTGTAGGGTGGAGCCATCCATGTTAGGGCTGATTCTTCCATTCTCTGTACAGCTTCTCTGAAAGCACCTTCACAAACACACCCAGAATGTGCCCCATCGATGTTCTAGGTATTTATTAAGCCAACCAAATTGGTACTTGAAGGTATTCATCCCCCAAAGCAAGTAATTTCATCACTTGTATCACCGTTGTGTAATATGGAGGACCAACTTCCCAGTACCAGTTTCTGCTTTGTTCACAATAGGCAGCCTTATGCTGCTACTAAAATTAACCCCTTAATCCCAATGGTTCGGAGAGTTGTGGCTTAGTCCTCTCTCATGCTCCAGATTGGTTGCCAGCTGCTTAGGAGACTGTGCTCACTGCTGCTGTCCTCCCTCAGGGATAGAGGCTGGCTAGGAGGCTGTGCTCACTGCTGCTGTCCTCCCTCAGGAATAGAGGCTGGCATAGAAAACTTATTTTAGCTCTCAGTACCAGACTTCACACGGAACTTAGGAGAGGGAAGAGTTTGGTTTCCCACTGATGGTTAAAACACTTTATCCATTTGTAATATATTGGCTAGAACTAATTACATGCCGTCAACGATCCATAGAGGGAACAAGGAAGTTTAGTTTTAAGTGCTCAGAGAGTATCTGATCAGCTCTGGCTTCCGTTGCAAATACTATGCCTTTGCTTGTTAGAACAACAAGCATTCATTTCTTATAATTCTAGAGGCTGAAAGGTTCAAGACCAAAGTGTTGATGTCATCAAGTCCTGGTTAGGTCCCGATGCCTGGCTTGCAAATGGCCAGGTTCTTACTGTGTCTTTAATGGGGTTATTCTCTCTCTATATAAGGCACCAGTCTTATCCACAAAGCCCTCATCATGACCCCCAAACTCCCAAAGGACTCTTACTTTGTAGCATTCCATTAGGAGTTACTGTTAACATAACTCTAGAGGGACACAAACATTCAATCCACAGAAGAGACTTTGGGGAGCAAGTATTGTTATAAAACTAACAACTGCCATCCAAAGCTTCCCAGGTTTTATCTAGCAACTACTGATGCTTCAGTTCAATGACTAATTTAGTGCTTATTAAATGAATTGTATACATCCATCATTATCATATAGGTGCAGGGATAAATAATGGATCAAAATGAACTCCTTTACAGTGGACAGGTGAGGCAAAAAGTCAATAAATAATACACTGTAGCTATTATAATTACTACCCCAGAAAAAGAGATACACAGAACTGAGGTGCTTAGAAAAGATTTGACCTGGTTAGAGATTAAGGAAAAACTCCCAAAGAAGTGATGCTTGAGGTCAGGACTGCTTTTCATGAATGAGGTTACAGGCAGGGGAGAATGCCAAGTGATGCTGTAATGAAGATTAGATGTCATTCAAGAAGAAGTGGTTTTCAACCTGTGGGCTGTGAGATATCCTCCATATCAGATATTTCATCATGGTTCATAATAACAGAAAAAAATACAGTTATAAAGTAGCAAAGAAATAGTTTCATGGTTGGGAGTCAGCAAAACATAAGGAACTCTATCAGAGGGTTGCAGCATTAGGAAGGTTGAGAACCACTTAAATCCTACAAGGACTCTGAGGTTATGAGGATGCTTTCTTTCTTAATCTCAGTATAACATGGAACTAGTTACACTGGGCAGGCACACTTACATGGATTCCATGTCTGCAGATAAAAGAGCTGGCTGCTGACAATAGTCCAGGCAGTGGGACAGTAAGGCCTCCTGGACAAGGGCCAGCAGCTCACCTCCATGCTTGCCATGTGTTGTTGCCATGTGGTAGAGCCAGCACTGGGAGCCAACTTGTTGAGTCCAACCAGAGCTTTCTTCCCATAACTGGTATGTGGGTCATAGGCCCAAGGTTCAAGGTTGAATGTGGAAAATACTGCAGAGCCCAGTGAGGACTTTCAATAAGATAAGAAGGCAGAGAAACATGGATGACATTTTCTGCCAGAATGGTATTTTTGGCAAGTAAAATTTTTTTCACCTCCTCTAGGATTTTTTTCCTCCCTTCCAATTCTTGATGGCTGCCTTTTGATCAAAATAATAGAGTAAACTTTCATACAAGAACATTTGATTTCCCCTTCCAATCTGACTACTCATAACCTATTTAAAATTGATTTATAGTCTTACAGGCTACAAATTAATTCCAGGCAGAAGCCAGGAGAAGGTCATCTTCCTCATGGTTTCTTCAGCTTGCCAGTTTCTCCTGTCTGGTTTAAAGGGACAGGCTCAGTTTGATGACTCTGTAGCAAGAGGGCTGAAATGGTTTGGATGCGATAGGTCTCTCTATAGATGTCTCTCTATAGACTCCTGTATCTGAACACTTGAGGACCCCAGTTGGTGGTGTTGTCACGGAGGTTATGGGACATTTAGGAGATGCAGCCTCGATGGAGGAAGCATGTCACTGGAGGGAGGTTTGGGGGTTTATGGTATCACCCACTTACTGGTTGCTCTGTCTGCTTCCTGTGTGTGGATGAAAGAAACAATCAGTTAGCCCAAGAGCCGGTGGCTGGGCCTTCCTCAGCATTGTGGATTCCCCCTCTGGAACCAAAAGCCCAAATAAATCCTCCTGCAAGTTCCTTTTGGTCATGGTGTTTTGTCACAGCAGCAGCAAAGGAACCCAAATGGCCTTCTTTCTTGTGATTTGGATCATCACTATTAGAGGCTACCAAGGCCACTGAGGCAAAAAAGTGCTACTTCCTGCTCAGTATTACATTACTAATTGGCTCGAGAACTGTGTTGGGGACTCAGATTGCCTGAGCCCTCATCCAGGGAGCTGAATTCTAAGAATGGCTTCTTCTCCCATGTGAGACACAAAGCACCTCCCTTGACTCCTGGCCCTTCCCTGTGCCAAGCACCGCATCCTTACAATGATTCCACTTACTGTGAGATATTCCATCCTGATTTACTCTCCCTCTGGATCTCCAAGCAGCCTGTCTGTCTGCCCCTTCTTCATGTGCTTTTTAAAACAGTGTTGAGCTCTGGGGACCAGACTCTTTTCCCTTTGTTAATCTCTTGTCTTAGAAATCCTTATGCTGAATTTTAGTCTGCTTTGAAGACTGCTGATTTCCTTCGGGGACTATTCTGCAGTCATTTCATGCCTTGCAATTATCTTGTCTCCTTTTCTTATGTATTCTTTAGTCTTTCTAAATAATTAAGCATTTTGGATTAATGACTTTTGTCTCTGAGGTAAGAGAGGTTTTGCCTTTTGTCCTAGAAATATTTATATTGTGTCTCATAGGGACAGCATTTTTGAAAATGCTTTATATAGTCCCATTCTACTGTTGAGAGATTATTAATATAATGCACATACTTTTAATAACTCAGACTGTGCTTGAGAATGAAATCATGGTAATCGATTCCATTTTCTACAGCTGCCTCCCTATCTAGGATAGAGAAATGAGCACTAAGCTTAGGCGCTAGATGCAAGCTCATCTCTATGTGCATCTTGAGTCCACCACTTATTAGTGTAGACTTAGGTGAGCTGCTAATTTTTCTATGCCTCCATCTCCTCCTTCGTGAAACAGACATGGTAATAACAAAATCACGCCAAGGAATTATCTTGGGGTCTTATGAGATCAGCGATACAAAGAATTTAACATGGTTACTCTAAGAAGATGGGCTATTTAGTAAGTGTGCGCACCAGGCTGGGTGTGACTTGATTTGCCCTGTGGCATAGTGCGTCAAGAATGCTGGTTCTCGGTTACTGTCACAAGGCTGTGAGCTGGGTTCCCGGAGGAGTGCTTGTGTGATTGGGGCTTTGTGTGCTTAACTGGATCCCCTGAGCAGGTGTGCTCCCTCACACTGGACCTTTTCATATAAACACCCTCCGGATCTTTTCTCTTTACTGCAAACTCTTCTTTACTACTCATCCTGCCCTGTGTTTTAACGCCTCAAATAATTTTATTCTGATGTTGAACAATCTGATAACTTTCAAGTTATTAAGTGCCAACTAGACACACACACACACACACACACACACACACACACACACACACTCACGCACACCACACTCTTCAAAAAGCCATGTGGTACTGGTCATACTTTATTGGTAAAAAAAATTTACACTAGATCAATGGAGCTGGGGAGTAGAAGAACCAGTACACAATTTAGGGATTAGTTTAGTAATTGCAGCTTCAGAAAGTGGGAATCTGAGAATCCTGGTCTGAAAGGTTTAAAGGTAATGAGAATTCCTAGTGTTTTAACGCTAGACACATTGAAATTGTGATCTTCCAAGGCCAGCTGAAATGGAATCGCTTATGTAGATAGCTTGAGTGGCCATGAAACCCCCCTTCCCCATACCCTTTGTGTAGCCTGTATGCCCAAGGAATACTGACTGGTGGGCTGACAGCTTCTGCCTAGGTTCTGGAGTTCAGTGAAAGGGAATACAAACCCAGAGTTTCATAGTTTCAATCATTCTTTCCCCTAGTTCTTTACTGAATTAATACAATCATGTGCCATGTAATAATGAATTGAGTATATGACTTCCCACCAAGTCATGCTGCCTATCGATGTCACAACCATCTTAGTTTAAGTACATGGCATAATATTTTCACCACGGTGAAATCATCAAATGATGCATTTCTTAGAAGATACCTCTGTAGTTACACAGCATGCCTCTGTATATAATTTCCTGATAGCTGGTGGGATGTAAGGCAAGATTATATCTGAACTAGAGGAGGAACATGGTGGTCAGTGATTGGAACAGGGATTAATAAGCTCCTGAGTATCTCTTTTGTGGGATGAGGTCAGGTGTTTACAATTCATTTAAAGTCTACTTGCATTTAGTTAGTGTGTTCTGTATTGTTGTATTGGACCTTCAGTTTGGAGAAGCAGGGCATGGGGGGATGTTCTACAGAAACAGACCAGGGCTGACTCTGTAGGTTTACCCATTCAACCCACATCTTTTATAGTAAACCTTCCTCTTCCACAGATGTTGGAAAGCTATTGATACCTTTGATTTCACATACATTAAGAACCAACCAGAAAATTTCTCATACTGTTTTTGATCTTCAAAAAAACGAATCACATTTTATTGCTATGAAACTTGCATTGGACCCACAGACTGGAGGAGACCCAGTATTCAAACCTAAGCATTGATTTAATCATTGTAGTTTTTAATGTAGGTAAGTGTCTTAGGCTCTGCCAAACCCATGAATCAGATTGCAGATGTGGGCCATTGTGTCTGTGGCTGAGGAGCATAAGCAATGGCGGAGATGTCTGAGTGCATAGGGTGTTGTGACAGGGCTCCTTAATTCCTTCCTCAGTGAGACCCAGAGTAAGCCAAAGTGGGGAGCCCGTGGGGGCTGCTAGCTAAGTTCCCCAGTTTGATTGTTTTGTAGCAAGGATGGCTTTATGGCTGGCTCTGCAGCAAGAACGTTGGGGTCTCCAGGAACTCTGTCAGTGACACGATTCTGTTGTTTACAAAGTCCCCTCCTGCTTAAGCTAACCAGAATGTCTCTTGGCATTTTTGACAGAAAACTGGCCAGTGTGTTGGGGTTTTTAGAACCTGTCATGCTGATGTCTCTGATTGGCTCTGACTTCTTCTCAAGAAGAAAATAGGCACGTTTGGCTAATCCAACATTTATTGTGAAGATTCAGCAAAATGGACTTCTAAATTGCATGGGGACATTTCATGACAACTAGTGCTGAGAATTTTCTTTGCACCCAGGAGGCTTTGCATTGACATCTGGAATCAAGACAATTCCAGAGAACCGTGACTTCAGAGTTATATAAAAGTGATATATTGTGTCTCCATTTCTCAATGGGGTATTTGAATTATTTCTTCTTCCATTAGGTAAAGTCTATCATGTTTCTCATTACATCTTAGAGATATTGATTTTGTGGATTATTCATGGGCTTTAAAATTGCTGACTGCTCAGGATTGTTACTATTGTACTTAATTTTCTTAGTTTTTCCATGTTCATAATCATGTCTTGTGGCTGTTTGGCAGAGGGATAGGGGTTGTGGGTTTGTGGGAGTCAAATTTCCCTTCTGCTAATGAGACTTACTGTGCTGAAATCCCAGGAAGAGTTTATGTAATATCACATGGACTCCGCAGGTTCCCTCTTCTGAGTCCCATAGGAACACAGCTCACAAGGAGGAAGCTGGGTTTATATGGAGGTAAGCTACCTCCTATGCATTTGTTCAATTCAGCTTGTTTTTGACATTTGAAAATATCTAACTTGCAGGTCAGAGTCTGGTAGCCTCAGCAGATGGTAAGGGATGCTTGAAGTGACCACAGTCAATGTCCAAAAGTATTGAATGCAAGAGGCAGGTCTTAAGGAAGTTATCACAAGTGTTTTAAGGCATGAGGACTAAGCAGGTAGACTGAAGTTGGAGTAGAATTGTGTCAGATGGAAATAAAAGTTTTGATTGGAGGTGGGAGTACAGTGAGAACTTGTAGAAAGATGTTTATGGCCAGCTGATAGGGTAGCTTGGTATATTTACATATATGTGTGTGCACATACATGCCCATGTGTATATTTGGCTGAGGAAAATAGGGGATAATGGTGGAGATGAGTAGTGAGAAAATCACGATTTATGACTTTGAATGAATGAGAGAGCATTCTGCAGGGAAAAGAGGCATCGTCTCTATATTGACAGTTCTGCTAAAGCAAACCAGAATAACCAGACATCCAATAGCAGGAAGGGAGTATTCCCTAGGCTTAAGTGGCTTCAGTACTTAAATAGGGAAGTAGAAAGTGCTTGCTCTTAATACTGGTGGTGAATACACTGCACTTAAATGTTGGCATCATCTTTAGGGTTATGTGTGATTGTCTTGAAACCCCAGCTATTTGGGGTAAGGCTCTGATTGTCCTTTCTGCCACCACCACCATTAATTCCGGAGCCAGGAAAGAGAGTTGCAGAGAGGCAGAGAAAGAGCCGGTACAGGCTGGGACTGACAGATGGGGAGCAGAAGGAGGGGAAGGCACTGTGAATCTGAAAAGGAAGCTATAAAATTAATTTGCCTTCCCTTTATGAATGAGACATTAGCAGTTGCTTTTGGGCCAATTACGTTGGCCATCACATTTTAATAGTGGCAGTTACAGCCAGTTTAATTAGTAAGTTTTTGTGAGTAATTTAACATTTCACTGAACGAGAAACCATTCTGAGGGAAAAAAGAGGGATCCTCTAAATAATATTCACATCTCTGCAAAAGCCGATCGTTTAATAAGTAGACATCCAACAACAGAGGATTGTTGCTCCATATTTTAAAGTGACAGTTTAATTAGGTATTTAAAGTGGAAAAATAGAAACACTGTTTGCCATCAGGACCAGTGACAAATAAGTCAGGCTTACATTTTGGCATTTTTTTTTAATTTCTTCTCTCACTAGTACTTTCCTGTAGCTTTCCGTTCCAATTTGCTGTTGAACTTGATTTATTTTCCATTCTCCTCTTCTTATCTTTGGCTTGACTCCACCATCCTCACCCCCATTTCCATGGCTGCCATTTTATTTATTTATTTATTTATTTTGGTTTTTCGAGACAGGGTTTCTCTGTGTAGCTTTGCGCCTTTCCTGGAACTCACTCGGTAGTCCAGGCTGGCCTCGAACTCACAGAGATCCGCCTGGCTCTGCCTCCCGAGTGCTGGGATTAAAGGCGTGCGCCACCACTGCCCGGTCCATGGCTGCCATTTTGCTTGAGGTTCTCACTGACAGCATTTTGGGGTGCAGATAAAGAGTGTGCCAACTCTCCACTGTCACCCTCAGCAGCCCAAGGAGTTCCTCAAGCATGTTAAGATCCTGTACTCAAAAGCCAAACTAGGATTTGTGGCTTCAGTGAAGCAAAGAATTTCAGAACTAGCCTATGCTAGTCTATGACATAGCTAGACTATGCTGCAAAGTTAGAGATTTATCAAAGATATTGGAAGATAGGGTGAAACTTGTGGACCAGAAGCAAAAGGGTCTCAAAAGAAATACCAGGAGTGTGGGCTTGGGCTTCTCAAAGATGAACCTGGGATCATAGTTTTTACAATTGTCATATATAGGACTTTGGTCAGGTTGGAAGTTACTACTGTCTTATCATTGATGGTTCCTGAGGGGCACTGGAGGGGTTTACAATTAAGAGGTAAAATTTCAGGTCACAGGGATACCCAAAGGTAGGGTATCTTTAAACAGTTTTTTAATGTATTTATTTGTATTTTATGTACATTGGTGTTTTGCCTGCATGTTGTCTGTGTGAGGGTGTCAGATCCTCTGGAACTGGAGTTATAGACAGTTATGAGCTGCCATGTGGGTGCTGAGAATTGAACCTGGGTCCTCTGGAAGAGCAGCCAGTGCTTTTAACCATTCAGCCATCTGTCCAACCCCTATAAACAGTTTTGAGATTTTCAAGTACAGTCTGAGGAAAGGAATGAGGTCCTACCCAAAGGTCATATATACTCTGGCCTTTAGCTTGGATCATTGCTGCTTTAACATGAAATATCTCTATGTGAACAGAATTTTAAAGAGGACTGAAAATGCAGAGGTCTGGAAATAATGGCTACTCTATGTCCACTTGAAGTTGATGTAGATGTAACCAACCATCTTATTAAATAAGAAACACAGAACCAATGCAAAGAAGAAAGCCAAGAGGTCAGAGCTAAGAGCAAAAACCTTACCCTTCCTTCTGCAATGGTCCTACCTCTCCGAAAGAGAGCCACTTCCTGTGTTAAAGTCTTTATTAAGACTTTCTGTTCTGCCTTCTCATTGGTTGTAAACCCAACCACATGACCGCCTCGTCACTGCCTGCCTGTACAGACCTCCAGGTCTTCTATGGTTGGTATTGAGATTAAAGGCATATGTCTCCAATGCTGGCTGTATCCCTGAACACACAGAGATCTACCTAGCTCTGCCTACCAAGTGCTGGGATTAAAGGCGTGTGCCACCACCACCCGGCTTTCCTATGGCTTGCTAATAGCTCTGACCCCCAGGCAACTTTATTTATTAACATACAAATAACATTTTAGTACAAAATAAAATATCACCATAAATCCCTTTCTACATATAATCAGTGGTCAGCTTTCCTATTCTAAAAACCAAAAGTAAAATTGTATCATCATCAAACTTCCAAAGCACAGTCCAGTAACCCTTGGCTAATCTTTTTCTTCCACACACTAATAACAGATATTATTTATAAAACAAAAACTCCACCTAAAAGTGTAGAAGTGATTACTTGTCCCTAAGAAGGACATGGGGGCAGGTGGTTTGAAAAGGGGTGTAGAAGAATGAATCCCTCTTTATGTAATTTTTACATAATATCCCAACCTCACCTTGTAAATACTTTACATTGGGTTGGATTGTTTTATATTGTATACAAATTATATATATTGAAATTGATATTGTTAGAAAATGCTATATGTGTATTTCTAATTGTACTTATACCATTCATTTAACAATGTAATGTAATTTTCTGATCCTTGAATGTTATTATTACCAACTATTAGGATATAAAGAAATGAAAGTTAGTAGTTAGACATTATAATAGAACTTGTAGTCATATTAGGTATGTTTTCAAGATTGAGCAGATATATTTTAGATAGACAGGTCATCTTCAAACCCTTCAGAGATCTACAGAATATGGCATTTAAAATGTTTTAATAACTTAGAAAATTTTTCTTTTTTGTTATGACTATGAGACATGTCAGCTCCTGGCAGTACCAATCTACTTCAGAGAAAATACGGGCATTGAAAAAAACTGCAATTGGAGTTAACTTTCATTGTGGCAAAAGTTAGCCACTGGACAACAAACTATCCTCGAATCAACTGCTGACAAACAGGACAGACAGGACACGAAACAAAGGACTACTGATTCTTGCCAAAACAAGTATGGTTATGGCTTTATCAAAAGGCATCTTCTGAGGCCAGGACAATATGGCACCATCCCTGAAGTGGCCTTTGCAATCCAGAAAAGGTACAGTGCCCTTTTCTTCAAAGGCAGCTGAACAGGCAATGAGCCAATGGCTTCTGATGTGCAATGGAACAGCAGCTGAAACAGTTATTCTTGAAGAGTAATTAAGCTCATGCCTCTCAATAGTAGAATGGCATTTAATGGAGGGATGTGGAGAAGAACAGGATGCTGAAATGAAGCCACATACACACATAGCCAAGAAGAATGGACAAAAAACATCAACAATTTTCAGAATTAAAAATCCTGAATCATGACATGACACTAGTGGAATTCAGGTGTTTCTGGTACATGGACTGCTCTCACCCAATGTGAGGTTGAACTGTTGACCTGTGTACATCCTACTTCACAAATGAGTCTGTCAGATACGCTAAGCCTATAGGCTGAAGATGATGCCCCAACACTGTGGAGAAACCTCAGGTGACTGTACAGGCAGCTGGCTGTTTCTGTCAACTCACAATTTTTTGGAAGTTGCTTGCATGTACTTCCTGTTTTTATTTTTGTTAGCTAATATTATTTCCTCCTTGGGTCTCTGAGGGAGTTGAAGATTAGTTAGTTATAGTTGAAGATTAATTAGGATAGAAAGTGAATTAGATACATTTTGGACTTAACAAAATAGGATAGATAATGGAATTATTTTCTCTGAATTTGTCAAATACAAATGGACTAGACATTGTTTAGGTATTTATTACTTGTATATATTGTATATAGTTATTGTACTTTTGCATATAGTTTTTCTTATGTTAGTTATAAGCTTTTTCCTTTTTTCTTTTTATTAAAATAGAAAAGGGAAATATGGTGATATTTTATTTTGTACTAAAATGTTATTTGTATGTTAATAAATAAAGTTGCCTGGGGGTCAGAGCTATTAGCAAGCCATAGGAAAGCCGGGTGGTGGTGGCACACGCCTTTAATCCCAGCACTTGGTAGGCAGAGCTAGGTAGATCTCTGTGTGTTCAGGGATACAGCCAGCATTGGAGACATATGCCTTTAATCTCAATACCAACCATAGAAGACCTGGAGGTCTGTACAGGCAGGCAGTGACGAGGCGGTCATGTGGTTGGGTTTACAACCAATGAGAAGGCAGAACAGAAAGTCTTAATAAAGACTTTAACACAGGAAGTGGCTCTCTTTCGGAGAGGTAGGACCATTGCAGGAGGAAGGGTAAGGTTTTTGCTCTTAGCTCTGACCTCTTGGCTTTCTTCTTTGCATTGGTTCTGTGTTTCTTATTTAATAAGATGGTTGGTTACATCTACAGGACTTCTAAGAGAAGGTAAGAATCACAGACAATTTAAACTCTGTGGCCCCGAGGAGGAGATAGGAGCAATGGCTTCCATCTACCTGCGTGTAGAAATTCACTTTGCAGGGTTTGGGAGGCTAAAGTTGATATTAAAATCTTAGCAGGATCGTTTCATCTAGATGCTTCATCCTAGACTTGTCCTCCCGACACAGTGGTGGTTTGAATAAGAATGACCCCTATAGGCTCATGTATTTGAACGCTTAGCATCAAGGAGTGGCACTATTTGAGAAGGATTGTTGAGGAATATTACTTTAACTGTGTAAAGGTGTGTTACATTATGCTGCATTTGTTTAATGATGTAAGGGTGTGTATTTAATTATGTAAAGGTGTGTTACTTTTGCTTCACCTTGCCTGCTTAAGGCACCTGATTGGGCTAATGAAAAAGCTGAACAGCCAATAGCTAGGCAGGAGAGGGGTAGGCAAGGCTGGTGGGTGAGAGAATAAGTAGGAGGAGAAATCTAGGAAGAGAGAGAAGGAGGAGAGAATGAGGGAGAAAGAGAGGGACATGCCTGGGGACAGAAGCCAGGCACTTGCCTGTAAGACACAAGAAACAGTGAAAGTAAGACATATAGAAGTAAAAAAAAAAAAAAAAAAAGGTAAAAGCCCTAAGGCAAAACATAGATGAAGAGAAACAGGTTAAGTTATTAGAGCAAGCAAAAAATGAACCTAAGCTAAGGCTGAGCATTCATAACTAATTAGAAGCTCCATGCCATGATTTGGCAGTTGGTGGTCTGAGAAAGCCTCTTACAAAGGATTAGGAAGGGACTGGAGAGATTGCTCAGTTGTTAAGAGCACTGACTGTTCTTCCAGAAGACTCAGGCTCAATTCCCAGCACCCACATGGCAGCTTACAACTGTCTGTAACTCCAGTTTCAGGGCATCTGACACCCCCACACAGACATACATGCAGGCAAAACATCAATGCACATAAAATAAAAATAAATAGATTATTAAAATTTTTTGGAAACTTCTGAGGTCCAGCCTCTTAGTTTTTTTCCCCAGGGGCTGAGAAGAGACACTACTAACGGCGGGGATATTCTGTGGGAAATAAATCTAAGAACACCATGCTCTTACATTCATCCACTTTATTCCTCCAAGACAAACGTCTATCTACACAGCTTCAGTTCTGTTCTCACAGTCAGCTCCTCTCTGTCCCTTTTCTTCCTGTCCTCTCATTGTCCTGGTTCTAACTAAGTTCTTTCATGTTTGACCTCATTTTCATCCTCTGATCCTCCATCTATTCCGTTCCTTCTTCTCTGACCTTCCTTGGGCTGACTAAATTCATTTATAATCTGCCTAAACTCTGCCTTGCCAGTTCCTCATCAGGTGGGGCAACTCTGCTCGGAGCTAGGATTTCTGCCTCAATACTTCACTGTACCTGGTATGCAAAAAACCCTTTTGTTCTGAGTCAGTTGCTCTGGAATGCCATTTGGGTTGTGAGAGAAAGGAGGGTCTGAGCTTCATTTGCACAAGAAACAAAACTATGTGCCTGTCTTCTAGGTGGTGTCTCCCAAAGGGTGTTTACCTTAAGTCAGGAGACTGTTTGCTGTTATGGCCTAGGATGCTTGACAAGTATATCAAATAAATACACTATTAGGAGTTCTTGGAAGCATACATAGTATACAAGAAAATAATTCAGGAACTGGCATATATATATATATATATATATATATATATATATATATATATATGAGCTAAAGTATCACCAAGACTCCTTAAGCTATGGTGTGACCTTCAGAAAAGTCCTTGACCTTTCCAAGTAGTAGCTCTTGTGATAGTAGCTGGACTCCATTACAATTTCCTGTGGCTTGCAGCAAAAATAAAAGAAAACAAAAAACAAGGGATTAGGAGGTTTCACCTTGTTGGAGGAAGTGTGTTACTAGGAGTGGGCTGTTGGGTTTCAAAAGCCCAAGCTAAGTCCAGTGGCTCTTTCTCTTCCTACTGTCTGTGGATCCAGATGTTGAATTCACAGCTACTTCTCCAGCACCATGTCTGCCTGTGTGCCACCATGCTTTCCACCATGATGACAATGGACTAAACCTCTGAAACTGTAAGCCAGCCAGAACTAAATGCTTTCTTTTATAAGAGTTGCTGTGGTCATGGTGTCTTTTCACAGCAATGGAAAACACTGACGAAGATACCCTCCTTCACTCTGTGTCTGCTTTTACCAGGGCTCTTCCTATAAGGAGACCAGTCACATGGATTAGGTTCCATTCCAGCAACCTCACTTTAACTCAGTTGCCTCCTTAGGAGCCCTTGTTTCTCTGTTCACCCCATGAGTAAAGTGCTTAAGTTTTAACGTCTGACATTAAATTCGAGTTTCATATTTTACATGACTCCTGATTTTATGCACATTAATAAATTACTAGGATTTTTTTCCTTGCTGTTCAAAAGAAACCCACCTCAAATACAATCACACTCTGAGGTGCTAGAGGTTAGAGTTTCAACATGTGATGTTAAAGGATTCAGCTACTATTAGATGGTCAGCTTCTGCCTAAAGTTAGTTTTTGTCCTAATACTAAAATAGGACTTTCTGGTCTTGATTTATAAATAAGGAACATGAAGGACCAGGAGTAGGTTTCAAGGGCTGAGGAGATAGTTTACCAAGCATGAAGACATGAGTTCAGATCCCGAGGGCCCATGTAAAAATGGCTTGTGCACTTGCAGTTCCAGGCCATAGGAGATGGAGACAGGAGGCTTGCTGGCTAGCTACTCTAACCAAATGGTGTGCTCCAGGTTTCAGTTGGGGATTAGTGTTTGAAAAGAAAAAGACAAAAGATTGCAAGGTTGTCAGGAGTCCTCTCCCTGAGAGTTCTATGAAATCTGTATTTTATGTAGGATAGGTTGTCATGACAGAATTTAAAGCAAGAGTAGAGAGTCATGGAGTCACCTAAGTCAGGTCATTGCTTTGCCCACAGGACACTTTTTACCTCCTTTCCCACTTTGGTAATGAATAGTTTAAGAGATATTTTCTTAATGTGATCCAACTATGTAGAAATAGTCTTTATTAGAAGTATTGTGGGGTTTCATCTTGGTTATCAGCTTGACTAGATCTGGAATTGACTATGAGGCAACCTCTGGGCATGCCCCCTGTAAAGGACTTTCCTGATTATATTAATTAAGGCGGGAAGATGACACGTTTTTTAATATAGGCTGCATCTTTCAGTAACAGCCCATAAATAAGGAGGTTGGAAAGCAAAACTTCAACATGTTCAAGAGTTCGTCCACCCTGTTGCTGCCACTGTGGTGGTTGCTGACATCCCTTGCTGACATTGGAGCCCAGCTTCTTTGGCCTCCAACATGGTCTGAAGACCAGGGGTTCTCCCTGAATCTTCTAGGCTTAATTTCTGAGTTTTTTTCCAAAAAGTATTTCCTTTGTCATTGAAATCTGGCCAGATCATAGTTTGAGAACACAGCAGAGTTCTCAACTGAGCTTGTCATCTGACTGTTGGACCATCATGTCATTGTCTAACAGCAAGCAGGCAGCTCTGTTCCAGCTACACATCCCTCAAAGCATGAGTAAGAAAGAGCTGGCATGTAGCCGCACTGCTGAGTAGGGTTCAAATGTCAGCTCTGCTGCGATGTCTCAAGGTGCATGTTTTTAGGTCATGTTTTAGTGCATGTTCAGCACTCACATGGACAGTGGTGTTTTGTCCTGTTCCTTAACACAGGACATGCCTGCTGGTCATTTGAATATGGTTTTGTTTCCTTGTGTTTTGATTTCTGTCTCAGGATATTTACCTGGCATCCAGCATTGGTCCAGTTACATCACAGTGACAATCGGAGGACTGGTTTGGATAAACTCTTATGTCTGCACAGTGTGTATCATCATGTTCACGTCACTGTCATTTTGTACTGACCAGAAGTCCCTCCCTCTCCTTCTCACTTTGTCTGTCTCACTCTGTCCCTCTCTGCATAACAATTCTCCACACCTTTCTTATCACTGCACAGAGTGTATTCATGTGTTTTATCTGAAGACAGAGGAAGAGATGACTTTGGAAACCTCTAGAGATGGGTTTTACCATCTGGTCTGATCCCAAGGTGGGAAACCCTTCTGCCATAGACTAAGGGAGATATCACTGTACTGGGCTAATTTTTGAACTTTTAAATTCTAGTCCTGTGTTCCCAAGAGAGATCCCAAACACATGCCTGTTCTCGGATGTGAATGTTTAGACTGCATTCTGCCTTCTCTCTGCTGCAGTTCTGATGTACACAAGGTCTGGGGAGTGAGGCACACCCATAAGAATCCGTGTGATCCTGGGGAGGGGAGGGGAAAATAGACCATTTCCAACCAGAGTGAGACTCAAATACAGCTTTCCCTTCAGACTTGTCTTGCTCACGACAGATGAGTACGACAGGAGTTGCTCTTGGGTTTGTCATCCCATCCTCCATGACTTTTATTGTCATCAGGAGGTGTTATGGGCACATTTCCACAGGTATATAAAACATTAGATATTTACAGCATACATCTGTCTGGAGCCATCTGTTGGCTGATTGCTTATCACTCATATAGGTTGACATGTTGGCTCTCTCCCTCTCTCAATCATTTATTTTTCCAAACTTATCAGCCAAAATTAAAGAAAACATACAGTATGACTTTGTTATTTACTTTATTTTCTTTTCTGTTTGAAAGTCAGTGTTTCTCCTTTAGCCAGCTTACAAGGCTGTTTTTCTTTCCTCTCTTTTCTTTATGGAGTTGGCCAGTCATTTCACTTGGCTGTTTATATATAATATATATAAGGAGTTTAGTACCTACCAAGTGGCAGTTCTTATTAAATTGGAAAGGTAAAAATACATCCATCTCACTGAGGACTTTAGAACTGAGTCCAGTGTTGACCTAGGCAGTGGGTAGAGAAGGGAGCTGCTCATGTCCCAGTACAGCAGCAACCGAGGAACAAGCTTAAGGGAACCTCAAAGTTTTAAGAGTCTCTTAACAAGTTATGTATTTATTTAGTTATCAGTGAGCACATATTTTCTACAATAAGTAATGTAATCTGAATTCTGTCCTGACTCAAGAAATTTATGGTTTGAGGATCATCAACCCCACAGACACCACACATACACACATACATACATAGAGAGAGAGAGAGAGAGAGAGAGAGAGAGAGAGAGAGAGAGAGACCACAATACATACATCACATACATAGACAAACATATACACATCACATTCCACATATGTACATGCATATACACACCACACAATACACACACATCACACACATACTAAAAAACACACACACATACCATACACATACATACATGTATTACACACATACTCAAAAATAAGCATACACCACACACATGCCTATATACCAAACACACATACACCATAAACATACAAACACAGACACTACACACCATACACATGCACACACACACACACACACACACACACACACACACACACACCACACCACACATCACCACCACCACCACCACCACCACACTTTAAGGAAAAGAGAGTAATTAATTTCTACTATTGATTAGCATACATCAATCTCTTAGTGCCCTGAAGGCAAATGTATGAGTCACAGAACTAAGGACTGACACCTTCCTAAGCAAGTAGAACTCAGTTTTATAATGTCCATCTTTCAGTTATTCTGAGTACACCTAGGATTTAATACTTTCCAGGAACAAGCTAAGGCACTGAGCTTAGGGCTGTAAACAAAGGCTTCCCCTGAATTAAAATAACTTACCTTGGCTGAAGTATTTTATTAGTTTTGAGGGATAAAAAAATTCAAATATGTAGTAACTAAACAGAAGAATATTCTAGACTATTATAGATAGAATATGAATGGGAATAAAGAGATGAAAGCAAGACATTTGGAACACTATGGGATGCAATTAAAAGCTCAGACTAAGTAGAAAACAATGAATAAAAAAAATTGAAGGGCTGGGGACATGTCTCAGGGGATGAAGGTGGTAGAGCCTTACAAACCTTCCAATCAGAATCAGATCCCCGGAATCCATGTGAAAAGCCACATGTAATGGCACATCCCAAGATACAGTACTCCTCTGGTGAATAGAGGGGAGGAAACCAGAGACATGACTGCAAGTTTACAGGCCAGCTAGTGTGAAACACAGGGCAGCAACAGAAACAAGGAGAGATGCCTCAGCAAGACAGAGGTGACAGTGGTCTTCTGACCTGTGTGCCCTACACACACACACACACACACACACACACACACACACACACACACACACACACGAGGGAGAGAGAGACAGAGACAGAGAGACAGAGACAGAGAGGCAGAGAGACAGACAGAGACAGACAGAGAGAGACAGAGAGAGGTTTAAAACATGAAATGCTGGGGCCATCATAAACAGATTTCTTTTCAACATGTGGGTTCTAACACTGTAGGATCTAAAGGAATGGGCAAAGATACAACTCAGAAGTCAGTGGGCCTGAGGCTACTGTGAGGGCTAAAGTTCTACTTCAAGTTTTAATTACTGTGCTTAAGAGATCCTTAAAACAAATGCCTTTAACCTGTGAGCCCCACTTGCCCAAGGACAGATAACTTCCTGGAGGGGGTTGTTCATGTAAGATAATAGGCCATGTATTTTCACTTCTGTAGACAAGGTTGGTTGCCCTAACTGCACAGGATGTGCTTGATCACACATATAAGGGAGGTACATAGGCAGGAAGTACGTAAGGATGTATGTTTGCCCCTGATTGGATGAAGGTGGGAAATACATAGCCTTGTAGGTTTCACCTTTATAAGTACCTGACTAATGTCATTCTCAGGGAATCTTGGGTATGGATCTGGCTAGTGTCCATCATCCTGGTCAGTATTTAGTAAAACTTGCTTCAAATTGGGCTAAATATTGTGGTAGTGGTCTTATTCTCATCTGGTGGGATTAACATAGCCCTAGAATCAGCCAGATTTACCCGACCTGTCAGAGATGGAGCTGTATAGGGACAGGCCTGGCCTTTGCAGGAATAAGCCCTTGCTCTACCTGCTGTTTGGAGAAAAAAAAAAAGCAAGACTCACAAAAAAGTGTGAGTCTTTGCCAGATATATGAAACCCATGGCCTACAGGTATGTTCTGAGAGTATTTTCATCCTGTGACTGGCTATTTTTCCAAAGCTGATAATGCATATCTAGCTCCCACCAGTGCTAAGCTTTCATGTGACCTCATTCACAGGTGTGCAGAGTATCTGGTTCTGCTCCTTAATTCTGCCCTCGGGGAATGATAAGAGGTAGGTCTGTGGGAGGTGGGGGCTGGCCTCTGCAAGTCTTCTTTTACTTGCTTGTTCACTCCTTTGTCTGGGAAGGTGGACAGTGACTTCCAGGGCTGGCCAAATGTGTGAATGAAACTAGCCTCCCTTGCAGCATGGGCGCTCACACTGAGCTGCTTAAGGCGTTCAGCAGGCAGCAGCCTGTCATCTTTCCCACCTACCTATGTGCCTGAAGGTGGTAAGGGACAATGGAGGCGGATACATCATCACTAACAAAGTCATAGGGTTTACTGATTGCTTAGGGGTGCCAGAAGCATAGCCACAAGTCCAACATGTTTAAACGCGAGTCACTGGGACAATGGAAGCACACAGTTGAGCAAACTATCAAAGATCACCCCTTTAAAAAGTAGAGGAGGCCGGGCGGTGGTGGTGCACGCCTTTAATCCCAGCACTCCCGGGAGGCAGAGGCAGGCGGATCTCTGTGAGTTCGAGGCCAACCTGGGCTACCAAGTGAGTTCCAGGAAAGGCGCAAAGCTACGCAGAGAAACCCTGTCTTGAAAAACAAAAAACAAAAAACAAACAAACAAATAAAAAGCAGAGGAGGTAGCTTGTTCAGGCAGATGGTACGCCGCAGAGCTCATTCTCCTGGCTCACACTATAAGGCTTCTCAGTGAAAACTCCAACCAGTGTTAGAGATGGCAATTTTCCATACACGAATCACAGTAGTAGGGCCATGAATTTGTTCACATTTTATTTGAATGTGTAGATTAATATTTTTAAAAGTTATGTCTGTGGATCTGTGCACATGTATGTGGGTGCCTGTGGAGGCCAGAGAGCTGGGATCTCTTTGGAACTGGAGTTACAGACCATTATGAACAGCCCAGCTTGGGTACTGAGTCCCGTGGAAGAGCAATGAGTGCATGGCTCCAGCCCCGGGATGTCTTCTTTATTTTTCAGACAGTTTCATTATATAAGCTCAGGTTGTCCTTGAAATCTGAATTCATCTGCCTCAGCTTCCAGAGTGCCAGGATTTAAATCCAACTTCAGAAAGTGACAAACCATTCACATGAGATATTATCCAAGTGACTCCCACTCCTCACTGAGACTGAGGGAAAGGGAGAGGGTCTGCCATGCCCAGGATTAGAATGCCCAAACTAGCTTCAACTACATTGTGAAGCTTTTGGTGGACTGGTATAATGGAATAGAATCAAGATAAACCCAAATTTTTAATCAGATAAAACTACAACTCACTCCCTTAACTACCACTTCCTCCCTTAACTACCATTTCTTCCCTTAACTACCACTCCCTCCCTTAACTACTATTCCTTCCCTTAACTACCACTCCCCCCTTAACTACCACTCCCTCCCTTAGCTACCACTCCTTGCCTTAACTACCATTTCCTTCCTTAACTATTATTCTCTCCCTTAACTACCTCTCTTTCCCTTAACTACCCCTTCTTTAATAGGTGAACTATCACCTCCCTCCCTGAACCCCCCACCCCTCTGCTGGTTAAACCACCACTCCCTCCCTGAATTACTACTCCTTCACCATAAGTCTTTGTCACCCATCTCCATCTCCACTGAGCCCAGTGAGTAGTTCAAGTGTGGGGCAGGAAATGAGAGCTAAAAAGCTGGACCCCCTAGGCAGTTCATGATGTGACTAGTGTTATAGAATGATACAAAGAAAGTATCATAGTTCTTCATAGACAAACTTCAGGAAACCAGGGTCACAGGGCAAAACATTAGAGCAGCCCAAGGGAAATGTGGTATATGGGTGAAAAATTGCTACTGGCTTCTCTCCAGGAAGTGATGGAGACAGAAGACAAAAGAATCATGCCTGTTATCCACTAAAAACAAACAAACAAACAAACAAACAGACAGACAGACAGACAGATGAACACTACCATCACCAACCAAACTGGAATATTGAACTCAGTGAAGATAACATATGGATCTGAGAGTTCAGTAGGGAAATCTGAGGAAATTAACTCCAACCAGAATTGAACTGTGAGAAATCCAAAAATGTTTAACACTGATGAGAACTAAATGCAAAGACTCAAATGGAACCCCAGATCTGCAAGAAGAAATGAGGGGTGCCAGACAAGATAAACATGGCTGGGTGATATACAGAAACTGCTTTTCTTAACTTCTTTTTATATACCACACTGAATCCTTAAAGTATTGAGTTTAAACAAAGAAGAAGGAATGTGTGATTGGGCTTCCACAGCGTGTGGCAGTTACAGGATAAGATTTCATGAGAGGATACCATTAAAATACAGACTCCACCTATAGTGAGCACATTGTAACAGTTTCTGATGCAGCAAAAGGGAATGCTTAGAAGGCCACTTACAGCTTTACATGCTTATGCTCAAACAGAAAGCCTAAACCAGTGGCCTAAACTCCTACTTTAGAAATTGTAAAAAGGTGAAAAAAGCTGAATAAAGCTGAAAAAACAAACAGACAAAACAACCCAAAGCAAACAGAGTAGAAATCAGTGAAATAGAAAACTGGTGAATAATTGAGAAAAAAATCTGGACATTTAGAAGCTGGAGGGTATATGAAGATTAATGACAGACCACTCAAATGATGAAGAGAGACAAACTAGAGCACCAAGACTGACAAGACACTAGGCAGTGGTAGCCCACGCCTTCAATCCCCGCACTCAGGAGGCAGAGCCAGGCCGATCTCTGTGAGTCCGAGGCCAGCCTGGTCTATAGAGTGAGAGCCAGGACAGGCACCAAAACTACACAGAGAAACCCTGTCTTGAAAAAAAAAACAATAAAACAAACAAAAAAAAAACAAGAAAAAAAATATGAAGAGACATTACTACAGATCCCAAGGCCACTGACAGGCGAGGATTTACATTTTTTTAAAAAACAATAAATTTGTCAATGTAGACAAAAGTAAAAATTCTTTTAAAATGATTTATCAGAATTGGCAAGAAAGCAGGAAAAAAGAGGTATTATTTTATCATTAAGTAAATGGAATGTATGATTAACAACCATTCGATAAAAAAAAAAAACCCCAGGCCCAGACCAAACTATTTTGGAGGACATATTTAATGGGAAAACTATGTAGAGAGAAATAGTTCCCAATTTAAAGGCAAACATAGTCTGGATGTTAAAATCTGTCAAAATCAAAACAAAACAAGAAAATGGTACCCTTTATGACAACAGACATAAAAATCTTTAGCAAAATATTAGCAAATTCAATCTAGTAATATTTTAAAAGGGTAGTAAATCATGATTAAGTGGGATTGGTTCCAGGAAAGCAAGGCTGAGTTTTCCATTAAAAAAATGAATCAGTGTAAGTACTGCGTTAAAAGGAAAAAGGAGAAAGTAATAAAATCATCTCGATCGATGCAGTGAAGGCATTTGACAAAACTCAGTGTCCCTGAGAACACGAGACATGGAAGGATGTTCCCTCTATCTCATAAAGGACTTCTAAACACAACAACTCCAAACTCGAGGAATAGCCATATGTTTAATTAATACAATTTGATTCTAAGATTGAAGACAAGGCAAAAATGTCTGAAGTTTAGCATCCTATTGGAGGTAAGAAAATAAAATTCAAAAGGTGTAAGAGTTGGGAAAAATGTGGTTGGGACATGATTGTGTATTTAGGAAGCAGTGAGAGGGGGCACACTCCCCTAAAGATGCCATAGAAACTTGGTAGGAATTTAGCAATGAGTATTTCAAATTTTTCTAGAGGCAGCACAGGAACATAGATGACACTGTGGTATCAGTAAAATCTCTATTGGAATTATAGTTAATGTGAACAGAATTACAGAGTTTGAAATCAATATGCAGAAAAACAACTGTATTTTTACAGATGAACAATTTGGAAAAATTAAGATACCATTTACAGTAACACGCAAGCAGCAAGTGTATCATAATATGTTTATTGAAGGATTCATAAGGGCTCACACTGTAATTCCTAGCAGCATGTTTTTAAATTATAAAGTGTATTTTCAAAGTTTATACAGAAGTAAGGAAAATATACTACCAAATAACTTCTGAAAAAGAAACAGTGAAACACTTATTCCAGCTGACTTCACAAACCTCCTGGAAAGTCATGAGAATCAAGACAGTGGAAGGCTAAATCAAGGACAAGATATACATGGATGGATCTAATCCAGAAGCTCAGATGTATACCTGCATGTATGCAGACCACTAACTATTAGCCAAGGTTAACAGAGATGGTGGACTTATTAATATTTATCTAGTTAATTTGATGGGGGAAAACACCATTAATGAATGCTGGAGCAACTGGACACCCTCATGGGAGAAAATATCACATTCTATTTTTCTTGATGCTTAAAAATAACTTAAGGTGGGCCTAAATGTGGATATCTAGATATCTAATCATTAAATTTCTGATAGAAAATGTAGGGGAATATATTTGCATCTCTATCGTGGGCAGAAATTACAGAATAAAATCTAAGAGCTCAGTGCAGCTTAACATTTTTTATTTTTTGCTTCTAAACAGGACATTATTGGCAGAGAATTGCTCCTGGCTAGTCCTCCCAATACCCATCACTGCTAACTCTCTCTTCACATGCAGGGGTGTTCCTATGGCCTGGATTGTAGGAAAAGTCACCTTCAAGAAGCCTTTGGTCAACCCATCATATACTGTGGTCCTGCAGGGACCTGTTATCAAAAGCTTTTAAAGCACAGAAATTCTTTGAGTGACATGGGTTGCCATTTTGCCCCAGTTTACCTCATAGAAGCCACCATCCTAGACAGATGCTGCCCAGAGGGAAAATCCCAAAGTTAAGAGAAAAAGAGAAGAAAAGGGACAAGAGGAGGAGAAAGAGAGGCTGGTAAACTTGGAGCTGGTGCGCGCACGCGCGCACACACATACACACACACACACACACACGCATGTATGCATGCAAACACACAGACACACACAGACACACACACACACACACACACACACACACACACACACACACACACACGAAAGCAAACCAAACTAAACAAAAAACAAAACTCTACTAAAAAAATATAGGTATGATTACAAAAAAGATTAGAAAAATCCAAGCCTGCTTGCAATGGATATCTGGAAAAGGGCTTGTATAAAGAAAGATTCTATTACAAACTATTGCAAAATTTAAAAAGGTGACTTGTTCAGTTAAAATTTGGGCAAAATACCTGAGTACATCACAGAGTGGTAGACAAATGTTCTATAAACACAGAAGATCATATCACATAATTATTGAGGAATGAAAATTAAAGCTGCGATAAGGGGCCATCCTATATATGATAGGACAGCTAATATAAAAGACCAAAGAGTGATGAAAATGGGGATCACCTGGAGGTGCACAAAACACACACACACACACACACACACAAAGAATGTATGAACCCAGAGATTCTAGTTGTAGGTATTTACTAAAGAGAAGAAATATATATGCTTACAACAAGGCTCTCATGAGAATTCTTCTAGAAGCTTTATTTGTAATGACTCTAAATGAGAAGCAACTGAAATGACCACCTGTGGGGGACTGAGTAAGTGAAGCATGATTTCTTCACAAAACAGAAAACTGTCCAACAACAGGAACGAATGAATTAGTGAAACACCCTGTGTATGAGCCCACAAGGTCTCAGGCTTTGTGGCTTGATTTCCATCTTGACTCAAGGTCAGAGACTTACAGTTGTCTTTGCTCTCTTAGGCTAGATAACAAGATGTTTGGCCAAAGTCGTGGTTACCAGATGTCTTACTCCCCAAGGCTCTATAACAGGATGCTTTGACACAAGGTGTGGTTACTAGATGTTTTGAGAATTAAGGAGGTGTTTACACTTGTTTGTACCTTGAACCATGGTGACCTTGAGAGGGGGAGGCCTTTTGCCCCCGCTTGCTTTGGATATAAAAAGGCCCTGAGAAATAAACTCAGGGATGCTGTGATACTGACTCAGAGCTCCCCCAAAGCTATCCTGTGTCTCTGTCTTTTTCTTTTATGTCTATGTCTCTGTTTTTCCTATCTATTATTTCTCAGTCCTCATTCCCCTATTCAGGACTATTCAACAGGCCAGGCCGGGTGGGTCTGGCAATCTTAATTCATTAGTAGATGCATCTCATAATAATTATGTTAAACAAAATTAGACCCAGCTCATATTCTATGTGGGTCCTGCTTATGAGGATTTACAATGAGTAAGATCTAAGAATAGAAAAACAATCCTAAGTCTAGGCTCTACTGATGGAAATTGGAAAGTGGTCAGTGAAAGTTAAGGCAGGAATCTATTGGGAAGTGTCACAGGAGAAGTTTTTGCAATGTTGTAAGCCTTGTTTTAGAGGTTGATAGAAGGGTGTACTAATCAGGATGTGTAAGATCTTGCAACTTATATGAACTATGCTTCAGTCAGAAAACAGATATATGAAGCCAAGAACAGCCATAATGTGTGGTCAGATGATGGAATGGACAGGAAGGAAACACAAAAGAAGAGAGCTGCTACATTTTAGCCTTGATGTTTCTGCAACAGCTGAGAACTAGTGAAGCAGGTAAAGTACTGATCAGGTGGTCACACCCCTCGTGTGTAATCCTCTGATGTGTAAACAACCAGGGGATGAATCTGAAGTATTTCTGTTGCATTAAAAAAAAAAATAACTGAAGCGGAAACTTAGGGGCCCACAGCTTGTCACTCTGAGCATTGTTACTGGGGAGACAAGTTTGTTTCTATTGTACCTGAGAGATAGAGGACACAGGGCAAGAAGAAACACAGACAGGAAGGGTCCTCCCCTTACTTTCTCTGTGCCATGGCATTCATTTTAGCCTGGGGCTGTAGCATGAATCTTAAAAGTTCTTATCAATTAAATCAAACCTGAGGCCAGTTATTGGGGTGAAATGCTGGAAGGTCAGAGAGAGAGAACAAGCCACAGCTAACCTCACCTGGCCAACTTCTCAGCTGGTCTTGTTTCCTCAGACTGGAAGCCTCTGTGTCCTCATATCCGAATGGCTCTCAGCTGAACTGTGCTGGTAGAAGCCTGAAAGCTTAACCAGCCAAATGCTTCTAGTTTCTGGTCCTCACGCCTTACATATCTTTCTGCCTTCTACCACCACTCCCTGGGATTAAAGGCTCGCTTTCTGGGATTAAATGCGTGTGTCACCATGCCTGGCCATTTCCAATGTGGCCTTGAACTCACAGAGTTCCAGAGGAATTTCTACCTCTGGAATGCTAGGATTAAAAGTGTGAGTGCCACCATTTTCTAGCCTTTTGTATCTAGTAGCTATTCTGTCTCTGACCCCAGATAAGTTTATTAGGGTGCACAATATTTTGGGGAACATAATACCACCACATGGGGCATCTTTCAAACCTTTAGCCCTTTGCACAGTTTCAAATTGTAGGAACAGAGTACCAGGTCCAGCTGCTCTTCAGACCGTTTTTCACTCTTTACTTTGTTTACTTTCTGCTCAGTATTTTTAATGTGCACATTCATTGTACACTAAAGCTATCCCATGATGAATGAGTTGCAGTAGGACAGAATCTCCTCTATTTATGAACATTTAATATTATTTATTAACCACATTAGTGATGTGCCCACTAATGCTATAGGTCAAAATAATGATGGGCCACACTGCAATTACTACCGTGACATTGAGTGGTTGTATAGGGTCATTAAGGACTTAGCATAAATGCCTTTGAACACTCTGATTTGTCTAGTGGGTTTTAACCTCCTTGGAGGGAGAAGGCATTGAATAATTACTGACTTGGTGTGGCAAGTGAAGTCTTGAGGTGGAGAAAGGATAAACTGTTTCTCCTATGGAGGGAACTCAGATCCTTCTTTATCTACTATATTTGATGTGGACAAACTATGTGCTGGGAGCAAAACCATCTAGTTTTAGGAAGTCCCCTGACTTTTCAAGCAGCTTGATATATACACATAACATTTATGGAGACCATGCAAAGCAGCATATAATTCTGTCTCCAGGAGAACCATCTGATAAAGATTTCATTTTGGATCAATGAGCAATGAATGACTTCAGAGTTCGTCTCGTTTCTCTATTAGACATGAATGGAGTATTCTGAACAGACTTCTGAAATGCTCATTTCAATCATGGTTAAAAGAATTTCCCTGGGCTGATACGTTACTCTCTGCCCACAGAATATTCTGTTATTAACCCCACCTAACCCGATGTAGAGTCAGCATTTGATGGCAGCAAAATTGTCATACAATTTGCACTGACCAATGGGCAATATCTTTCTTCTGAGAGCAAGTTTTCTGTGCACTTGATTTTCTTAGTGATTAATTTCTACACACTTCTGCAGGTGCTCAGGCTCTGAAACCATAGGTTCTGACTGCAAGACTGAAGCTCCACTCTTTCCTCTGCTATGACACATCTTGCCTTGGAAACTTGGAGTATTTTCCTTGCTTTAAGAAGTGAGCTGTGCAGATTAGTTTGAGAATTGTTCACATGAATATAGTGCCCTTGAGTCTCTGTTCCCTCCTTTCATAGCCTTATTCATCATCTCCAACGAAAGCAAGAACAATGTCATTGTTGGCATCCATGGGGAGCTTGGAAGCACAAAGTCCTAAAACCTTTCCTAGTTGGTATTGTGCAAATGCTGACCTTAGCCATGCCTTCTGTTGGACTCTCATGCCTCTGATCGCTTCCCCTCACTTTTACTCCTTTGTTGTGTTTTCTTTTTCATCTTTACTCTTGAAGATGGCTGGTCCCTGGACTCTACATCTCCTCCCAGAGCAATGGGCATATGTTGGTAGCTCTATGTGGATAAACAGGTTGTGGGATGTGGAGGGTTAAACCATGGACAGGGCTCAAAGCTGAAGTGGAGTTGATTTCTTCCTCAGACTCTCTTGCCAGGCTAGAGAAAGGTAAATTCTGCTGTGGACTTTCCAGCCATTTGCCCAGCTACCCTATCCTATTCCTTTTCACTGTGGTTCAGTGATTAACATGATGGCATTTTGCCCAGGCTTAATGCCTGGGGTTTCTTCTAGAGTACAAATTATCTCTTTGGCCAGTTATTTCTTGTTTTAGGCTCAGGGACTTTGAAAGCCAGCCACCTGGAGTCTTTTTCTGAGTGCCAACTGATCAAATGAACAGAGCCATAGGAGGAGGTCTGCACACTGTTCCTTCCTTTCTCTCTGATCCACTCGAAATTTTGTGTCTGTCACATATCGAAAGGCACAGTAGACATTCAGTCTGACAAAGAAATTAGATGGCTGGGGAGTAAATTTAGGAATGTTCAGCTATTTGGTGGATCAAAAGCCCCAAGCAGGTGAAAGTGCCTTTGATTCAGGGCTGAGGAAGTTAGATTGCTTCTATTTCTCTGAAGAAGAATAATAATGAATGAATGAAAGGGGTCCCCAAACACCACCCTCATGGTACCCAGCCAAGAGCTGAACCAATACGGTACAGGCAAATCAGACAGAACAGGCATGGAACAGGATGTCCGGATTGTAGGTTCACGGTCTGCAGAAAGATAAGAAGAGGTCATAATAAACTGACTCATCGAAGAGGGAGAGCACGCCAGAATGGAATTTGTCTTTATAGTTTCCAGGGAAAAGAGCTGCTGAGAAGTGACATTTACAAATAAGATAGATGGTGACCAGAGGGGCCTAGGCATCAAATTAATTTCAAGAATGTGACTATAAGCCAGGAAAGCATACGGACTTATAAAATATGTATTGATAGAAAATTCTAAAGCAGCACTTTGAAGCTTCTGGTACTAAATGATTAGATCAAAGTGGCATAAATCCAAAGCTACTGAATGACAGAAACACAACCCTCATGTTCAGCTTGACAAAATCATCTTTACCTAGCACAGATGTATGGGCAACTTTAGAGCAAGGGGGAACAGAAAGTGAGGCCCTGTGTGGAAGAAAGGCAGCCTTAGGGACATGCCACTTTTGTGACTAAGTGTGGCTAATAAGCCAAATCTGCCAATGGCAAGAAAAAATTCAACATCCACGCCATGGTGTGATCAAGGGAAGTTAAGTTATAAATGTAACATCCTTACAGAGCATGAAGGAAATCCAGCATACTTCTCTTTAGTAGGATTAACTCTCTTAAAATGACGATTGTGAGTTTAATGTGAAATTCTACGGTCTTAGTAATAAAATTAGCATAATTTTCTTGGCCTCATCTTGACACGGAGAGGTAGATAATGAGACAAGTGCTAGCACATGATAAGGGAGAGTGCCTATCTCGTGGGAAGAAGTAGTTGACACATTGATGGATTTTAAGTCTGTTTTTAGTAATTCCATTAATAATCTGGACAAAATAGAGTGTGAGGTTTGGACAGATGTGAACTTTAGTACAAGCGTGGGCCCTGGGTAACCTTGGTGAAATTATGTCTCTGAAGCAGCTTCCTTATTGTGAAGTAGCTACCTGATAGCACCTGCCTCCATGGGGAATTAGGGGTGTGATAGGAGACCAGGGATAAAAGACCCTGCTTCTTCCTCTTTCTTGGCTATTCTAAATATGGACTATACATTCTGGGTGTATCACTTCCTTCCATTTTTATTGGTATAATGTTGTCTTTCACGTAGGGTATGATGTTTTTATCATCATCCCTAAACCCCCTCTTACACTGGGTCTTCTTACACTGACCCCAGTATTTGCATAGTTCACTGCCCTTGTATCAGTACTCTTGATTTTTTTCCCCTGTAGTTTGTTTTACATAGTTCATAATTGAGCACTTCTGAAATGCACCAAGGAGTTTACATTTTAACTTCTAAGGCAGTGGTCCTCAACTTTGAGTATAACTATATTAGAATCACCTGCTTATCTGTTTGTCAGCGTTGACCCTAACTAAGACACCTGGGAAGCTGTAAAAAGTTCTCATTCCCATGCTGACCACTAGACTGACTGGATTAGATTCTCAAGGTATTGTACCCAGGCATTAGTGTTCTGACAGAACTCTGAACGTGATTCCAATGTTCATATCCATTTAAAAACTACTATTTTGTCTAATGTGTTGGTAAGTGTGCTGGCCAGTTTTATGTCAACTTGATACAAGTTGAAGTCATCTGAGTAGTGAGAGCCTCAATTATGATAATGCCTCCATAAAATAGGGCTGCAGGCAAGCCTGTAGGGAGTTTTCTTAATTAGTGATTGATGGGGAAGGACCCAGCCCATTGTGGGTGGTGCCATCCTGGGCTGTCGGTCCTGATTTCTATAAGAAAGCAAGGTGAGTAAGCCATGGGGAACAAGCCAGTAAACAGTACCCCTCCATGGCCTCTGCATCAGCTTCTGCCTCCTGGTTCCTGCCCTGCTTGAGTTCCTGTCCTGACTTCCTTCAGTGATGGAGTATGATGTGGAAGAGTGTGATTGTTTGAATAGAAATGGCCCCATAGACTCAGTGCCATATTACGAGGTCTGGCCTTGTTGGTGTAGGAATGGCCTCATTGGAGGAAGTGTCTCAGTTCACTTCCCACTGCCTACGGATGAAGATGTAGAACTCTCAGGTCCTTCTCCAGCACCGCGTCTGCCTGCATGTTCCCTGCCATGAGGATAATGGATTAAACCTCTGAAACTGTAAGCCAGCCTCATTTAAATGTTTTCCTTTTAAGAGTTGCTATGGTCATAGTGTCTCTTCAGAGCCATAAAACCCTAATTAAGACAAGAGTAAGCCAAATAAACCCTTTCCTCTCATGCTTTTAGTCATGGTGTTTAGTCACAGCAATAGTAACCCTAAGCAAGACAGCAAGGTACGTTGTTTTGATGATCTCTGCAAAATTAATGAGCAAAGCTTTTATTTTTCTATGATTTGAATTTGGGCCAAGATGGTATCTAGGTTTGTGCTGAACTAAAGTGGGGAGTCATTTTATACCTTACCCTCTACCCCTTTATTAATTCTGCTTGATTTTTATCCCTCTACAATGCTCATCAAGGTAAAAGACAGGTCACTTTTTTAAAAAATATAATAAGAGGGTCTAGTACCACTGTCTGCTTTTAGAGCTGTCTACAGAGAAACAAAAGAACATCTTAATAAATCCCAAGTTGAATTTGGAGCCAGTGGAATTGTAAATGTTTGATGCTGAGGGGGAAGCTGTATGTTGTGGAAGCTCATTTGATTTGAAGTAGAGAAAAGTTCCTCTTCCTCTTCTTCTTTGCTTTTAGTTTATGTTAGATTTAACGACTTCAGGGTAGAGCCTTGGATCCCCCTTATGGGCTCAGGGGATGTAACAGTCAGCAGGTGACAGGTTGCTGTTTGAAGGGCACTTTGTTTCAGTCTCATATCTCATCTTCAATCCAGAGTATCTTTATTCAATCACACTATTTCACACACACACACACACGTATATAAAGACTTTAGTTGTATTTTTGTTTATTTTGTGTGTACATGCATGTTTCATGGCACCTATGTAATACGTTGTGGTTAAGACACAACTTCCGGGAATTGGTTCTTCTTTCTTTCCAGCATGTAGGTTCTAGGGAAGAAACTTAGCTTGTCAGTCTTGGTAGAAGAATATCTCTATCTATTGAGCCATCTTGCCAGGCCTGATTTTTATTTAAAAAAAGAGCAGAAATGTATAATCTCAGTCTCGGGTCCTACTTGTGTTCCAGGACTAACATAGAGTCCAACAACAATTTTACAGGTGTCTGCCTGAATGATTTAGCAGTTTCTGGTAACAATATTAGTATGAGAAGAACAGAAGAACATTATCTTCCCTTCTTAAGTATTTGTAGCTTAGGGGTGTGTTTATTGGGAAAGAGTTCCTCGTGCTTGGCCAATATGGTCTCTCTTGGTTATCTTCTTTATGGTAAATTATTGTAAGCTTTGTTTCCTAGTCACTATTTGTCTTTAGCTTTCAAAACCTTTTTATTTGATACACAGAAAATCTATATTTTGGTGAGGCTAAATCTCCCTCTTGTACAGTTTTTCAGACTTCTGCCTCAAATGGGAAGGCTATTTATATCCAAAATATTGTGAAGACTTATTTTGTTCTGTAAACAGCATTTAAGCTCTTTTACTTATTCTGATATTTCCTTGTGTTCATAACATAAAGAAGCGCCTTAACAACTTCATACGTAGTCAATAACCATTTTCACTACACTATTTAAATTTGTCTTTTTGAGTATCACTTTTGTCTTAGACTGATTTGCATTTGTATATGATACTTAACCTTTGTTTCCTGTGTTGCCTTATAAGCTTATTTTGGTGTCAAGATGACATTTTACGTGGTATACATTTATAGAACGTTTTGATATTTAGTAAGTATAACTTTCCTATACCAACATGACATGAAGGTTTCTTGAACAAATCACTTAGTAATGTCCCCTCCTTTTTTGTTTTGCCTATTTTCACTTCCATACATGTTTTGGAAATAGCTTGCCAGGTTCCATAAATAATCCATGTGCTATTTTTTTTTCTTAAGGGTTACTTTGAATTTATAGTTTTCAAGAGATAATTTATATAATAATTTAAAACATTAGTGCTTTTGCCTAGAGTCCTGACATAGTTTTTGCATTAGTCAGATGTCTATACATCCTTATTTGCTTTATAGTCTTTTTTCACGAACAAAATATAGACAGGCGTTTGGTTACTTGAAGACACCACTTCATTGTCGTCCAATACCCACTGCTGATATCATAAGTCTGATGCCACTTTGATTCTAAACATTGTGTAGTTATTTTTGTCTTTTCTGTTTGTGAGCAGTTTCACTGTTAGTTTTTCTGATTTCTTTGTATCTATTAGGACAGATGAAGGGTGGTTGAATGTCTTGTGATGATGGATTCAGGGGCGTGGTGGAACACACAAAGGGCAGTTTTGGGTCTTTTTGAGTCTTTAACTCACAGGTAGGGAACCTTGCACTAATGATAGTCCTATAGAAGGTACGTTCTGCTCACTAGCTGTTTATTGCCCTAAAGGAAGTGGAACTTGGGAGAATGGAATCTAAAAATGAGGTGGACTGAAGTCTCATGCAATAGCTAACTTTATTCAGAGCATCAATCTGAGGGTTAAGAAGGTCACCTGAGTAAAGTTCTCATGAGTTCAAGATGTACACAATCACAAGGACAAGTTGCATGTGGCAAAAACATGTTTTTCCACAGAGGCATATAAACAAATCACGATACCAGCTGTAATGGATAATCTGAAGTCAACTCACTCCTGTCTGTTTAACCTGGGAGCAGCAGGAAAGCACATTCCAAGGACAATTCTGTGTTTTTGAAGAAACTGAGGCTACAAGACTCTAGTTGTGCTTTCTTGGAGTTTTCCCACAAACACTCAGAATTCCTCTCACAAGAATCCATTCTTGGACTATGTTCTGACAACTGGCAATTGCTGGCATATCATGGGAGATCTTTTTTGTTTTCGTGGAAGTTTGAAGTTGAGGCTCTCTCTCTCTCTCTCTTTAAACAGAAGAATAAATAGTTTTGTCATTTAGCCCATCTCTAAATCTTACCCATATTTTACATAGTAACAAGCATGGCTTATTAGGAAAGAAATTTAGTCATTTACCACTCTCTCAGTCAACTGTGGTTTTGCTTCTGGTTCACTCTTAAACACATCCAGAAGCTGCCATCATTCTCCCTAATGTCCTGGTCCTTGTATCTGGCATTTGGATGTTTAGTTTCTGAGACTTTGTTCTTCTAACTGCCTCAGAACACTTTATAGTCGGTTCTTGTGAGTTGTGATATTCAGATAAGAAAAGAAGGAACATCTCATTTCCTACCCATGTACTATCACTTAGTCCCATGACCATTAACTCAGAGTTGATTGGACTTTGGACCATCAGAAAGCATGTGTCAAGGAGACAGATCTTTCACTGCAGATGTATGTGCTTCAGACAGGTGTGGTTAATGTGTTTATTATGAAATATTTGAAAATCCTTTCCACTGAACTTTGGGTTCTTTGCTATTTTTGTGAAGTTATAAGAAATGTAGACTATGAAGTCAAGGTGACATCACCTCACAGACATGTACATTGCAGTAATTTATCATTGAGAATCCATAGAACTTACAAAGTATGATACCAATAACTTTCCTAAGTGCTTGGGTGATAGGTTATTTGTTATTGTAATTGTGATGTTTATCTATTTATTTTTGATGCAAGGACTTTCTATGCAGCTCAGGCTAGCATGGAACTAATGTTGATCCTTTCTCAGCTGGCATGTGTCAGATTACTAACATTATTTTCAATGGCTTACCTTGAACACCATTTCTATGATTATATTTTTGTTGTTGTTTTTGACATGCTATGAAGGAAAGAGTTTTAAAACGCTGACTAAGCACTTCCTGTTGCACTTGCTATATCAGCGACCTTGAATAGAAAGTGCTATTTTAATGCACACATCTGTTTTAGGCAACTATAGCTTCAAGTGAAGTCCGTGGCTCTGATAGTTTTCTAGTTCTGATCAAGCTTAACATTTTGGGCTGGAAAGTATAGAGAGAGCATTTGTAATGCTAAAGGAATTAGCAGTTAAGAAATCTCCCACTTGCACTGAAACAATAAAGGAAGATGCTTCAAGGGCAAAAGCCTACCCAGTGAAAAGCTCCAGCTTGTAAAATACAAATTCATTTGAAAAGAGAGTCTGGACTGAGAACACTGATGACGAGGTATCTTACTTCTCCTGTCACTGTAATGACATATGAACAAAAGCCACTTAAGGGAGAGGAGCCGACTGTGGCTCACAGCTTGATGATGCAGTGTGTCTGGTCACATTGCATCCATAGACAAGAAGCAGAATGAGGAATTTTTGGCTCAGTTAGGTTTCCCCTTTTGACACAGTCTGAGACCCAAGTCCAGGGAAGAAGTTGCATATTTTAGTGTGTGTCTTACCATTTCAGCTAACCTACTTTAGAAAATCCCTCACATGCTAGCATCTTTGGTGCAAGAAGGTACTCTGTCCACTACCAAAGGAGAAAAGTAAACACCAACCCCGCCACAAACTCTTCTATCTTCAATGGTGTCCTGCCTGCAGGATATGCCAGTGCAATGGTGGCACAAAGCTTGTGGGAGGAACCAACCCATATCTGATTTGACTAAAGGAACACTCCATAAGATGGAACCCACACTCAACACTGCTTGGTTGATGAAGAACCTGAGACTAGGTAACCCAGGGACCTAGGAGAAACCCAAATACTACTGTTCTAAATAAAACAAAACAATAAACAAACAAAACACAAAACAAAACAAAAATGTAGCAATAAAATGACTCCTAATGACATTCTGCAATACTCATAGATCAGTGCCTTGCTCAGCCATCATCAGAGAAGTTTCCTTCTACAGCAGATGGGAACAAATACAGACCTATAGCCAGGCAGACATTATCCAGAGAGACCTTGGAACACTTAGCCTTAAATGGGATGTCTCCATCAAATCCCACAGGGCTCTGGGAACCCTGAAGAAGAGAAGGCAGAAAGGACCAGAGGGGATGGAGGTCACCAACAAAACAAGGCCCTCTAATAAACATGATCAGCACACGTATGAACTCACTGGAAGCAGCATACACAGGGCATAGGGCTGCACCAGATGGAGTTCTAGAGCTGAAAGCAGTGGATACAAGTCCACATCCCTAACCAAGAAACTATCTCCAATTGATAACCACTTGCAAATGTAATTTGGTTTTCTCCAAGGGAGTCTCACTGGGGAAACAAATGACTCTTAAGGGTAGGACACATGCCCAACGGTAGATGGACAATTGAAAAGGAACTCAATGGCATCTTTGAAGGTTCCTTGTCATATAATGTTGTGTCAGGACCTTTTTCTTTTGTATTGTTATTATTTATATTAAATTTTGTATTATCTTATTTATGTATTTTTTCTCTCTATTTAACTTACAAGTCTTTTACGTATATATCATGACTTCCAGTTGAGTATTTTTATGGGGTTCCTGAGTATGTGAATGAGTGACTCTCTGCATCTGTATCTTTCTTGTGCCTTTTCTTGGGCTCTTTTACTTGTGTGTGTTTGTTTTGTCCAATTCTGATGTGTTAGGTTTTGTTTTTTCTTATTACATTTTATTTTATCTATTTTATTATTATCCTTAGAGACCCATTTGTTTTCTAATGGGAGACAGAAAGGAGGTGGATCCAGATGAGAGGGGATGTGGGAAGGAACTGGGAGGAATGCAGGAGAAACCTCAGTCAGGATATATTACAGGAGGGGAAAATCAGTATATTTTTAATATACATCTCTCACAGCTGTGCTCAGAGGTTAAACAATGCCTCCTCAGTGAACCTGGAGGTGCCTCCTGAATGATTTCAGATCCCTGTCAAGTTGATAGTTAACTTTCACCATCATAGTGTGGTTCCTGATTGGAAAGCAACTACTTAGGGAACTGTTTCCTTGGGTTCACCCACCAAGACACTACATTATGATAGAAGGATGTCAGAACACAACCCCAGCTTGCTACAAAACTTGGCAATATTTTTCACATAGTTCTAGTTTTATAGACCCACAAAATGCCTGCACTGAAATTACAGAAGGATACTGGGGTCAGGCAATGCATGATGGGGCCAGATTCCCAGTAAAGAAACCCTGAGAGGCCATTTTGGGAAGCTGTGAAAGTAACGTGTAAGTTTCAGTGCTGTCCCTAGGACTATAGACATTCCCAGAGGAAACCTGCACACACCAAGTGTAGCCAGCCCAACAGGGAGAGTGTATGTGCTGAAAGTGGCAGATTCAGAGGAAAGGGGATGCCCAAGACTGGTGGAGCCCAGTTGACTCCACCAAGAGTTGCAGATAGCAGGCATGGAACTGAAGGATTTGGTTTAATGTTTCCCTGCTGGGTGTCAGTCTTGCTTTAGCTTAATTTTTCTGTATGTACCCCCACTTCTCCTCTGGCATGGGAATGTTGACTCTGTGCCATTATATATTGGAAGTGTATATCTTGTGTTTTGCATCTGTAAGGGATTGAAGTTACGAAGTTGCTTTGCATCCCAGAAGAGAATTTGGACTTTGGGCTTTTGAGTATCATTAGAACTGTTGAGACTTGGGGGACTTTTAGATGGATAAATTGCATTTTTGCTTTATGATATGGGTCTGAGCTTTTGGGGACTAGGGGTAGAATATTATAGTTTAAAAGCAGTATGTTTAGGTGAACTTATGACAGTTATCCTTCACTGTCAGCTTGAGTGGATCTAGAATCTCTTGGGAGACACAGCTCACAGTATTTCTGTGATGCTCTTTCCAGGGAGGATTCACTGTGATGAGAAAATCCTCCCCAAACCCGAGTGATTATTATCCCATGGTCTGAGGGCTCATACTGAATGGACAAGAAAAGAATAATGGAGCAAGATGAGCACCAAAATTCCCTCCTCTGCCTTTTGGTCCAGCAGAGGTATGAGGAATCCTAGGCACATGTTCATATTGCCGTAGTTTGCCCCTTCTTACCATGACAGACTCTGCTTCAAGCATAAATAAGCCCATGTAAATCTTTTCTCTCACAAACTGCTTTTGGTCAGGCATTTGGTCACAGTGATGAGAAAAGAGTAACCAACACATGCTCCTTGATGAATGAGCCTGAGCATAGTTCTTTAGTGTGTGTTTTTAGAGAGATGAGAAATCTAGCATGTGTCAGTCTAGGAGGATTTGTGAATAATTGATTATGAGTAAGTTAGAAAATTAAGTTTCAAATGTCCAAATCTCTTGAAATTATAAGTAGGTGCTAAAGTGAGATTTTTTTAAAGTTTTTCTGAAACAATAGAAGTTAAATACAGAGACATAGATAGAAATAGAGTTAGGAATCATACAGTTTCTCCATCACCATCCTTCCAATCATTGACTGATGGTATAACATGGATTGAATTCACTTTCTAAGTATATTTTCTCATTAAAAATCGTCATTTATTTATCTGTCTCTGTATTTCTTTTGTATGTGTCTGCGTGTGTGTTATGGTACACAGGTAGGGGTCAGAGGACAAGTGGCGGGTGTCAATTCTCTCTCACCATCTGGGCTCTGGAGATGGACTCAGCTCTTCAGCTCTGACAGCAAGGGCCTTGACCTGCTGAGCCACAGGTTTGAAAATGTTTTCTCATTTTCAAAAGGCACATATTAATGCCCAAGATTGTAAGAATTAAAGATAATAAAGTTCATAAACACCTAATATACATAGTTAGTTGTATTTTGACACTCAGAAATTAACTGTCCTGTGAAATTACTTGAATTACTGTGTTTGGTGCTCAAGCTCAAATGTTATAGTGGTTTCTTAGGTAATATTTCTGTCCTAAATAAAATTATGTATTTCTTTATATACATAGAACATCTTTTAGTATTCCCTGGAGGCACATACCACAGCTTGGCACCATAGTGAGATATTTTCCCCCAACAAATATATATCTGATCCTAAAAGAACGTGGATTTCCCCCCTCTGACTATACAACTCAATTTTATTCCTTTTAGAAGAAAAATGGTTTCTCTCACTGTCTGAATTTCCTGCACATTTCAAAGAAAAAGAGTTGTAATCAGGTGAGTGCCTCATCTTACAAGCATCAGTTTTCCCACCATCTCCCTCTGCTGTCCCGTAAGGGGCCGTCTCCCTTTACGAAGGGAATCTTCATTTCTCAGCCAGGGCAGCTTGCTCCCATCAGCCTTTGCAGAGGATTCGGCTTCCTATTCCGTCACCAGTCTCTTCCTGTCTTCGGCATCATGACTACTGGTGTGTAACTGCCTCAGTACTATTTATGCCCATCTCACTTATGGCTCGCTCTGCCTTTGTGGCCATGCTTGTCACATGCAACTTCTCTCTCAGTTCACGTTGTGCCATACATTTCACCCCCTGAAGCTTCGCTGTCTGCCTCTCCCAGGAAATGGCTCTTGTCGAGGACATCATCATCTATCTTAGCATGCCAAGCCTTCGGGTGATTCTCCTCTGTCCTTCTCTAGCATGATACCCTGTGGTCGGCACAGATCATGGCCTGCTTTGTGAACTTTCTGACCATAGGTCCTTCCCTGACTCCAGATCCCTTGCTTCCTTTTCTACTCACTGGCTGCCCTTTCCTGACTTCCACCTCCTTTTCTTATACTGGACTAAAGTCTGGAATTACCGAATGTAGTATATTCTCCCAAGAAATGCTGAATGTTCCGATAATTGCCTATAAATATCTCCTCTCCTGGACCATTATCATCTTTATTTTCTTTCCCTCTCTTTCCTCCTCCTTCTCCCTCGCCTCCCCCTTCACCCCTCCCCCTTTCTTCTATTTTTTTCTTTTCCTTCTCACCTTCCTTTTTAAGATAATGAACACGTAGTGATTACATTCTATTTTGCTCCTAGACATTGAGCCAGACACTAGACATACAAGGATGATATATGTTGTGTTAAATGTTCATGGTCTACTAGTAAGCTTTACACAGAGATAAATATAAAAATTAGAGTTGTTGGGGAAGGATCATGAACAGTTGCAGTACCTAAGGGGCATTGAAGGCAGGGATGGGCACAATTAATGGAGAATTTCTCTCTGAAACAGGCATGGCCCACTCTGTTCTAAACCCATATCATGTAGAGTGAAAATAGACCAAAGACTACATGAAAAATAAAAAAAAAATCATTCAAATTCCAAAATCCAAACCAAAAATGATCAAAACAACCAGAAAGCCTTTCTTTAGCATAAAATTTTATTTTTATTGAGTAGTGTATAGCTATGATTTTGTAAGTCCAAACGGTTCCATAGGCTTAATTTGGAGAGTGACTCCAGGCTCATGCCTTTCTATATTTCTTCTGTATTTCTTTCTACTCAGTTAAGATACTTTCAGCTGGTTGGACTGTTTCTTTGTTATTTGTCTATACTGGGAAATGATAGATTCTAAAGGAAACTGGATTTTTCTTGAAATCTTTTTGCTTCTTCAGTCCATACACAATATAGAGTATTAATTTCTCCTATGCACAAAGCTTATATAGACCTTATAGTCAGATACTATGTTATGACTGTTTCATGTTCCTCAGCTAACACACAGAATATTCTATTGTTACTTTCTTTCTTACATGCTTTAAGGGATTGTATTTTAGTTTAACTTTAAACATTTACTATAAATTCAGCCCCCTGCCCCCAAATCTCTGCTAGAAATATAAAAGTATGCTTTGAGTGTCCAAAGACCACTTTCTTTACTATGTTGACTTTCTGTCTCTAAGTTCTCTTCCTTTCTGCATCTCACCCTCCATGACTCATCCTGGCCTCTCTGTCTCTGGTGTTTTCCAGTCAGACCTGGGTTGCATGGCTCTGGTTCTGGGCTATTCCTTGCATTGGTATTTCTGCCTTTGTGCCCTTAGCTGGCTCACCCCTGGCTAGCTTCCCTTTCTTAGGGACACTTCGACTGGGAGTCATTTTTCTAGGAGACATATAAATCATTGTTCTGTGGTCTAGAGTTGCACTGAGTAGCCTGGGCCGGTTCTTATTCTTCCCTGGCTAGAGCCTGGCTTGAAAGCATGAACTTCTGTGGAATATCCTTCCAGGAAGGGAAGTGGTGTCGCTGGGCAAGACTTCCTTTGTGTTTCCCTTTCCTCTTGTGCCAGGGAAGCTCAGTGGATTTTTCAATCTGAAAATAGATATGCTTTGATTTCTGAACTTTTTTTTAGAATTATTATTTTGAGTTTTTCCATTGTTTTCTCTTGTTGGAATTCTCATTTAGAATTCAGTGAATCATGAATTTTCTTTTTTTGTGGGTTGTTTTCTATCTTTTGAAGCTTCTTTTTTTCTATCCTTTTTTCTTTTGCATTTTTTAACTCCTAGAGGCCCTCTTTGGACCTAGAATGTCCTGCATTTGTCATATTTTTTCATGATTATACTATATTATCTGCATAAGAAACACTGAATTAGTTTGTTCTTTTGTTCTTTTGATGTCTGCTTGTATTCTTTGTTCCTTTATGGACTGAATTTCTGTGTGCTATGTCACAGGCTTTCCTCAAATGTGTGATGACATCCCAAGACCCTCACTCTTAGATGTTGTGGAATATTACCTTAACTATGTAAAGATGTGTTAGATTTGTTTATGCTTCATTTGCTTAATTATGTAAAGATGTGTTGCTACTTTACCTTGCCTACCTAAGGCACCTGATTGGTCTAATCAAAAGCTGAATGGCCAATAGTTAGGCAGTTTAGGGATGGGGGGTGGTGGTGGGCAGAGAGAATGAGAATGAGAGAAGAGGGAGGAGAGAATGAAGGAGAAATAGAGGGAGAGGCCTGAGCCAGCCAGGCAGCTTCCAGCCAGCCAGACATGAAGCAGGACATACAGAAGGAAAGCAAGGTAAAAAGCCCTGTGGCAAAATGTAGGTGAAGAGAAACCTGTTAAGTTATAAGAGCAAGCAGGACAAGCACAAGATAAGGCCAAGCATTCATAGCTAATAATAAGTCTCCGTGCCATGATTTGGGAACTGGTTGGTGGCCCAAAAGAAAGCCTGCCACACTTAGAAACCTTGATGTTAATCATTGTGTGTGTGTGTGTGTGTGTGTGTGTGTGTGTGTGTGTGTGTGTGTGTGTGTATGTGTGTAGTGATTCCTTTTAGACCATTTTATTGGTGGCAATCATTCTCCAGTTAGTATTCTTGGGTCATTTCTCTTTGAGCACTGATGCTTTCATAGAACAGAAGAATACAACCTGTCTGAAAGGCTTATGCCAAGTTGACTACCTTTTGGAATGGCTATATCTGATCATTTGATGATTTTTACTTCATTTGCTTGTGTTTTGACTACTTAAAATAATGCATATGCAGTCTACGGATTGATGATAGGCCATGCAAAGGGCTAAGGAAATCAGTGTCAGATACATTGCTCACTAAGTGAATGAGGTATTGTCGCTAAGTCATTAATTATTCCTGCCTGGGCAGCAAATGCTTCCAGGATTCTCTGATTAAACTCCAGCCTCCCAACACTATCAGAAATCCTTCCCTTTGGTGGCTTCTATATAGAATCAAAACTAGCCTATGGGGATGAATGTGGTGGAATCAGGCTTCAGTGATGACAGGACACCAGTGATACTGGCAGCATCATGCTTTTGGGACACTTTCTCTCGGAAATCTGCCCTTGTAGGCTAGTCTCTATGTATATTTAAAGTGCTTATCATGGACTGGCTGAGGTTTAGATGCTCACATTGGCATTTTTATGTGGAAATACTGTAAGCTACCCTTACTTATTTATTCATTTATTTGTGTATGTGTGTGTGTGTGTGTGTGTGTGTGTGTGTGTGTGTGTGTGTGTGTGTACATGATATGTATGTATGTAAGGAAGTGCATAAAGGCCAGAGGAGGGTGCTAGGTACTTTTCTATACTGCTTTTCACCTTAATCCCTGAGATGGTCACTGGCTGAACCTGGAACTTCCCATTTGTTGGATAAGTTAACAGCGTGTCCTCCTATCTTTACCCTACCGTCTCTGAGATTACTGCAGGAGCAGCTTTTCAAATAAGTACTGGAGTTCCAAACTGAGGTCCTCATGAGTTCCCAGAAAGTACTCTTACTTACTGAAACACCCACCCAATCCAGCCATCCTTATTTGTATCCATAGTTACCATTCTTACCTATCGTCATTTGTGCTTAAGTGGCCTTGTCCCCCAAAAGATCTAGTGTTTTGCATATCCCAGTGCATCCAAACCCTACAACTTTTCTTATATATTTTTGTAAGCCAATCTCTATGCATGTTATTACTATTATTATAATTTGTTCCGACTAGCTTCAAGACCTACAGAGAGTTTCCTAACTGGTAGGGCCTTATTTTTTCTCATTTGTTTAATGGAGATAACATTTCCATCAATATGACAAATTAAAGGTGAATTAGGGTGAGAAAAACTACAAGTATTGGCAAGCCATAGTATTCACTCAATAAACATTCGCTCCTGTGACTATCAAAAGAAAGCACCAAGTTGTCTTCAAATCACAGGTTTGTTCTGAATACAGGGATGGATGGAAGCGGCTCTTGCCGTTTATCATGAAGTCCTTTCCAGATGCTGCCTGTGCTGTCTTTCCTGGTATCTGTGGTGTGGAAGGCAGGAAGATCAAACCTAACTACAGCCGGGGGGGGGGGGGGGGGTGTCTGTGGAACTGCTATTTAGGAGGAAAGACCCCTTGTTATAGTTTCAGAGGAAGGAAAAGTGGTCCTGTCATGAAAAGATGCCTCCAGTGAGCTAAGCATGTAGGACACGACTCCAATTTCCAGAGTTGTCTTGTCCACAACACCAGCTGCTGCCCCATCAATGAGAAGAGTCTTGGTGAATGTCAGGTATCCCAAAACCCTGGAAGTCTAGGGAGTCAGTTACAAAGTAAAACCTCACATTTTAATAACAGGGGTTTAGATTTGAAGAAATTCATGAAAATGAGTGTTAAACAAAAAGATCTTCATGAAGTACCTCTCTTAGGCAAGGCAAAGCTCCTAACCCAGCATCTTCCACGTCTCTAGATACTCAGCTTGCATCAGAAACTTTGTCCAAATTCTTCTCAGAGCCTGTTGAACAACCATTGTTCAGGGACTGACAATGAAACAAGATTACAATTTGTCAATTTTTTTCTATATGGCTTCAAATTCTGTTTAAATTTTTGTCAGGGTATTATATTCATTATACAAAGGGGTTCATGATGTTACTTCCATACATGCATATAATCTTTTGAGTGTATTCACTTTTGTCTTGTCTCCTCTGCCGCCTTTTCTCTTTTCTCATCCATGGTTAATCCCCCTTTCAGTTTGATGGGGTCTCTCCCCTCCCCGGCTTCTTTTTTTAAAATTTAATTTTATTTTATAATTTAATTTTACATATCAGCCACGGATTCCCTTGTTCTCCCCCCCGCCCCCCCCCACCCCCCCCCTGCCTTCCTCCCAGCCCATCCCTCATTCCCATCTCCTTCAGGGCAAAGACTTCCCTGAGGATTGAGTTCAACTTGGTAGATTCAGTCCAGGCAGGCCCAGTCCCCTCCTCCCAGGCTGAGCCAAGTGTCCCTGTATAAGCCCCAGGCTCCAAACAGCCAGCTCATGCACTGGGGACAGGACCCGGTCCCACTGCCTGGATGCCTCCCAAACAGATCAAGCCAATCAACTGTCTCACTTATCCAGAGGGCCTGATCCAGTTGGGGGCTCCTCAGCTATTGGTTCATAGTTCATGTGTTTCCATTCATTTGGCTATTTGTCCTTGTGCTTTTTCCAACCTTGGTCTCAACAATTCTTGCTCATACAAACCCCCCTTTTTCTCGCCAATTGGACCCCTGGAGCTCCACCTGGGGCCTGGCCGTGGATCTCTGCATCTGGTTCCCTCAGTCATTGGATGGGGTTTCTAGCACAACAATTAGGGTGTTTGACCATCCTATCACCAGAGTAGGTCAGTTTGGGCTGTCTCTCAACCATTGCCAGTAGTCTATTGTGGAGGTATCTTTGTGGATTTCTGTGGACCTCTCTAGCACTTTGCTTCTTCCTATTCTCATGTGGTCTTCATTTATCATGGTCTCTTATTCCTTGTTCTCCCTCTGTTCTTGATCCAGCTGGGATCTCCTGCTCCCCTAAGCTCTCTTTCTCTCGACCCTTGCCCTTCATTACCCCCACTCACATCCAGGTTCATGTAGATCTCATCCATTTCTCTGTCATTGGGCGATCTCTGTGTCTTTCTTGGGGTCCTGTTTTCTAGGTAGCCTCCAATGTCAGAATGGCTAAGATCAAAAACACTGAAGACAGCTTATGCTGGAGAGAATGTGGAGCCAGGGGAACTCTCCTCCACTGCTGGTGGGAATGCAAGCTTGTACAACCACTTTGGAAATTAATATGGCGCTTTCTTAGAAAATTGGGAATCCATCTCCCCCAAGATCCAGCTATACCACTCTTGGGCATATACCCAAGGAATGCTCAATCTTACCACAAGGGCACTTGCTCAGCTATGTTCATATCAACATTGTTTGTAATAGCCAGAACCTGGAAACAACCTAGATGCCCTTCAACTGAAGAATGGATAAATAAAATGTGGTACATATACACAATGGAATACTACTCAGCAGAGAAAAACAATGACATCATGAGGTTTGCAGACAAATGGATGGATCTAGAAAAAAATCATCCTGAGTGAGGTAACCCAGACTCAGAAAGTCAAACATGGTATGTACTCACTCATAGGAGGATACTAGATGTGGAACAAGGATGACTGGACTGCTCCTCCCCTGGCTTCTACATACAAGCTAAAATGCACGTGGGATTGATTTGTTTCAGTGAACTTGAGGGCTGCTTTTGAGTTCTCAGGCATCAGCTTTGGTTAGGTCCATTCTTCAGAGTCTTCCATCCCCACCAGAGGCAAAACAGTTAACATTCAATTACTGTTCCGGTCTCCTCAGAAAGAAGTTTTATTCAAGCCCGAATTAAATTACTAAGAATCTGAGGTTAAGGACACAACAGGATGGCTTAGCAAAAATAAACCTTACCAAAGCAAATCCCCATTTAGGGGAGAGAATTCTGAGTTAAAATGTTGCTATTACCTTGCAAGAAATGTCAGTTTCCCCCTCAGCTCTAGTTAAATTTATGGAAAAACATCAGAATGTCAGTGTCAATTCCTTCAGCACTGAATGACACACGGAGAAAATGCTGCTCTCCGTTAAGGTGCAGAGGACAAAGAGAGCAGCCGTGTCTAGCTGCCATGCTCTTTTCTGGGAATGCTTGTGTGGAAGGCTGAGGTGATGCAGGATGGCTGGTTAAGGATGCCCTGTCCCATCAGGTCTCTGAAATGAACGTCTCCACCTCCTGTGGTCTGCTTTGTCCCCTCCACATAGGACTCCACAAACCTCTCCAGCCTCTCTGCTCTCCCCAGCTCCTGCTCTGGCCTCTCATTTCTCCCTGTTCAGTCCTAGACTTTTTTTTTTTGTTGTTCGCTTCCTCTGCTCACACCTACCTCTAGGTAGATAAGGCCCAAACTGTTGTTCCTTCCGAGCGAAGTCACTTTTCTCACCATCTGCTGGGCATGTACATGTAAACATACCGCCAGTATCTCCAGTTCTTAAAAAGTCTCTTATTTTATCGCTACCATTTCCTCCTCTTGATTTTTTTTTCTTCTTTTTACAAAGTAAATGGTAGGGCATTCTTTGAATCACAGACTTTCAAAACTTAAAAAGTACATTGAGTTCTGACCTTCTTTACAGTCCTGTTATCTCAAAATGCCTTCCCTCTTTCCTTTAGCTCAAAGTTCAATTTCACCCGTTGGACACCCCTTTCAGACCCAGGTCTGTGCTAGAGTCTACAGGTTGGACAGCAAATGGATTGATAAGATCTAATTGTGTGTGCAGGGACCTTACAATAGAATGGGCGAGGTGAGATAGGAACCAATGTTATTTTCAGAACAATCAGATTTTTCACACCTCACACTTTGCTATTCTTAACTATCAGAACTATTTCTTCCTGGGTCAAACTAAAAAAAAAAAAAATCATACAAGTGTACATTGCATATTGAGCGTACCCCCCTCATTCCCTACCCTCATTTTTTTCATGTTAATTGTGGCTTTCGACACAACTTATAACTGGGCTCTCTGATATCTATAGCAATAACATGCATCACCTGATTGATTTGCTGTGTGCCAGACACTGTTCCGGGAATTTACCCATTCTCCTGTAAAACTGAAGATGAGGGAGCTTCGGCACAGTGATCAGATATTTTGTCTAAGACTGAACTGTCTATAAATGAAAGTCTGGCTGCAGCGAGTAGTCTCAGAGCCGCCCTGAGCCACAGTGTTCTGTCTACTGCCCTGTACCTCCAGACCCCTTCTTTCCTCAGCCTCAAATGACAAGGGATGACCTTGACCCCCAAAGCCAGTCTGTTGGCTACACAGTCACTTGTGATTTGTGTGACTTGGCTTCAATAGATGAACTTGACCTTCTTGAGGTTATTCTCTTAAGGATTGGAAGTAAGACACATAGAGCCACTGTCATTTTTACAGATGCCTTAAAAATATGGAGCCCTTCTTTCTAATTGTGATACACTTTCAAAATTTGGAGTTTAAACTTGAAATTGAGATTAAAATAACTTTTGGTTAACTCTATTTTATACAAAGTAATTTTCTACACTTTGAAATAAGATTCATATTTCTTTGCAATAATTTATCTTGTTGATATCTATTTTCTTTCTACATTTTTAACTTTTTTTCTGTGATTTGTCTCTGGTAATTAGTGAATGTAAGCTTTTAAGGTTTTAAGCCAGTAGTGTCTAAAATTTAATATTGATATTAATATTAATTAACATTTAATTAATGCTAATTTGAGGCATTTACTTTTAACAGTTGCTTTATTTTCTCATTGTCTGGATTTACTGATCCAGAACATTGAGTGTGCTCACTGTGTATTTAACTTTGACATTGTCTGCTCTGTATTTTTGCTTACTTTACCAATTTCTGTGTTACCATGACTCAATGTTTTTAAATTAAAATACAACTATACTGTTTTCCTCTTTCCCTTTTTTTTCAGTGCCCCCATGTTTCCCCCCACCTTACTCTCTCTCAAATTAATGACTTTTGGTCTCTGTTTCTTTAATTGTTGTCAGAAATGTGTGTTTGTGCATGTGTGTATGTTTATATATTTCTAAACAAATAAATGCAGCCTTCTCAGCCTGTATAGTGTTAGCTGTATGTGTATGATTTCAGGGTTGACCACTTGTTATTGGATAACCAACTGGGCGACTCTTTGCTAGTGAAGACTGTTTTCTCCCACTCAGAGTTCCTTAGTTACCTATATGACTTTGTCTAAGGGTGCAGCCCCATAAGCATTCCCCCTTCTACATTAACATGTCTGCTGGTATGGTCTTTGTTCAGGTCTTGTTTAGCAGCCATTATGTTGAGACTTCACTGGTGTAGCTTCCCTGACATTTCTAGGAGACACAGTATAACAGCACACATCTGTTCCTCTGGCTCTTCAAACTTTCTACCTCTTCTTCCCTGATGTTCCCTGAGCCCTAGGTAAAGGAGTCATGCTTTACATTAATTAGTTCAGGTACCACACAGTCACTTGTTCTCTGCATCCCGATTGGCTGTGGTTTTCTGTGATAGTGTCTGTTCATTGGAAGGGGAAATTTCCTTAATGAGGGAGGAGAACTACACTTATGGGTCTGACCCTACAGAAGACGGATGTGCAGGATCTGGATGGTGGAGAGACTCGATGTGACATCTGGGGTTTTCATTGTAGCAGTGTTTCACCTTTGTGATTAGGTTTATTCCTAGTTATTTTCTTTGAGGCTACAATGAATGAGAGTGTGTCCAGGATGTCTGTATGTTTGTGGTTGGTGTACAGAAAATTTAGTGTCTTTTGTAAGTTAATTCTGTATCCTGCTACTTTGATCAAATCCTAGAATTACTGATCATTTCTAGAATTTTTTTCTGGTAGACTTTTTGGGATCTGTTATTAGTAAAATCATATCAGCTTGCAAATAGAGATAGTTTAACTTCTTTCCCATTTGTATTTTTAAATTTTCTTCCCCTGCTTTATTTTTCCAGCAAGTGCTTTGAGCACAATATTGAGAAGAAGTGAAGATAGTGAACAGCTCTGTCTCATTCCTGATTGTAATGGGATTGCTTCAAGGTCTTCTCCATTTAGAATGATGTTGACTGTGCATTTGCCATAGGTAGCCTTTATTATCTTCTTGAGCTACATTTCTTCTAGTTCTGTTCCTTCTAGTTCTGTTCTCTCTAAGCCTTTTATCACAATGGCATGTTGAATTTTGTCAGTCCCTTTCTGTATCTATTGATATGATCAGGTGAATTTTGTCTTTAAGTCAATGCATCTGGTTTATTGCATCTGTTGCTGTGTATGTGTTCAATCACTTGTCTATCTCAAGGTTAAAGCCAACCTTGTCATGATATATGTCTGTCTGTATTCTGTTTGCAAGTATTTTATTGAGATGTTTTTGATCTGTGTTCACTTGGAGTATTGGCCTGTAGTTCCTGCTCTCCCCCAACCCCGTGTGTGTGTGTGTGTGTGTGTGTGTGTGTGTGTGTGTGTGTGTGTGTGTGTGTGTGTGTTTATATGTATCTTTACCTAGTTTTGGTGTGAGATTAGATTAATACTTGTTTCATAGAAGGAATTTGTGACTGCTTTTTCTGTTTCTATTTCTTTGAATAAAATAAGAAGGATTGGGTAGACACCTTCTTTGGAAGTTGTGATGACTAGTTTTATGTTAACTTGACACAAGCTGGAGTTATTTGGGAAGAAGGAACCCCATTGAGAAAATGTGCTCTCCAGACTGGCCTGTGAGCAAGCCTGTGGTGCATTTCCTTGATTGATGATTGATCTGGGAGGGCTCACTGTGGGTGGTGCTATCTCTGGGAGGCTGGTCCTGGCTGCTATAAGAAAGAAGCTGAGCAAATCATGAGGAGTAAGCCAGTAAGAAGTTCTCCATGGTCTCTTCTTAGCTCTTGCCTCCAGGTTTCTGCATTAAGTTCCTGCCCTGTCTGTCTTCATGGAGTGTGATCTGAGTGTTGCAAGCTGGAATAAACCCTTTACTCCTAAGTTACTTTTTTGTCATGGTATTTTATCACAGCAAGAAAAACCCCAACTGAGAAAAAAAAAAGTCTTACAGAAATCTGTTGTGAATCCATTGGGGCCCAAACTTCTAGTAGGAATGCTTTTTATTATTGTCTTAATCTCCTCATTTGTTGTGGGTCTATTCCAGTTATTAATCCTTTCTTTGTTTAATTTTGGTGGTTTGACTGAATCTAGAAATTTGTCCGTTTCATTTAGATTTTCAGCTTAATGGAGTACAGGTTTTATGTTTTGTTTTGTTGGTTGGTTTTGCATTCTCTTATATGATTCTGAATTTTTTTTAATGTCCGTTGTAATGTTTCCCTGTTCATGTCTGAATCTGTTAATTTGGGTCCTTTCTTTTAGTTGGTTGAACCAAGAATTTGTTGATCTTGTTTATCTTCTCAAAGAACAAGCTCTTAGATTTCTTGATTCTTTATATTGTTTTCTTTGTTTCTATTTCATTAATTTTGGCTCTAATTTTATTATTGTCTACTGGATTTGAGTTTGCTTTGTTTGTTTTCCAAAAGTATTGAGTTGCATAATTAAGTAATTTATTTGTGCTATTTTTAAAAATTTTTTTAATGTGGGAACTTGGAGGTATAAATTTCCCTCACAGGACTTCTTTTAATGTGTCCTAGATGTTTCATTGGGTTGTATTTTCATTTTATTTAATCTCTTTTTTTCTTAACCCTTTCACCATTCAGTAATGAATTTGTATGCTTATTAGAGATTTGCTTGCTGCTGATTTTAAATTTTATGCCATTATGGTCAGATAGGATACATGATGTCATTTTAATATTTATGAATTTGCTAAGATTTGTGTCTTAGGATGTGGTTTATTTTACAGAAGCTTCTGTAGGCTGCAGAGGAGAATGCTTTGGTGTTTGGGTGGAATGTTCTGTAGACACTTGTCTATTTCACGTAAGATGTCATTCTGGTGTTTCCCTGCTTATTTTTATTCATATGACCTGTCTATTGAAGAAAGGAGAATATTAAAATTACCTACTATTAATGGATCGATATTAATCATCTTTATTTCCAGTAGCACACTTTTAATGAAATTGTGAGCATTAGAGTTTGATGCATATATGTTTAGGATAGCAATGTCTTCTTAGTTAATTGTTCTCTTGATTCAAAGAACAAAGTGTCCTTCTTTATCTTTTCTGATTAGGTTACTTTGAAGCCTATTTTGTCAGTTATTAGGATAGCAATACCTACTTGCCTCTTGGCCCCATTTGACTGGAATAATTTTGTCTATCCTTTTACTCTAAGAGGGCACCTTATTGTAGACACCAGTTAGATGTAGTTTGTTTCTAGATCCATTCAGCCAGCAGGGTCTTTTGATTGGAAAATTGAGGACATTAATATTAAAGTTATTATTGAAAGGTATGTGTTGATTAGCTACTCTGTTGATGTTTGTTTTTTCGGTGGCATTTTTTATTTTAGTATTATAGCTCCATTTTTTTTCAGACTGAAGTATTGTTTCCTGCATTTTGTTTAGGTTTAGTCTCATGAAAGTAAAGTAAAAAGTTTTAAGCTGTTGCATCATGGAAAGTTTTTCTATTTCTTTCAATGATAGCAGATAGTTTTGTTGGGTACTGTAGTCCAGGTTAGTAGTTGTTCTTTTTAGAACTTGGAATCAGTGTTCTAGGCTCTTTTGGCTTTCATAGTTTCCATTGAGAAATCAGCTGTTATTCTGATTTTCCTTTATATGTTCCTTGTGTTTTTTCTCTTGAGGCTTTCAATGCTCTTTCTTTGTTCTGTATGATATGCATCCCTCATTTTTTTCTGGTTTTGTCTAGTTGGGGTTCTGTGTACTTCTTGCATCCATATAGATAAGTCTTGCCTTAGCATCCATATAGAGATGTCTTGCTTTAGCATCCAGATAGATACATCTTACCTTAGCATACATACAGAGATATCTTACCTTAGCATCTATATAGAGATGTCTTGCCTTATTTGGGGTAAGTTTTCTCTGGCCAAGGATGCTTCTCCCTCACCTATTCCCATAATTCCAAGGTTTGGTCTTTTCATATCTTTGCTTATATGGTGTAGTTGCTCTACTTTAAGTCCTGATATTCTGTCATCTGCTTAATTCATTCTGTTTGAAGGCTTTATCTTGACATTTCTAGTTGGGATTTTCCAATCCATCTTCATTTCATTTGAGTCCTGATATTCTATCTTCTGCTTGATTCATTTGACTTTAAGGCTTTATTTAGAGTTTTCCAGGCAGGTTATTGAGTTTTACCAATCCATCTTCATTTCATCTTGAATTCTCTTCAGTGTTTCTCCTTATTGAGTTAAGCTTTCAATGTAGTACCTTCCTTACTTCAGTCAGCCTTTTATTTGTGGGTATTTTTGGGGGGTTGGGGGAAGGCCATCAAGAAACATACATATTTTCTTTAAATTCCATGGGCTGTGTGTGTGTGTGTGTGTGTGTGTGTGTGTGTGTGTGTGTGTGTGAGACCTTTAAACTCCTTCAACTCTTTGATGTTTATGACCTTTTAAATACTGTGCCCTGGAGTTTTTCTAGACAATTATAATTGGATAATGTTTTGGTAGGCCTGGTGCATTTTGAGGGGAAGGACTAAAATACTGCCTTGAGTTTTCATATTGTTTGTATTTTTTGCAATGATCTCTGGGCCTGAAAACTTCCTTTGTTAGTTCTGTGTCTAATACAGACACAGCAGTCTGGGACAAAATATAGGATGTATGGGGCTCACTTTGGCCTGAAGGTTGGATATGGCTTAGGTGGAACAAAGTTAGATGGACAATAGGGGTATCAGATGGTACACGAGATGTGTGTCTTCGTCCCAGCCTGGAGTTTGAAGGTGATATGGTAGTTGGGTATGGTACATTAAGGAGGGAGAATAAGGAGGGAGGATCATGTGGCCTCAACTGGATGGACCCTGGCTTAACATGTGCAGGACCTAACTGGACTGAGAGGATGGGTGTGGCCAGTAAGGGACCTATAGGTTGTGAGCAACACAAGCAGGGCTGTCTAGATGATGCTGGGTCACTGTATGTGGGTTCTAGGCTAGACTTGGCGGTTGGGGAGGGTGGGTAAAATTGAAGATCAGACTGATTGACTAGGATAGACCCTAGAGCAAGATGTCCCAGACATGACTGGGCTGAGAGGTTGGATGTGGTGCAAGTGGATGAATGAATGGCATGTCCTGACAGGGGCCTGAAGGTTGTAGTTGAGACAAATTGGGCTGCTCAAACTAGGCTGGGACACTGAATGTGGGCCCCAGGCAAGAACTGGGGGTTTTGGGAGAATGAGTAGGGGGTGGATCAAGGAAACTAACCAGGCTATCTCCTAGAACAAGATGTGTAGGACGTGTTACCATGACTCCCACATGCAGAAGCTCACATTTGTCCAGATTGTACCAGATGATTTGTTGCCTTTAGATGCTGGTATTATTTTATATATCTTCAAATTTCAGTGGTATGAATTGTATCATTTGAAAGTAACTGCACTAGTTATAAATCTAAGTCAAATTAATCAAAATAGATTTAAATTTAGCCAAAACCTCTTTTGAAATTTCCTATTTTCACTTTAGCAACTTAGATTTAAAAAAAAACTTTTTAAACTCATAAATGACAATGTAGAAATTATGCACATTTGTCAGGTCGTCTGCTGTTTGATTAAACGGAAATAATTTGGAAGATTTAAGTCATGTTGGTTCTCTGCAGATAGCACTCTTTGGCTTGGCATTGTGTGGCTCATCATTTTTATCTCTATTCTATGGTGTGGTAGCACAGCAGGACAACATCTTCCCATCTACTTAAAATTAAAGTTAGATCTATCTGGGTACTTGGATTAATGTTTAGTTAACATTTACATTAACATTGCATATCATCTGAAAGAAGTCCAAAGTAGCTCAAAAAGAGAGGCACTAAAAATTATATACCATTCAGAAGGAAGAAGAAGAAAAAGGAGGAGGATGAGGAGAAGAAAAGGGAAGGAAGGAAGAAGGAAGGAAGGATGAAGAAAAGAAGAAAACATTTTTTACTACAGGCTAAAAAAGTATGAAAGTAGAGGACACTGTGTCTAAGAAAGTAAAGAGGTCACAGAAATATAAACACTGCATGGTTCCATCTGTAATATGTATTGAAAGTATCCACTAACTTTAGTTATGGTATGTTATATTATATATGGTTTAGTTATAGCATGCTTATATGGTTATTTCTGTGATATGCCAAGCTTATTTGCAGATGTAAGCATTTTAATTTGCTCTTCCTTCTGTTTGTCACTGTTCTTTTTTTTCTTTTGTTTTTCACTACAGGGTTTTTCTGTGTAGCTTTGGAGCCTGTCCTGGAATTTGCTCTGTAGTTCTTAGCTTAACTGAATTTTGCGTCTTGAAAGTCTTCTTCTTTTTCAGGAGAAATATCCTACACCCCTGGTCTGGGACTGAAGTCAAGAGTGTATCAAATCCTGTATGTGCTACATTTCTCATATATGTAAGTTTCACATACTAATACTTTCAGTAACTTAAGCATTGATTTGGTTAAGACAAAGATTAACAATAACCAATGTTAAAATACTACATTTATAACTATGTTGCATAACATTGCCAGTAACATTACCCTTGGCATTTTGAGGTTATTATCAAGTAAAATAAAGGTTACTTAAATAAAAGCACAGTCATAATCATGACAGTTTCATGACCATAATGGTGACTGAGTGGCTCCCAGCAAGTGGTATGTACAGTGTGGATGTGCTGGACAGAGGAGTGGTGTGCATCCGTGGTGGGATTATACAGGGAAGCATGGGAGTTCATAATGATACCGGGAACAGTGCACAGTTAAGCTTTTGAATATGTTCAGCCTTTTAAAAACATTAATTAATTAACTAATTAGTCAATTAATTACTATTCTGATTAGTTTCCCCTCCCTCCTCTTCTAAGTTCCTCCCTTCTACCCCCCCTCTCCCCATTCACTCCTCCTCTGTTTCTTTTCAGAAAAGGGCAGGACTCCCATGGATATCCATAAAACATGGCATTTCAAGTTGTAGTAAGACTAAGTACCTCGCCTCGTTTTAAGGCTGGGCAAGGCAACCTGGTATGAGGAGCAGGGTCCCAAAAGCCAGTGAAAGAGTTGGAGCCAGCCTCTGCTCCCTCTGTTAGAAGTCCCACAAGAAGAACAAGCTACACAACTGTCACATATATGCAGAGGGCCTCGGTCAGTCCCTTGTAGGCTCACTGGTTGTTGGTTCAGTGTTCAGATATTTGTAATGTAATGCTTTCTGATTGCACCTGACCACAAACAACTGAAATCACAGAAAGTGGATATAAGGAGACTATGCTGTGTTAAAATCTATGACTCAAATGTCATATCCTTCAGAGAGGAATCCATGTTCAAACTGACTCACTCTGGTCTGTCACTTTGTGTACTTAAACCTTCTTTATATCCTTCGTGACTATTTCTTGGTATCAACATTATAGTATTAAGTTTATTTGTTATTCCTTGTCTCTTCCAGCAAGATTCCTGAAGGTAGAATGCAGAGGCTTTGTGACTGGTTGACTGACGTACTAGGTAGCATTCTGCACCTGGCACATAGAAGATAATCAATGGATATTTGTGTGAACATGCTTGGAGGCTAAATTGCCTCTTTGTTTTTTCCAAATATTTTAAAATTCTTTTATTTTTGACATTATAATAGAATCACATCATTTCCCCTTTTCCTTTCCTCCCTCCAACCTCCCTCATACCTCCTTGTGGTGGTTTGAAAAAAATGGCCTCCAAAGGGAGTGGCTCCATTAGGAGGTGTGACTTTGTTGGAGTAGGTTTGGCCTTGTTGGAAGAAGTGTTTCACTGTGGAGGTGGGGGCTTTGAGGTCTCATATATGCTCAAGTCATGCCCAGTGTCACAGACAACTTCCTCTTGTCTGTGAGCCAGGATGTAAGAACTCTCAGGCCCTTCTCCAGCACCATGTCTGCCCCCATGTTGCCTTTCTTCTCACCATGATGATAGACCTCTAAATTGTACTGTAAGCAAGCCACTCCAATTAAATGTTTTCCATTGTAAGAGTTACTGTGATCATGGTGCTCTTCGCAGCAATAGAAACTAAGACATTCTCCTTGTTCTTTTTCAAATTTATGGCCTCTCTTTTAATAAATTATTGTTATATACACATGTGTATGTGTACACATGTATGTGTTCTCTTTTCTCTGCATCCCCTTCAATATTTGTTGTTGGTATTTGTTGATCTTTGCCATTCTAACTAGGGTAAGATGAAATCTCAAAATTATTTTGATGTGCATTTCCCCCATTGATAGGGACAAATAAATTTTTTTGAGACATTTCTTATACATTGTTTTCTTCTTTTGAGAACTCTCTGTTCAGATTCTAGGCCTATTTTCTTTTGAATGGCTCTTTTTTAACTTTGTTTTTTGAGTTCTTTGTATATTCTAGATATTAAACCATTATCAGAGGTATAGATAAAATTACCTCTTTCTTGATGATGTGAAACTTTAACGAAAATGGTAGTCTCTAAGTTTATGAATCTATCTCCCTTATAAGATAATGACACTGTCATTTATTCAGTGACTTGAGGGCTTTCATCTTCTGGTGACTATTTAGTTATCATACATGCTAGGGTATGTAAACTGCTCTTCATGAAAGCCACAGACAAATTCTATATGAAATGCAGTAAGTTGTATTTGATTTACCAATACCTCGCCCACAAAGAAGCAGTTTTGATTCCCTGGAATGGTCTTCCTCATAAAAGAACAAGGCACTCAGCTGGGTCAATTGTGAGGTTGGAAAAAAGAAAAAAGAACAAAAACACCAGGACACAAGCTAGAAGTACCATTCAGGATTCCAAAATGTTCCTCAAGAAAAAGTTTTTGACAAAACACACACACACACACACACACACACACACACACACACACACACACACACACACACCAATGATTGAAAAAATTTGGAATGTTTAATATCCTGATTTCTATAATACAACATTCTATATGTGTTGAACTTCCTAACATGTCCCCTAAATATGCACACATTTAAGAAAATTATAAAATTTAAATAAGCAAAAACCCCAACTGAACTCATATCTACATAGTACTCATGGAATTAGCCTTGTTCTGATGTGTGTCAAAGGGGCTTTAGTCTTTGTTATAATTTAGCATGAGATATATTAAGTTTCCATAGTGTTCATCTCAGACACTGTATGGCTGTTTTGCTAGGATTTATCCTTGCCCTCTGAGCACACAGCAGATCTTACACTGTGACAGACATCATTTTATTGTGTGGAAGAAACTTCATTTCCCAAAGTCTGGAGATGAAGATGCCTCAGAGGTCAGCCAAGTGCTGAACGGAGCAGTTGATGTAATGCTTGAAGGAGGGTCTGCATATTAGAACAATGCCTTAACATATCATAGTCAGGCCCAGCTATTTGTTTTGTCAGACAATTTTCTTTGCAAGGAAAAACATAGCATTAGAAAAACCAATTTGCCTCTGTGTTTGCATGCAAGCTCACATGCATGCAGAGTGGTGTGGGTGCATAAAAGGATGCACTGACAGGTACCAAGGAAAATAGTGATAAATTGCAAATTAAAACTGCTGTTAAAGATAAAAGGCTTCCTCCTTTCATCACATGTATTGCCTGTTTATGTGATTTCTAGAAGGCTTGCCCTTTCATCTTTTAACCACAGTGATGGTACCTTGTCCTTTTTCAGCTGTTATCACAATTAGCATTTGGGGGCCTTTCCAATGCATTATTTCTCCAAATCAGTTGATGCTTTGACTTTCCTGATTTCAAGCCAGACAGTCAATATTCAACAGATCAAGCGTTTATCTACCTAATACCTGACTTCAGTGAGATTTACAAATGGGAAGGTAAGACTGTGCATTGGACATTTTGTGAATTTGTAGCAGTTGGAGGAAAGGATTTTACATAATGATCTTATTGTGTGTAAACTGACCAAACTTGATCCCAGTGAGTTTAGTTGAGCAGAGATGGAAATGTTAGCACAACTCATTGGTAATGCTGGCAGTAGTGAAGGCTGCAGGATTGGCATCTGGTTAGCTTTGGAGGCCCAGAAAACTTGTATCTTTGTGGCTGGAAGATGTCTGCCTTCCTTTAGAGCCTGACAATACAATACTACAGTAGGTCTGAGTTCTGGAATTAGATTGCTTGGTACTAATATTTAACTCTTCTACACTGTCATCAGATAGTTGAAGATACTAAGTATAAAATGATTGCTTAGTTCATGGTTTGAGTTCATATTCGGGTATCAGGTGGGCCCCAGTGCTTAGTTTCTGGTGAGGATGGCAGATGGCAACACATCATGGCAGGGATTCGTGTATCAGCCATTTAGCTGATGTTACCAAGTGAGACACAATCTCCCAGGACCATGTGGAGACATATCCCCAGAGGTCTCAAACTCAAAGTTAGTGCTATGCTTTAAGTGTGGCCCAAGTGTCCCCACAAAGGTCTGTGGTTATCCAATCCCTGTGTTAGTCAGGGTTCTCTAGGGTAACAGAACTTATAGAATGGATTACTCTCCCACTCTATACAGAAAGGGGGTTTATAAGACTAGCTTACAGACTGTGGTCCAGCTAATCCAACAATGGTGGATATGAATGGAAAAATCCAAGAATCTTGTAGTTTCTCAGTCTACAGGGCTGGATGTCTCATCTGGTCTTCAGCATATGCTGGAATCCTGAAGAAGTAGGCTCCAATGCCAGTGAAGGAATGGACTTGCTAGCGAGAGCAAGCAGGCAAAGAGCAAAAGCTTATTTCTCCCACGTCCTTTTATAGGCCTCCAGCAGAAGGTATGGCCCAGATTAGAATTGGATTAAAGATACAACTTAAAGGTTTGCCTTCCCACTTCAAAATATAAAGTAGAAGCAGATATTCCCACTTCAAATTAAGCAGAAATTCCTCAAAGGCGTGCCCTTTACTTTTGGGTTTTAGCTAATTACCACTGTAGTCAAGTTGACAACCAAGAATCACAGTCCCCAGGATGATGCTGTCAAGAAGTGGTACCTTAGTGTCTCTGAAGCAATGCTTTACACACCCCTGTGTTCTGTGAGACCAGTTATCTTTATAGTAATGACCAGTTATCATTTGCTGGCTTGAAATAGTTGAAAGAAAGCCTGAAATGTGGGCCTATGACAGCAAAGCCACGTACATTCTTTCTAGAAAGCTAATTTGGAAATTCTGGCATTTCAAGCTTCAACTGACTTTCAGTATCTCTGTTATCACTGCTTTTTCTCTGCTCCTCACTGTGCTACCCTTCCCCATGTGAATTCCCTTTTTAGTCTCTTGCCTAGTTCTGTCTCTCAGAGATGCCAACTTTTATGAGTGTTGACAATCTTGCCCTCTGTGTTCTGTTTAAATCTTTTCTAAGGAACTTCCTGGTCTATTCCTGGCCCCTTTGATTCTGGAAATGACTCTAGGTCTCCTGTCCTTCTGAACCTCTCCCAACAACCAAGTCTAGTCCAGGCAGGTGGCCAAATGCGTTTTCAGACAACTTGAGGCATCACCATACTCCCATGGCACTGAATGACTCAGACTCACTCTGAGTGTTCTTTGTCTCTTCTCCTGTAATTTTATAAGCAATGCATCATGTATATTCAAAAGGGCTGGTGAGTTTCTGAAAGAAGATTAATATAAGAACAAGCACTGAAACTCTGTTTAGTCAGTACCAGTGATGCCTAAATTCTAGCACAAGCATGGGATGGGGGTGGGAGTTGGTGGTCAGGGGGTGGGAGAATCTTGCAACCATGCTGAAACTAGACATGGAAATCATCCATGTATCAGGATCATAGAAGAATGTGGAATGTGTTCTGCTGGTGGTATGTTAGAGGAAACCACAAAGGATAAACTCATAACTCCCTTTATAAAAAGTAAAAAGTGGTTCAGAATTCTAGGAAGTGCATTAAAAGATTCCCTAAAGATATTCACAAATATTCTGTTTTTTTTTAATTTATTTTAATTTATTTTGCAATACAATTCAGTTCTACATATCAGCCACAGATTCCCTTGTGTGTTTTAAAGGCCCAGGGACAGAATTAGTATGGGAAGCCAGGGAGCATGTCACTTTAAGCCAATATTAGCATCCCATACGTGGACTTCCAGGATTCAGTGCAGAGGCTGAAAAACAGTCTCTGCTGTGACCAGTAGGAAGTGGGTGAGCAGAATATTTCCTGTGAAGATTAGTATATTGTTTGGTGTAAAAAATAAAATCACCCACCTTATCAACAGACAGAAGCATTTAGCAGGAAGGCTAGATGCAACAGGCTGGGTAGCTGAAGCAGTAGCCACACCAAATAGATGACTAGATCTGCTCACACAGAAGCAAGACTAAACAGAAAAGGCACATAGAAACTCAATTCAGCCCAATTCACTTGCTGCTTCCCTAAGTCTCCTCAGTGTTTGAAGCTATTCAAAACTATTTTGTCTAGCAATTGGTTATCCAGAGAAGTCAAAAAATAAGTTAAGTGTTGAAGGGTCTCCAGGAAGACAGAATCATAGTTTATAAACAAAGAATGACTGTCATTAAGAATGGAAATAGCCAGGCGGTGGCGGTGCACACCTTTAATCCCAGCACTTGGGAGGCAGAGCCAGATGGATCTCTGTGAGTTCGAGGCCAGCCTGGTCTACAGAGCGAGATCCAGGACAGGCACCAAAACTACACAGAGAAACCCTGTCTCAAAAAACCAAAAAAAAAAAAAAATGGAAATAAAATATTTTAGAAAATGATTTTGTATCAGAAGGAATTAAAAAAAAAAAACCCATATGGCAAACAATAGTTCTCATCTCAAAGAAATAGGAGGTAATTTATTCTGGCACCAACTTTGAGTTACCAAGATCTGGGAAATGTGGTACCATGTCCCCTTGTGGAAGCAGTTTGATGACATTTCATAGTAGCAGAACAAATAAAGTCTTAAACCAAGGCAATTAAAAAATGCATTGGTGGAAACATCAGAGAGGCAATTACAGTAAGATGGGAGACTCTTTCCTATAGACCTCACATGGTATCTGATGACATGCTTAGTTTTTGTGTTAATGGAACTTGTGATCAACTAAGTTAATAGATTTTAGAAGATTTTTATGTATTGGTCAAAGAATGTTAGTTGTGACACAGAGGTGGTGGGCAAGGGATGATTATTCAGGGAGATAAAAACTGTCCCGAGATAATTAATTGGCACTGGACTTGCAACATTCCAACCTTTCCACATCACTGTAATTCTGATCAGTCTGTATTTGCACACTCAGCTTCTTTCCAGTAATTCTCTTTCACACATGGCAGTTTAAACAGGAGGGAAAAACCATATTGTGAAATATTGTAAGGCAGAAAGTGAATTTTACAACATACCCGCTTAATGTCTTCAAGTAAAGGGAAGCAAGTAGGATCTTTCTGAGAAATAAAAATGGTTAAAATGGTTAGAAAAGTATCCAAGGAAATAGAAAAATATAACATGAAATTTAAAAAAATGTTGGAGGCCATAAAGGATGGGATGTATTTCAATGGATTGTCTAAGGCCCTTTCTGCATCTATTGAGATGATTTTTTTTCCTTCAAGTACATTTATTTATAAGATTTACTACACTTTTGACTTAGTATGTTGAAGCATCTCTGATTCTCTTGGATAAAGCCAGCTTGATCATGGTGGATAGTTATTTTTGACGTGTCTGTATTTGGCTTGGCTTATAAATATTTTGAGAATTTTGCATCTGTGTCCATCAGGGGCACTGGCTTGTAGTTTTCTTGGCTTTGGTATTTGAGTGATGCTGACTTCTTAGAAGAAATTTAGGGGTGCTCCTTATGTTTCCTTGTTCTTTTCTGAGTAATTAAAAAATTTATTGCCTATCTTCTTTGAAAGTCTGGTAGAATTCTGCTGTGAATCCATCTGGGCTGGGGCATTTTTTAGTCAAATGCCTTTGATTACTGGTTCAATCTTCTCATTTGTTATAGGTTTAAATTATTGATCTTTTTTGGTCTAACATTGGTGGTCTTGATGAATCTAGAAATTTGTTCAGTTCTTTAATTTTCCAACTTGATGGAATATTTGTTTTTTAAGGTATACTGTAATTCCCTTACAGTATTCTGAATTACTTTGGTGCTTATTGTAATGTTTCATTGTTAATCTCAGATTCTGTTAATTTGGGCCCTTTCTGTCTTTCTTTTGGTTAGTTGAACTAAGAATTTGTCAATCCTGTTTATTTTTTCAAAGAACCTAGCTCTTAGGTTTCTTGATTTTTTTTTTGTTTTGTTTCCTTTGTTTCTATTTTATTAATTTTGGGTCTGATTTTTATTATTTATTTTATTCGGATTTGGTTTGGTTTTTTAAATTTTTAGTTGCACTGTTAAGACATTTATTTGTGATCTTACTTTTTAATGTTGGAGCTTAGAGCTATAAATTTCCCTTGTTGGACTTCTTTCCATGTGTCCCTGAGGGTTTATTGTGGTATATTTCATTTTCATTTAGTTCCAAAACTTTTATTTCTCCTTTGGCCCATTTATCATTTAGAAATATGTTATTTAATCTTCATGAGTTTATGCAATTCCTAGAGATTCATTTGCTGTTAATTTTAAGTTTTATTGTGTTGTGGTCAGACAGGACACACAGAGCTATTTAAGTTTTTCTGAATTTAAGATTTGTTCTGCATCCTAGAATGTAGTCTATTTCAGAGATGCTTCCATGCATTACTGGGTAGAGGGTGTGTGTGTGTGTGTGTGTGTGTGTGTGTGTGTGTGTGTGAGAGAGAGAGAGAGAGAGAGAGAGAGAGAGAGAGAGAGAGAGAGATTCTGTTAAGTCCATTTGATGTATGATGTCATTTAATTATACTGTTTCTCTATTTAATTTTTGTCCAGGTGACCTGCCTATTGGAGAAAGAGGAATATTGATATGACTTACTATTACTGAGTTAGAATTCATCTGTTTTTTTGGTTTTTTTTGGTCCAGTAGTATGCTTTGGGTGCCCCAGAGTTTGATGCATGTGTGTGAAGGATCACAATGTCTTCTTGGTTAATTATTCCCTTGATTAGAATGAAGTGTCCTTCTAAGTATCTTCTAATTTGGTCTAGTTTTAGGCCTATTTTGCCAGATATTAAGATAGCAAAGCCTGCTTGCTTCCTGTTCCCATTTGCACGGATACTTCTTTTTCCACCTTCCATTTTAACACAGCTCCTATCTTTGAAAGCAAGGTAAGTTTCTTGTAGACAACAGAAAGATTAGATTTTATTTCCTAATTCATTCAGCTAGCCTTTGTCTATTCATTTGAGAAGCAAAGGCCATTACTGTTAAACATTACCATTGAAAGATATGGAATTGTTTTATTTTCTGATTGTATTCTTAGTCCTAATTTATATTTTAATAATTATAGTTCAATTTTTTTTCCTTTTATAGACTCCTGGCTACACTCATTCTTTTCTTCTCCCTGAAGTATTGCTTCCAGTATTCTCTGTTGGGGTGGCTTTAAGGACATTAATTCTTTTAATTTATTTATATCGTGGAAAGTTTTCGTTGTTCTTCAATTATGGAAGTTTTCCTGGGTTCAGTAGTCTATGTTGGCTTCTGTGGTCTTCTCTAACTTAAAGTGCATTGTTCTTTTAGGCTTTTATACTCTCCATTGAGAGATAGGCTGCTGTTCATTTTTATGTGTAAGAGTGTTTTGTTTGCTTCTATATCTGTGTACTATGCACGTGCCTGGTGCCTGTGGATGCTGAAGAGGTCACTGGATACCCTGGAACTCGAGAGCCAATCTGTGGGTGCTAGGCATTGAACCCAGGTCCCCTGGAAGGGTTCTTCACCACTGACCCTTCTCCACCCCCTCAGCTGTTACGTTTATTGGCTTTCCTTTGTAATTACTTGTGGTTTTTCTCTCTTGCTGCTCTCAGTACCTTCTTTTTGTTCTTTTTTTTTTTTTTTTTACTATAATATGCCACTAGAAGTTTTTTGTCTGTTCCTGCTAATTTGTTATCAGGTGTGCTTCTTGTATCTGCATGGGTGTGTCCTTCTTAATTTGGGGAACATTTCTTCTATGATCCAGTTGAAGATCTGGTCTGTGGTATTGACCTGGGATTCTTCTCCTTTATCTATGCCTATACTTTGACGTTTTGGTCGTTTCATAGTGTCCGGTAGCTCTTCTGTGTTTCTTTTGTGTGTCTTTTATCTTTTTCCATATTCTTTTCCCCATGTGTACTTAATGTCCTCCTTCATCTTTCCAGCCTGATTGTCTCTCTTACACTCGAGCCATCGTACTTACAAGGCTTCCCCCTGGGTTTTCTAATTGGAGTGAGTTTTTTGAACCCATCTTATTCTCAGCTTGAGTTCTCTTCAGTATTTCTACATCTTTACTGAATTCAGCTTGAAAATCCCAAACTGTCTTCGTTATTTCATTCAACTGTATATTTGTGTTTTCTTGGGTATCACTCAGACACTTGTTGGTATTTTCTTTAAGTTTATTGAGTTTTTTTTTTATGTCATCTTTAAACTCATTGAATTCTTTGATAAAGTTTATGGTGGTCCTTTTAAATTCTGTGTCCTGTGTTTTATCTAGGTAATTCTTATTGAAGAACACTTCTGGGATTTGGGGGTGGGACGGGCATACTATCTTGGCATTTTACACTGTTTTTGTTTTTGTGACCTGAGCGTGTGGGGTTCTTTCTTTGCTGTGTGTCTGATGTGAGATTCTAGCTTGCCTTAGGTTCATCTGGTACAGGAATTGCATGATGGAGCTATGCCAGGGACAGCTGGCCATGAGCTGCTCCATCGGAGCAAGAGTTGAGAATGTGGAGGTGGTAAAAGGGCAGATGGGAGTCAGAGAAACACGTTAGGCAAAGGCTTTAGCTGAATGTTCAGAGCTAGGACTATGAGTTTTAGGAGATGGTGTGGGGGTTTGTGGAGGTCAGAAACTCTAGGATGTAGAATTTTAAGTAGTATGGAATAGTAAATATATCACAGGTAGAATATATTCTAATGTAGGAAATTCCCCAAAAAATTAAGGAACAATTTTATCCACTTTAATCTACAGAATATGAAACCTTTGAAAAATAGTGCCTAAGAATAAATAGAGAAACATGATAATGTATAAAAATAGTCACATAGAAAGAGATAAATAAGCAAATAGGTTCATTAATTAGTAACATGCAATAGAAAAACACAGGATGATCCTTTGAGAATACAAAAGATGGCTGACTTCACATCCGCTCAGAGCTGTGTTATAACAACACATCATTTCACATTCATGATGTGACTAAGACCTTCCTGGAAGGTGGTCTCACCAGGTGCAGCAAAAGTTGTTGGTTTTGTTTTGTTTTTTAAAGTCAGTGTTTTTAATCTAGTCTTTATACATCTGGGAAGTGGTCCTGGGAGATATCACACAAATAGGCTGAGATTTTTTTCTTTATTAAGAAATTTTTTATTCATTTTTCATACCAACCACAGATCCCTCTCTCATCCCTCCTCCAGCTCCCCCGACAGCTTTCCCCACCACCAACCCAACCCCCATCCCCTCTTCTGAAAAGTTAAGGCCTCCCATGAGGAGTCAGCAAAGCCTGGTACATTCAGTTAAAACAGGTCCAAGCCCCTCCCCCTGCATCAAGGCTGTGCAAGATGTCCCACCATAGGTAATGGGCTCCAAAAAAGCCAGCTCATGCACCAGGGATAGATCCTGATCCCACTGCTAGGAGCCCCTTAAACAGACCAAGCTGCACAACTGTCTGACTTATTCAGAGGACCTAGTCCAGTCCTATACAGACTCCACAGCTGTTGGTCTAAAGTTTGTGAGTTCCCACTAGCTTGGTTCGGTTGTCTCTGTAGGTTTCCCCATCATGATCTTGATGCCCTAGCTTGTAGAATCCCTCTTCCCTCTCTTTGACTGGACTCCTGGAGCTCAGCCTGGTGCTTGGCTGTAGCTTAAGAGTTTTCCTGCCTGGCCCACAGTCAGGGCAAATCTCTCTCACCTGCCAGTCCCACAGCCGTCAGACCCGACCAAGTAAACACAGAGACTTGTATTGGTTTCAAACTGTATGGCCATGGCAGGCTTCTTGCTAACTGTTCTTTCAGCTTAAATTAATCCATTTTTATAAATCTATACCTTGCCACATGGCTCGTGGCTTACCGGCATCTTCACATGCTGTTTCTCATCGTGGCGGCTGGCAGTGTCTCTCTGACTCAGACTTCCACTTCCCAGCTTTATTCTCCTCCTTGTCCCGCCTACACTTCCTGCCTAGCCAATGGCCAATCAGTGTTTTATTAAATGACTAATCAGCAACACATTTGCCATACAGAACATCCCACAGCACTTGGCTGTGGATCTCTGCATCTACCTCCATTCCTTACTGGATGAAGGCTCTATGATGATAGTTAGGGTATTCACTATCTGATTACTAGGGTAGGCCAGCTCAGGCACCCTCTCCACTATTGCTAGTAGTCTAAGATGGGGTCATCCTTATGGATTACTGGAAACTTCTCTAGACCAAGTTTCTCCCTATCCCCATAATGTCTTCCTCTATCAAGATGTCTCTTTTATTGTTCTCCCACTCTGGCCCTGTTCCAGCTCAAACATCCCATTCTCTTAAGTTCTTATCCCTCACCCCCTACCCTTGATTGCCCCCTCTCCCCCAGTTTACTCAGGAGATCTCATCTATTTCCACTTCCTAGGGCAATCCATGCATCCCTCTTAGGGCCCTCCTTGTTAGCTAGCTTCTCTGGAGCTGTGGGTTGTAGTCTGGTTATCTTTTGCTTTACATCTAGTATCCACTTATGAGTGAGTCCATACCATGTTTGTCCTTCTGAGTCCAGGTTACCTCACTCAGGGTGATATTTTTTAGTTCCATCCATTTGCCTGAAAATTTCATAATGTCATTGGAATATTACTTAGCAGTAAAAAACATTGTGTAAATGTACCATATTTTCTTTATCCATCCTTTGGTTGATGGGCATCTAGGTTGTTTCCAGGTTCTGGCTGTTATGAATAATGCTACTATTTACATAGTTGAGCAAGTGTCCTTGTGGTATGATTGGGCATTCCTTATGTGTATGCCTAAGAGTGGTATCATTGGGTCTTGAGGTAGATTGATTCCCAATTATCTGAGAAACCTCCATACTGATTCCCAAAGTGGCTGTACGAGTTTGCACTCCCACCAACAGTTGAGGAGTGTTCCCCTTGCTCCACATCCTCTCCAACATAAACTATCATCAATGTTTTTGATCTTAGCCATTCTAACAAGTGTAAGATGGTATCTCAGAGTCATTTTGATTTGAATTTTCCTGATAACTCAGGATGTTGAGTAATTTTTATATGTCTTTTGGCCATTTGAAGTTCTTCTGTTGAGAATTATCTGTTTAGTTCTGTACCCCATTTTTAAATTGGATTGTTTTGTATTTTGATGTCTAGTTTCTTGAGTTCTTTATTTATTTTGGAGATCAGCCCTCTGTCAGATGTGGTAAGGATATTTTCCCATTTTGTAGACTGTTGTTTTGTCTTGTTTGCCGTGTCCTTTGCCTTACCAGAAGCTTCTCACTTTCAGCAGGTCTCATTTATTAATTGTTGCTCTCAGTGTATGTGTTACTGGTGTTATATTTAGGAAATGGTCTCCTGTGCCAGTGCATTCAAGGCCATTTCCTACTCTCTCTTCTATCAGGTTCAGTATAACTAGATTTATGTTGAGGTCTTTGATCCATTTGGACTTGAGTTTTGTGCATGGTGATAGATATGAATCTATTTGCAATCTTTTACATGTTGACATCCAGTTATGCCAGCACCATTTGTTGAAGATGCTTTCTTTTTTCCATTATACAGTTTTGCTTCTTTGTTAAAAATCAGGTGTTCATAGGTGTGCACATTAATGTCAGTGTGTTCAATTTGATTCCATCGGTCCATATGTCAGTTTTTCTGCCAATGCCAAGCTGTTTTTATTACTATAGCTCTATAGTAGAGATTGAGGTCAGGGATGGTGATGCCTCTAGAAGTTGCTTTATTGTACAAGATTGTTTTAGCTATCCTGAAGGGTTTTTTTTTTTTCCATATGAAGTTGAGTATTGTTCTTTTGAGGTCTGTGAAGAATTGTGTTGGGATTTTGATGGGGACTGCATTGAATCTGTAGATTGCTTTTGGTAAGATTGATAGGCTGAGATTTAAACTTGCACAAGACTCTAGAAATCTTCATCTTACTGCAAATGCACTGATTAGAATCAAAGAGCTGACCGTGAAATTAAACTTTCCCCTAATACCTGGAAGAAAGAGACAGAGAATCTGTACACACTCTTTAAAAATCTCAAGATAAATGAAATAGCGAATGAGAGACTTAAGGACTTCATCTCTTTCATCCACTGCTGTTTCTGTATCTTCAGCTTTCTCTCTTTATCTTTACCCAAGTACCAGCTCAAAATCCAAATTGTGCTCCTGTGTAAAAGCCTGACCCCTGCAGTGATGTCACCTGCATTCTTCATGCTTCATGGTGTTTATTCTCACGTGTGTTTCTAACATATATTATTCATGTGTTACCCATTCTTTAAAACAGAAATCCATCAGGGCAAGGATATTCTTATTTATGATTATTTTTTCAGAACTTCAGATACTCCTGGATATTTGATGAAGTAATGTTTGCATCGAATAATTGAACCTATTTTCAAGTGATAATTAAAATTGTAATGTGACTGTTGGTTTCTAGAAAAAAATGCAATATACAAAATTCATTATAAGAAAAACATTCTATAAATATAGAAAAATACACATTAAAATAAATGTACACATATGTGAACTATTTAACATAAAATCAACCTATATTTTATTTGTATATATGAAAACATAAATTAGTATTTGGAACACTACAAAAAAACTGAAATAAAAAAAAATAGCCCATTGGCATTTTGGGGGCTAAAGCTAGAGCACCATCCCCAGAAGGTCTACCTGATTTGGAAAAAAAAAGAGAGAGTTTGACAATGACATTATCAAAGACACACAGACATCACATAAGCAAATGAGAAGTACTACATCATATGGCAACAGAGAAAGAAAATGATACCATTAACCACGAGATACCTCTGCCATTCTGTTGGAGGTACAATGATGTGGACACCAACGGGAGCAAGCATCTTGGGTGACAGGAGCTCTGTGTCACGGCTTCTGGAAGGCAAAACGTTTCAGCTCAGGAAGACAGCTGGGAAGTGAGTGTCTCACGAAACTGAAAACACTTCCATCATATATTCCAACCATCATCAACCTTTGCTGTTTATCCAAAGGGGCTGCACACTCACTTCCACATGAAATCCTGCTTACATGCATTTTGTAACAGCTTCACTGATAGTTATTAAACTCAAGAAGGACAGTTATCTTCAAGTTCATGATTATTAACACTTTGAAGCCAGAGATATCTTTAAGCAAGCAAATGGATAACCAGTGGTGTCTCCAGACAAGAGGCAATGGTTCAGTATTTAAAAGAAATGAGTTAAGAAATTTACATGTTTATTAGTAAGTGAAAGACACCAGTCTGGGAAGGCCAGGTAATGTGTAAGTCTAACTCTGTAACATTCTACAAAAAGCAAAAACCATGGAAAAAAGTGAAGTCAGTGATTGCTAGTGGCAGGGAGAAAGGGATGCCTAGGCAGAGCAGGGAGGATTTTTAAAAATGCTATCATTTAGATTAATACAATTACATCATTTCTCCCTTCCCTTCCCTTCCCTTCCCTTCCCTTCCCTTCCCTTCCCTTCCCTTCCCTTCCCTTCCCTTCCAGTTCTGCTATATGTCCCTCTTTGCTCTCTTTCAAAGGCATGGCCTCTTTTTTGATGTTGCATACATGAATGTATACACATATATATTCCTCAATACATAAATACAACCCACTCAGACTATATAATGCTACTTATATGTATGTTTTCAGGGCTGACAATATGATGTTGGATAATAAATTGGTGTGCTTTCCCTAGGGAAGGCTATTTTTCCCACTCTAAGTATTCCTTAGTTGCCTGTTCTTTGTACAGGTTTGAGTCCTCTTGGGCTTTCCCACCATCCACTTTACTGTGTCTATTATTGTCCTTGTTCATCTCATGTTTAAGCAATCGTATTGATGATAACATGGATGTAGATTTTGACATTCCTAGAAGCCACGGTCTCACAGCCAACTCCCTGTTTCTCTGGCTTTCTGAATCTTTCCACTCCCTCTCCTTCAATTATCCCTTAGTCTTTGGTGGGGGAGTTGTATTTTAGATATATCTGTTAGGACTGGGCTCCACAACTCTGCATTCTGATTGGTTGTGGGTTTCTGAAATGGTGTCTGTCTATTGCAAAGAGAAGTTTCTTTGAGAGGTAAGCACTACATTTATCTGTGAGTATAATAACAAATGCTTAGAATGTAGTTAGAGATTATACTGGTTTAGTAAAAAGGAGGTTGTAGATTCTCCTTCAAGATCCGTGGCTTTACTAGTTGACTAGGTTTAAAGTACTAGGTATGATTTCCTTCTTGTTGAGTAGGTGTTAAATTCAATTAGAGAGCTGCTAGTTACTGTCAAGATATGCATGTCTTTCCTTAAGGTCCTTCCACCATGCTGTTCATTGTTTTGGTTCATAGTGTCATGGCTGGGTCAGACTGTTTTTTTTTTTCTTCCCATTTTTGGAAACTTACATAGTGCCTTCTTGGACCATGAAAGCTAGTCTTCAGGGAGGAGGCTCTCAAATCATATCTATCTCAGGAGCCTCTGGGCGCTGTGTCTGGAGTGCATGCTATCTTTAGCAACAGGGACTTTTTAAGGCAGAGAGAACACTTTGTGTGATCCTTTTATAAAACATGTTTCTTATCCATTTGCCCAGACCCAAAGACTTTACTACAGAAGGAATAGACCTGAGGTAAATTATGGACTTGGGGTCAGTGTAGCTTCACAGACTGTGACACTTGTGCCATGCTGGTGGGGGATGGTAGTAAGAGGGAAGGCCATGTGTATGTCGGGATGGGTATACAAGATGCATCTCTGCACCCTTCTTTCAAATTTGTTATGAATCTGCAATCACCCTATAAAGCATTTGAGCTTAATATTATTATTTTTTTAATTTTGACTAATCCTACATTCTATCTCAGTTTGTGTAACTTTGAGGAATTAGACAAAATGTTTTAAGAAGTACTAGTTGAGGGCAGGGGAGATAGCTCTGTGGTTAAGGGTGTGGACTACTCTTGTGGAATACTAGAGTTTAGTTCCCAGGACACATATTAGGTGGCTTGCAACTGCCTGTTAACTCTAGCTTCAGGGTATCCAAAACTCTATTCTGGCCTCTGAGAATATCTGCATCCATACACATACACATAATTAAATATAAAAAAAATCTTTAAATAAAGAACACTGTCTTATGACTTGCTGCTCATGCCTTGGAATTCTTTTTTTGTTGCACAAAAAACTGCTGTTACATATATGAAGACTGAACTACCAATAATGTGGTTCAATGCTCTGGGGTTATTCTACCTGGCTTTGTAAAGAATCATGCTATCTACTCATCTAACTCATTGGTATGCCCTTGAAACCAGGGTTGACTAGAGGACCTTGGAGTGGCATCAAGCTGGGCAGGCAAGAGCCAAGGTCATCTGTGATTTGGCTATCACTGAGATGAAAAACCAGAAATAAAATGCATGAAATACCCAAGGTTATGGGCAGGAGAAATGGAAGCGTGAGTTATGGTGAAGGCAGCTCAAGGGTTTAGGGAGCCCTGGACTTGGCAGCACGAAAATCAGAGAAGTTAGGCAAATATCCAACCACAGGGAAAGCCAGGTGGCTCAGTGTCCAGTCTTTAGACATGTGACACATATTTCACATATTGTTATACGAAAGAACTGTCTAAGCTGAGTCTACTGTTTCTTTTAATTTTATTATTTATTTATTTATTCTTCTATTATCAGCTTGATACAGTGTAAATTCTTATCCTAATAGTGAAATGTTTCACTGAGGCTTGCCCAGTGATTGAGTAAAACCAAAACTTATTATAAGCCACAGTCATCTTAGGGTCCCCCCTGCTATATAGCCTCCCTGGTTTTGTGGGTTGCAGTCTGATTGTTCTTTGCTTTATATCTAGTATTCACTTATGAGTGAGTACATGTCCTTCTAGGTTTGGGTTACCTCCCTCAGGATGATATTTTCTGGTTCTATCCATTTGCCTGCAAATTTCATGCTGTCATTGTTTTTCTCTGCTGAGTAGTACTCCATTGTGCATATGTACCACATTTTCTTAATTCATTCTTCAGTTGACAGGCATCCAGGTTGTTTCCAGGTTCTGGCTATTACGAATAGTGCTGCTATAAACATAGTTGAGCGTGTATCTTTGTGGTATGATTGAGCATTCCTTGGGTATATGCCCAAGAGTGGTATGGCATACTGATTTCTTTACTATTTGTTTTAAAAATAGGGTTTTCTTGAGCCATGCAGTGGTGGCGCACGCCTTTAACCCCAGCACTCAGGAGGCAGAGGCAGGCGGATCTCTGTGAGTTCGAGGCCAGTCTGGGCTACAGAGTGAGTTCAAGAAAGGTGCAAAGCCACACAGAGAAACCCTGTCTCAAAAAGCCAATAAATACATAATAAATAAATAAATAAATAAATAAATAAATAAATAAATAAATAAATAAATAAATAAATACTGTTTTTCTTAATTATAAAAATAATGCAGATTCATTGTGGAAATTTACATAAGGCAAATGGAATTAAGGGGAAGCTGAAATTTCCTGATAGCTCATTCATTCCTACCCCGTCATTCCTCTGCCCAGAATGGCCATTTTGCCTGCTTCATCATTCCTAGTTTAAGTCCACATCAACAGCATCTTTCCACCAGCTATTAGCTACACATCATATTTTATTTTATACCAACCACATTACTGCATATATACATTTTCATATATGTTTTCTGCCATCTACGTACTAACCAGGCCCCACCCACTTCCAAGTAGCTTGCTTAAATCCATAAAAATCACCCCCCAAAACAACTAATAAAGTATGAGGCTTAGTTCTGGTCTGTAGGTCACACTGACTGGATTCTCCCCTGGCCTCCACTCTTACCACCTGCTCTTTGGATAGTGCCTTAATATTTGGATATCTGACCTCTGATCAGTAACATTAAAATAATCATATCACCATCTACACAGAGTCACACACACGACTGTTTGGAACACTGCCTGCCTATGATACCAAAGAGATTGATAGACAGGAGCTGACAATAAAGAATATCAGATTCAGTCTGCGGGGGAGGCTTTGCCCTGGAGGAGGTGGGTATGGAGGGTGGGCTAGGGGGAAGATGAGGGGGGCGGGAGGGGGTAGAACAAGGGAATCCGTGGCTGATATGTAGAACTGAATTGTATTGCAAAATTAAAAAAAAAGAATATCAGATTGCCGGAGACATGGCTTTATGCTTTAGGGAATTATATTGGCAATTGACATGTCTCTGAACTAGATGAAAGAGAACATAAAACCAAGACTTGGCCAACAGTAGTGATGCCATTCTGCCCCATGTGGCACATTAAGCCTATTAACCTCTTAGGTCCAGAGAACAGGATACATTGCAGCCTTACCATCCACAGCATGTGAGAGTTCAGGACATTCACGTTCAGTGTTAATTTCAGAGGAGTAATGAATAACCTTTTGTGTGTATTCCATGTAGTATCTGGAGTATAGTCACGCTAAAATAAGTGTTACATATTCAAAGTTCAAATGCAACTGGGTGTCCTGTGTTTTACCTGGCAACGCTAGTCGAGTGTACTGCCCTGCACCCTGGGAGTCTTTGCAGGCTTTATAAAGACATCCTATTTTTGTGAGACCTGAATTATATCCTTACTGCCTCCTGTAGTTCTGTCATTTCCACCCTGAAACATATTCTACACATGTCCCTGTCCATATTAAAACATTTTACATTACAAAAAGGCTTATTACTTTGTTTTATGGCTGATGTGGGTTAGACTCTCTGTTCTCTTTTGATTTTTTCCCCCCATTGTTTCTAGCATGAGGAATTGGTATGTGTGCTCTGGGGAGATAAATAATTTGGACCTTGAAATACAGCAAATGCTTCAGTATAACTGAAGGGAAACTGGTTTTAAAAGTTGCAGCTAAGATTCACATAATTTATGGCATGATCTTGAGTTGTTAAGGTGTTTAATATGATGTGCATGTTTTCATTGGTTACAGTGCTCAGTATCTGGAAATGGTCATGAAAGTTCACTCTGTTTCTTAGAGACTGTTGTCCTAAGACTGTTTCCCTCCCTGGCTATTTTAATTATGGTTAAATACATATAATATGGAAGTTGGCATCATTAAAATGTTGTGTTCAGTTCAGTGAGAGCTGCCAAAGATCTACTTTTTCTGTTGTTGTGGTGGGGTGAAGAGAGGGTCTTATGTAGTCCAGGGTGGCCAGGAGCAGAGTGAGGCTAGGATCACCCCAAATTCTTGATCTTCCTGCAGGGATGAAGGACCTGCGTGCCACTGCTCTGGTTTAGGAGACACTATGGAATAGAATCCAGATTCTTTGCTGTGCTGGGCTGCTCCCTAGGTTCTTTATACGTCTTACAGTTCTTTTAAATTGAAAACTGAACGTTTAACTATAATGTAGCAAACCTGGATGTCAATTCTGTAGGACTGGAGGTGCTTTTCATTGTGGCTTCTATGTGGGGTTATGCTGGGTGGAAGCTGTCTGTGCTCATCCTCAGTCTGAGATGTATATGCAAGGTCTTTACTGAGTATGCTGATTTCTTCTCCTGCCCTCCCCTCTCCTCCCCTCCAGTAAACCCTCCCCTCCACTCCTCTAAACTCTTCCATGTACCCTCTCCTTGCTCTCTTTCAAATTCATGACCTCATTTTCACTAATTGTTCTTTCATATGTGTGTGTGTGTGTGTGTGTGTGTGTGTGTGTGTGTGTGTGTGTGTGTGTGAGAGAGAGAGGGAGAGGGAGAGGGAGAGGGAGAGGGAGAGGGAGAGATGGGCTTTCCCCTATCTACTCTGGAATGCCTGCTATTGTCCTTGTCCAGCTCATGTTTAAGCTGTCATGCTGGTGAGACTTTTATAGATTCTATTCTGACATTCTTAGGGACACAACCTCACAGAAAATTCTTGGTTCCTCTAGATCTTACAATCTTTTCTCCTACTCTTCAGTGTTTCCTGAGCTTTAGGTGTGGGAATGGTATTGCAGATGCATCTACTGGGACTGGGCTCCACAACTCTGCATTTTGACTGGTTGCAACCTTCAGTGATAGTCTCTGTCTGCTGCAAAGAGAAGTTCCCTTGATGAGGGGCAAGGACTACATTTATCTGTGGGATTACAGTTGTGTGCTACCTCACCTGGCAATTAGAGTCACTATTCTTAACAGCATACCATTCAAACCCATGCCACATTGTCTGTGGGCAATGTCAGGTGTCACCTTATGATTTGATGAAATGCAGATGAAGTGGGAAGGTGGCTTTGAAAAGTATCAAGAACACCTACAGGATTAAGTGCATATCTGTGGTACCCTAAACCATCTTCTAGCAGCACTGCTTATATTATTCTTCTTTGCATGTTGGAGGGTGTAGCACAGTTATCAGACTGGAAAGAGTCAAGTTATATTATGTAAAGATTTGGGCTTTTGGAGTACCTCGCCCCCAAATTCACTTTAGAGCAGGAGTGAGGCAGATGAGGCTCTGATCATAGGACTCAAGCTTGCATTTAGACTTCTTTAACATGACTCCTGGGTAGTCTCATGATACAGTGGCCTTTGGACAGTTTGAAGAACATGGTCTCTTCCCATTTCTGTGTTTCTTTTCTTTTAATGGAAGCCAGCTAGCTCTTCTTTCTCTGTTTGCTTCTCCCCATCACTCATACTCAATAGCAAAGACACGATAACCCACTGGGAATTGAAGAACTGTTCATTCAGCAAGTAATCTCCAAATCTTTATCCTTTCTCTTGGGAGAAAAGTCTGACTAACATGTATTTGTCTTAGTATGTGTGGTAGGCTCAACTGCAGGAATGATGGAGCTGTGTGCCACTGCTCTGGTTTAGGAGATGCTGTGAAATAGAATCCAGGTCCTTTGCTGTGCTGGGCTGCTTCCTAGGCTCTTTATATGCCTTACAGTTTTTTTTTTTAATTGAAAATTGAACTTTTAACTATAATGTAGGGAAGTATTACAGTTACAATCTTGGAGGATGAGTTGGTTTTGTGAGGAATTTATTATGAAAAGCTCCCATGCCTGTTTAGATACAAACTGCCTTGTTTGATACCAACTTCACCAGAATCAAGTTGCTACTGTGTGTATCTTTTTCTCCTTGTCAGTTTGTTGGTTCTGTCCCCCTGTGCTGCTCCATCAAGGGCACTGTCCATTATATACCCAGAAAGCATGCTGATGAACATAACTGGTGCAAGCAATAAATGAAAGATCATTCCAGATGTGGACTGGGGAATAACTGGAATATCTGGGCTGATGTGAGAACTTGGATGGCTCACAGGCTGTAGTATCAGAGAGACCAGTCTTGAGGAGGCAAGTGTTGATGGTCTCAGGCCTATGACATCTACTTTCTTTACCAAGTGGTACTGGGGAAATCCATCTGAGTAATAATTTCTCTTCTGATATGCTAATATCTCAGTGTATGATATCTTAGTTGAATGACTTCAAAATGAACTCTGAAACAAAATTTGGGTACAAGCAGTTTATTTAGGAGCAATAGAGAATACCAAGGGAATGGAGGAGTGAGTTAGAGAAAGGTAAGCTCTCTTGTAAATGCTGGCAACCATGCAGAGATGAGAATGCAATTCTGCATGAATACCCTCAGAAACATATAAACATTTCCCAGAATTCTCCACTCCAGGGAGAAAGAGGGGCTAGGGTATTTCCTGGGGGATTTCTGCTGAAGTTGGTGTAAATCCCCAGGATTTCTCACTGGTTTACTGCTCCCCTCAGCCTTTTACATTTGAAATCATGGACATGGACATTCCACAAGAAGAACTAGGAACCATAGGCAGGACAGCATCTACCATTAGAGGATTAAGGCTAATGGTCACCGTGAGAGTGAATGAGTCAATTCAGTTCAGTTGCTCCTCTAGTTGAGAGACAAATCTGGTAGGTTTGGGGCCTGTGTAACAGCTATATGATTTATGACTGGGCAGTTTTGACAGGAGGCTGAGGTATGGTTATGTCTTTGTTTATAACTCACTGTTTTCATCCCTAGTAGCTTTGCAACAACTGAGAGTTGAATTGTGTTGGAAATGACAGTTGAAGGAGAGGTGAGAAGACCACCCGATGACAAATTTCAGTTTTCTCATCGCTTTCTAAGTCCACACACTGTGCCAGGTCCTCCACCTAATTCTGTTTTCTTGGAAGTTTGTGAGTGGCATCATTTGGAAAACAGGATGTTTAATAAATATTGAAAGACCATAATGAGGTAATTTGTGAGTTTCCTGCCATCTGCGAGTTTTCATGCTCTTATTCATCTTTATCTATTTAATTATAGCCATTGTACCAACATAAATAATTCCTCCCACTGACAGAAGTTATTAACTATTTTCATTCTTTATTTTTAATCTTCAAAGTCTGAATTATATAATCTAATGATCTGGGATGATTCACTCTTACTTTTATATCAGTTTCCTAGTTTCACATCCATCACTTTGACCAGATCAAATTCAATGGTAGTGAGAAACATAATCATGTTGATGGTTAATATTTTAATTGCAAGACACTTTCTATAGTTTATATACAATATATACGTGTGTGTGTGTGTGTGTGATTGGTATATTCTGTATATTCTGCTCCTGGTTCTGAGTCAGTTCTGACCCATGTACAAGAGGCTTTAAAAGGTCTTGGTATATTCCTTCCTTCCTTCCTTCCTTCCTTCCTTCCTTCCTTCCTTCCTTCCTTTCTTTTTTTTTTTTTTTGAAGATTGACTTATTTATTATGTATAGTGTTCTGTCTGCATGTACGCCTGCAGGCCAGAAGAGGACGCCAGATCTCATTATAGATGTTTGTTAGCCACCATGTGGTTGCTGGGAATTGAACTCAGGACCTCTGGAAGAACAGCCAGTGCTTTTAACCACTGAGCCATCTCTCCAGCCCTCTTGGTATATTTCTTGACATTGAATTCAGATTTTTGTTTTAAGTACTGGTGACAGAAGTGCTTGTACCTCTGGAGTGTCTCAAGATGCTGTGCAGAGATGCTGTGAAGACTCACATGTGCCTGAGACTATGCAGAGTGGAAGTTTGTGAATGACAATTTATTCTACTTATTCTACTCTGAGGGTTACGGGAAATTTTGATAATGTGAAAAAAGACTTATAGCTTTGGAAAACGAGGATAAGCCATGATGTAGACGGCTCTCAAGTCCTGTATTCTGTCTCCCTATCTTAATGTACTTCTCAGGTTCCCTTCTTTGAGCTATCTACAGCCTGTAGGAGTCTAACTTACATCTCCACTTCATTTTTTCTGGCTGAGGACTTCATCCCTTTCAGTTCTCTACCTCCTCCTAGTCAGTCACACTTGTGGCTCACCAAGTCTTCATGGGACATCTTTCTCTCACATTTCAGTTTCAGCTCAGGCATCATGCCTAGAAATGTTTTCCTAACTAGCAAAGTATAAAATACCACCTCCCCCTTATACAAATGCCCAGTTGTTTCCTGTCCCATGATGATTCTTTTATTACACTTATGTGAAGTAGGTTCTCATCTGTGTTTTTGTTTGGGGGGTTGTATTATCTCTTTCTGCTGGAATGCTACTGAGGGATTGGCTGCATCTGTAAGGGATTGTCTTAAATGACAATTGATTGAGAAGATCTGGCCCACTATGGGTGGCATCATCCTCACATAGGTGAGCCTGGGCTGCGTGAGAAAGCTGCCTGAGTATAAGCTCATGAATAAGGCAGAGAGTGAAGCGTCAAGGAGTGTTTCTCATCCAGGTTCTTGCCTTGAGTTCCAGCCCTGGCTTCCCTCAATGATGAGCTGTGTTGGAAGTGCAAGAAGAAATGAATTCGTCCCTCCTTAAGGTATGTTTGGTCAGAGCATTTTTATCACAGTAACAGAAAAGTGAACTAGAATAGTAAACTAAATAGCAAACTAAAACAGTTCATTTTGACACAGAATCTCTTTCATCACACTCCAAAAGGAAGGGCTTTTTATCATTCATATACTTAGGCTTGATCTATAATGGGTGGCAATGGAAATCCCTCAGATTTTTTCTGATTATCTCAGGCTTTCTGGAATCAAGACCTGGATGATACATTTAAAAGTTAGCAGCTGTCTATATTTCATTAGTCAGAAAAGACCCTCCAGTCCCCTATTTTGGCCACAAGAGTTAAGTATGCTAATGTCAGGGCCTGGCAGAGATGATTTAGCCATCCCCAACTACTAGTGGAACAAGGACAAGTTACTGGTCCTGATGATTGTGTCTATCATCCCAGCCACTTGGGAGGCTGAGTCAGGAGGATGGCAGCTGGGGCTACAGACTGAGTTTAAGCTCAGCCTCAGGAACTTAGTGAGACCCGGTCTCAAAAGTGAAAATGAGAACTGAGGCTATAGCTCACTGGTGGAGCACTTGCCTGGCAAGCATGAAGTCTTAGGTTCAATCTCTATTTCTTAACTCCTGCCCACTCCCCTAAAAGAAAAGAGGGAGAAGATAAGTGAAAACAAGTCAGGGGGTCAGCTCTACTATCCAGAGGGAACAGGCAGACCCCTCAGAGGGGAACTGGCCCTGAACCATGAGCTGCAGGCTGCCGCCGCCATAGTTTACGTGTGTGTGTGTGTGTATTTGTACGTGTGAAAATATATGTGCAGAATTTATACTAAAAATAAATAATTTTTAAAGGAAAAATATCTATCTTAGAGAGGCAATCTTGCAGACAACTTCCCAACTGGCAAGGAGGGGTTGGTGGCAGGTAAACGACCTAGATTTCTCAGAACTTTCCTAAATTTTAACTGTGGGATATTAAACAACATTTTAAAGTAGTCGGACTCCCGGACTTTCAGCTGCAAATGAAAAGGAAGTGAGCACATCTCTGGACTCTGTAATAATTCTGTTTTGAGAAAACAAATCTCTGTGGCTCACAGGTGGTGGGAAAGGGTTTTCCAACATTCCTCATGGCTGTCATTGCTTGACTTCATTTCCTTCCAGTGAGAAGGCTCTGAAACCCTGACCAGGCCTTTGATGAACTCTGTGATGAAGTCATTTGAAAAGTTCAATCCTAGCTTGATCACGTTGAAGTCTACAATATAAATGAATTATTAGACCGTTGTCTACGTGGAGAGAGGAGGTAATGGTAATTTCATATTACAGTCTTATTTCAGCATGTCTTGTTCAAAAAGGAGCAGATGAAGGCCCGGGCACACGTTTCATATAGTAACTCACACGCCTTCAGGCAAAGGTAGCTGACACAGACACCGTTCTGTATGGTTTACAGCTTTATTACAATCTGTCCTTCCTGGGTGCTGGAGACTGAGTGTTCATATTCTCCACACATTCATGTTAAAACCTGATGTCCAGTAGTGGCTTACGAAAGAGAGGCAGAGCTCTGAGAGATAATTAGAGCATCAGGCTGAGCCTTCAGAATGAAATTCATGCCTTAAGTAGGAATCCAGGCAGCTCCCTCCATCCTACCTGTGAGGTTACACTGACAACCTCTTATGAAGCAGGAAATGAGACTTCACTATACATGAAACTTGCTGCCACCTTCATCTTGGACTTTCATTCAAATAAGAATAAGTTTATTGTAACTTACAAACCTTAAATTATATAAATTATTATAATTAACATTATAAATAGACAAATGATAAGATATCTATAAATAATTTTTTATAATGAATTATATATTTCTATTATGTAGAAGTCAATATATATATATGTATATTTACTTGTATACTCAATTATATATACAAAATATATATATAATATGTATCATATATATCCATGCAGTCTAAACACCCATACATAGAAACTAAAAATAAGTATTTAAAACAATAAAATGTATCTTAAAGTTTTCATACTTTTCTGTGAGAAAGTCCAGTATCATCAGCATTCTGAAAGCCAACCCCATGAACTCTGGGTGGAAGGAATTGTACTCAGGGTTTAATTATCATTTAAGTTTGTGGAAAGGTGAAAAAACCCTCTCCCAATGTCGGCGCAGTATTACATTATTCTAATTACAATCTAAAAGTCTCTTAAATGAACCTACACTAAATCCCTCCTCTCTTTGTCTGAGAACTGGTAAGTCAGCCTGCAATTGCCCCTTCCATAGCAACACTTTTTCTGTCATACATCAAGTCAAACTGTAAATAGTATGCTTTGCTAGATACTATCCACATTTTCATGATGTCTGTCTAAATAAGACTTTAGAAATTACAATGAACAGGAAACTGAAAATTTGGAAACAGAAACAAAGGAAGATTATCATGGTGTTCCTTCTGCTTCCTGAGTGAACTAATTCTTCCTTCTTTTCCATACCTCTCATCCACCAGGGCCTCTATGTCACCTACAGACCACTGTCATGGTCTCCATCCTCATCTCCAGGGATTCTGAATTCTCCTTCCAAGAGCACCTGTTCCTTACTCCCCTTGGTCATTTTTCTGGTTTGGGTTAACTTTATTTCTAAAGTTACAATCAGCAAAGGCAGGGCGGGGAGGCAGCAAGCACCTATTTCCTAGCTTTGGATGCTTCCTCCCTTCTGAAGTCATGCAATTTCCTTTGGTCCACAGACCACTACTTCAGGGGCTGAGGCTTCCTCAAGCTGCACTTGGAATCAAGTGCTCAGGCTTAGCAGTCTTCAGGAATGATAGTGACTGAAATTTTTAGAGCCGGCTTCTCCAGCCACCAACCCACATCCCGATTTTGTGCAATGATTGATAATTGCCATCAATATGTTCCTAATGTTCTTGTCAATATGTTCTTCTTTACTCTGAAAAATAAATAAAATGAAAATGTAAAACTTTTGTTAGCTCCATGCCTATGAAAGAATGATAAACATCTCCCATTCACGTCATCTGGTTCTGAGTCAAGAGAAATTCAAGTCTACAGAGGAAAAAAATCAATAGTATTAGACCCTTAAAGAACTGCTCTCCGTGTTTATTTTTGCCCTGAATAATTCTCTTTGTGGCCTGAAATAGAATTTTAATGATGGACTCATCAGTGTGCCAGCTTGTGAAATTTACTGGGAAATGTGAGGGTAACTGCTTCCTCTTAGAAGCCTGAAAATGCCAGCTCATGTTCTTGTAGTATTTTGTCTGGCTTTGAAGACAATCTTTTCTTTTCTTTTCTTTTTTTTTTTTTTTGAGACAGAATGTCCATTCACCTTAACTGGGGGGAAGGTGGGTTCTTGTCTTCTAATACTTGCTACAGCTCCAATCTCTCTAATGGCCAGAAGGCAACTCTGTCAACTACCTCACCCATGGTCTTTGGCCTGCCTTTGGTGTCAACCAGCATCAACAGAGATGGGATAGAATTCAGGAGCTCACTTCTCTACTACTGTCTGGGTGAGCTTTATAAATGTCCGCTTCAGTGAGACACCCTCTCGCCTTCCCACAGTAGCAGTCTGAATCTTCCACAAAGCTTAAATGACTGACTCTGTCCTGTCTCCTCTTAGGAACCAAGTCCCACTCTGCTCCCAAGTATAGCTTTTGAGCTTAAATGTCTAAAACTAGATTCCCCTTTCCTGATTTCTGAATCACTTTGGAGATAAAAGAGGTAGATGGAGATGAAAGCATCAGCTTTATCTCCGGTAAGAATTAGACTTGAAAGTATGGCTTACCAATGTTGTTCTGGCGGGGTTTGAAAACATGTCTTCAGAATTGAGCTTACTCACCTAGGCACAGGAAGCACTAAAAGACTGCAGACACATCTCACCCACTCCTTGCGGGGGCGGCGTTTTAAAGAGTGATAGCGTAGTGGGTCAGAGGGGAGCATCTGCTTCACATGAGGGCCTCGTACAGGGGAAGGCAATAGGATGAGGTGAGGCCTGGCTGAAGCAGCTATGTCTAGCATCTCTCCGAACTCATGGGAAATGGAGCAGGGCAGAGGGTGTTCAGAATATGTGTGGGGTGCCAGTGGCTGCTGGGATGATTTCTCATTAGTTTTGTGACTTAAACAACAGGAATGTCATTATCATGTGGTTCAACAATCTGAAAATATCTCACTGAGCTAAAGGCAGGGTCCTGGCAGGAGCATACTTGCTGATGCGTCTAGGGGGAACTAGCTCTTGTTTTTTGGCTTATGATGTTGCCTGTGTTTGCTGGCTCGGGGCTGTCATCTAGTGACAGCATCACTTCAACCTCTTCTGTTGTCAGATCTTCTCTGGGCCTGCCGCTTCTCTCTGGTAATTGTGATTAGCATTGGCCCATTTGAATAGTCTGAGACAGTGTCTTAGATCACAAATCTTAGCCAGGTGCCCACTGTTAGGAAGGCATAACGTAATCACAGGTATCAGGGATTAGGATGTGGACATGTGTGTGGGACACCATCCTTCTTATTGTAGTCTTCTTCATGGAAGCTGCAAGAATTGGGAAGAAATGGTCCTAACTTGTCCTGGTGGGAAGTTTCTGGAGCTCTCTTCTCAGTTCCTGTGTAGAGAATGTTGTCTGGATTGACTGACATATCCGTTGCAGAGCGCTCTCTGCTGAGAAGTGGGACTGGCCTGCCTTGTGATCTTGATGGTGAGTAAGAGTGCAGCCAGTGCTTTAGGAATGTCTGTCTATGTTTTATTTTACATTCCAAACAACTCTGAAAAGTCTGTGTGGATATTTATTTATTTATTTATTTATTTATTTTATTAAGAAATCTTTTATTCATTTTACATACTAATCACAGATACCCTTCTCTTCCCTCTTCCCATCACCCCAGCGCCCCCCTCCCCATTCCCTCCTTTGAAAAGGTAAGGCCTCCCATAGGTAGTCAGCAGAGCCTGGTACATTCAGTAGAGGCAGGCCCATGCATCAGGGATGGATCCTGATGCTACTGCCAGGGGGCTCTCTTAAGCAGATCAAGCTACACAGCTGTCTCGCTTATGAAGAGGGCCTGGTCCAGTCCCCCGGAGGCTCCACAGCTGTTGGTCTAAAGTTCATGAGTTCCCACTAGCTCAGTTCAGTTGTGTGTATATTTCCCCATCATGATCTTCATGCCCCTAGGTCATAGAATCCCTCTTCCCTCTCTTTGACTGGACTCCTGGAGCTTAGCTGGGTGCTTGACTATGGATCTCTGCATCTGCTTCCATCAGTTACTGGATGAACTGGAGGCTCTATGATAACAGTTAGGGTACTCACAGATCTCATTACCAGGATAAGCCAGTTCAGGCACCCTCTCTGTATGGATATTTAAAAAGTAGATATTAATGTTTCTATTTTGTGACCAAGCACTGATCCTTATAGCTAGGTCTTTCATTTCAGACCCCTGTGTTTTTTATTTTCCTTACAACTTCTCTATCTTGCATAAGAGTAGACCCCTAAGGTCTTGTCTCATCCACCATTATGAAAGGACCTAATTTATTTCTTGTTTACCCTTGCATAAGAGTAGATCCCTAAGGTCTTGTCTCACCCACCATTATGAAAGGACCTAATTTATTTCTTGTTTACCCTTGTCTAAGAGTAGACCCTTAAGGTCTTGTCCCACCCACAATTATGAAAGGACCTAATTTATTTCTTGGTTGTCTCTGTGTGGCCGAGGACCTGTCATGTCTTGTTCCCAATGACAGAGAGTAGAAGTGAATCCCAGAATGTCCTTGTGTTCTGTTCCTTATGTTTTAGCCTCCCATTCTCTTTCATTCCAGCTCACCAGAGAGCTCCACTGCAGCAGTTGCCAATGCACTGTATGAGAGAAAGGAATACCTTTTAGAAAAGTGTAGGCCTGGCAACTCTGCCACCGACCCTGGGAAATCTGATGATGGTTTCTTCCCAGGCACTGTGTGACTCCAGTTCTCTTACAGAAAAGCATGCATGATTAACACAGGCAAGGCAGGGTGAAATTTAATGGGAAGAACTGGGACCATTTTCTACAAAGGTGTGACTAATTCATAGAAATAGTTCAAGCATGTATCTAAATGAAATGTACACATACCATATTTTCTAAAGCCCAAGACCTGGAGCATTTGGTGAATATTTGCTGAAAGCATCTTCTAAATAATAGGCTGTGACAGAATTGATATTGACCATTCTCATTATCAGATGCCTTGAATGTTAAGATAATAAGTGCAGAATCATCTGGATGGCATGTAAGTTGGGCAAAATTTCTTTCCTGTGTTTCATTATCATTTGCTGTGAAGACAAGAGTTGCTGTGTACTGGAACCCAAGACAAATAGAGGTGATTCCATATTCTGGTCTAGGTCCATGCAACGAAACTTCAGTGTCTTTATCCTTAAGATGGTACATACAAGAATGACATTGAGTTTAGTATATATGCATCTTTGCAGCAATAGTCCTAGGGTATGCAGTGATAGCAAGATCCTCTCTGCAAATGATTACCTTAGAAGATATTTCTCTAAGCTTTTAGATTGTCAAAGTTGCATTACCAAGCAAACATACATTGTCCTAGTGAACATAGACCAGGGACATTAGTTTTATCTTAGCTTTTTAAACTTCTCTGAGGAACAAAGTATCCAAGAACATTAACCTTGTTTTGTGACAAATGTGCCCAATGGTCTTAAATGCTCAAATGCTTAAGAGTATCCATCAAGATGAGAAAGTTATATCGACTTTCTTTTGACCTAATTCTTCATAGTTGATAGATTTTATTGTTTTGTTTTTAAAGCATCTTTAACATTTTAGGCAAATGTATTATAATCAAATGCATACATGATTAAAGAGTCAACTAAGCAGCCATGATATGCTGGGATAAAAAATAGCATCATTACCTTTATAGAGGGTCCCTCTTTAAATATACCTACATCAAGCTTTATAATTTATTTCCATGTGTACAAATACCATGTTTATATGATAGCTTTGAAAGTCTGCTTTAGATATGACCTACTGAACTTTTTACCATGGACATTGACAAATTAGCTATGGTTTTTTTTTCTCTTGTCCTACTTCACAGAGTCTCACTTGTCTCCCTTGTTTTTCTCAATACTCACAGTCTTGTTAGATTTGCTACTATTCAGACTATACAAGGACAAATTTGTGCTTCTGTTAGTGATCTGTGATCACAATTCTTTCTTTTCCTTGCCTTTCAATTATCTTTCACAATGCCCCATGTTTTGCAAATTAGCTTAATTTTCCATCAAGTCAACCCACATTTAATCCCAAACTTGCTCATGATTATTTTAATATTGTCTCTTGTAGGCACCTTCTCCTGAGGCCTACCTTTCGGAGACATTGCCCTTAGTACCTGTGACCAACTTTTACACAGGAAGCTGGGTATTCTTTCTGTCCCCCCACTAAGTCGGGCCTCCTGATTTTCTGGCATCCCATACCATTTATTGTTGTTTTCTTGCTTGCTTTTGTATGTGGTTAAGCACTTGTTTTGTTGAGCACACTTTCTGGGAATGGATGCATGAAGAAAAAAAATCCCTGACATCTTGCATTTCAGTGTTTCTGTCTTTGCTTGTAATTGTCCTCCAGAATTTTGAGGCCATTGTTCAATTTCCTTTCAGATTCTAGAATTGCTTTTGAGAACTCTGGAATTTCTTTTTCCTGTTGGCTTTAGGCAGGGCCTACTTTTCCCCCTACATGTATGGTATTTTCTTCAGCTCCATTTTAGAAATGTCTGTACCTGCTATGACCTTGTGTAAGTCTGCTTTTGTTCACTTGGGCATTTGACAAGAGCTGGGTCTAGAACTCATGCCGTCAGCTTTTCAAATGTCTCAAGTCATTTCTATCACAGTTTTGTCATTTCTATCTCAGTTTGAAATTCCTTATGTTAGCTGAATGACATTGTCCCTTTAAAGTGATTTTACTTCTCTAATAGTTTGGCTTTTCATTTTTCTAAATCCTTTTTTTTTTCTAAAAATTTCTTATTCCAAGCCTTTGCTTTTAGTTAGTTGCTGAGAGCATCTAGTTTTCAAAGAGTCAACAAGGCAACAAGTTATGACAATAGCTCTGAGATGGTTGTCTCTTTCTAACTCTCCTTCTGAGTGCAGTTTTCCAGAGACGACCTCATGTGTTGTATTCAGCAAATAAAATGCAGAATCAGACACAAGGGTCCAGCTTGTTTTTATTAAACCGTGTGCTACAGAGATTTGGAAAACAATGTAACACAATGGCACATAATTTTTTGTTTTGGATTTATGATTTCTTCATAGAAATGCATTATTTATGCTATGCATTAAGTATTTTGTATAATATACTAACCACTCTGCAAATAATTAGCAGATTCTCTTTTAAGCTCTCATATGAAGAATAATGATAGAATAACCACCATAAACAAAAGCTTTTCAGTATTCTCAATATTTTTTTTAAGAATACTAAGGACTCCTGTAACAGAAGGTGTGAAAACTGCAACCGTAAATATTTCTTATTAGACCATTATAGTCATGTTTCTCAGGTGCAATACTTTTATTTCTCTTGGGATATTAATTTATATTGTGTATGTGTGGCTCTCTTTGTGTGTATTTGTATATGTGCAGTTTGCAGGTACAACTTGTGTGGGTAGATAGATGGTGAGTTTGTGTGTGCACATGGGCATGCATGTGGGGGCCAGGGGTTTATATTAGCATCTTCCTCTATCGCTCCCACTCTTATTTTCTGGGACAAGGCCTCTAACTGAATTCAGAGCTCATCAATTGTGCAAGACTATCTGGGAAACGACCTCTAGAAATCTTCCTGTACCTGCCTCCCCAGGATAGAATTGTAGGGATTTAAAAGCACCATCCCTGCCTTTTTCTCTTGGTTCTAGGAACCTGGATACTGATCTTCAGTATAGTGTGACAGTAATTTTACTGGCTGGGTCATCTCTCCAGCCCCAGGATATTATTTTCTTTTGAATTTTTCTTTTCTTCAGGTGGTCTCTCTGCTAAGTTCCCTGTTTCTCTTTGTCTCTCTCTGTACCTCTCCCTCTTTACCTTCTCTCTCCTCCCCACCATATCCCAGAGGCTCTCCAGGGGTGACCAGTGGTCCTTCTCTGCTCCTATAAGAATCAGAGTTCAGAGCATCAGTGTAGCAGGCTTTCTTTGGGTCACCAAACAGCTCCCAAATCATAACATGGATACTTACTACTAGTTAGGAGTGCTTGGCCTTATCTCATGCTTGACCCACTAGATCTTATAACTTAATTTAACCTGTTTCTCTTTATCTACATTTTGCCTCATGGCTTTTTACCTTTCTTTCATTCTGTATATCCTACTCTGTGTGGCCAGCTGGTGGCTGCCTAACTGGCCCTGCACATCTCCCTCTCTTTCTCTCTCATTCTCTCCTCTCCTCTCCTCTCTCATTCCTAGATTCTTCCGCCTACTTACTCTCTGTCTGCCAGCCCCACCCATCCCTTTACTGCCTAGCTATTGATCATTCAGCTTTTTATTAGACCCATCAGGTACCTTAGGCAGGCAAGGTGAAAGAAATGTAACACATTTTTGCCTAGTTAAACAAATGTAACATAAACAAATGCAACACACCTTTACCTAGTTAAAGTAATATTCCACAACACATCAGCCTGCGTTTTCCCTGGTGACCTGACTAGTAAAGCACCAGTTGTGAAATCATTGTCCTTGGATCTTTTCCATTAGATTGATCTCATTTCCTAGAGAGTTTTCAGCTTCTTCTTGGAGAACAATGAGGGCTGAACTTGGGATCTGTTCTAGTTCGATTCTGTTGCGGTAACAAATATTATGACCAAAAAGCAACATGGGAAGGAAAGGGATTCATCAGCTTACACATGGAGGTAAGAGTTCATCACTGAGGAAATCAAGGGTGCGAGCTCAATCAGGAACTGAAGCAGAAACCATGGGGAAGGCTGCTTGCTGGCTTCCTCACAATCACACTGGCTCATGTTCAGCTGTCTTTCTTGGACAGCCCACACCCACTTACTTATGTTTGTACAACTAGAGTGGGCTAGGCCCTTTTAAATGAATTAGCAAACAAGAATAGGCTTCACACACATGCCCACAGGCCAATCTGATAAAGGCATTCTTTCTGTTGACATCCTTCTTCCCAGATGACTCTAGTTTGTGTCAAGTTGATAAAATCTTCCAGTACAGGAGCTGATCATCAGAACTACCAGGAGGTTCTCAGCATTCAACACGCTGAGCTTTGCAGTGAGGGAGCTCCACTTCTATGCCTGCGTTCTTCTCTGTCCAGTATGATACGAGTCTGTAATAAAAGGTAACGTTCCTCATCATCACCCTTCACCTCCACAAGCTCTTCCAAGTGCTGGTTTCTTGGCTTTGAACATCTGTATCATTCAGGCTGTCACTTTACCCATGGCCAGCTGAGGGAGAGTTTGGTTCTTTTGTTTTTGACACACAAGTTGTCACTTGCCCAACAGCTTCCAGTTTCCAAACAGTGTTATGTTTGCCTTCTCTCTCCTTTCTGTGAGTTTATGGTTATAAAAAAAAGTTCAATATAAATATCTTTTCTAAGATTTGCTAATCTATAGCAGAATTGCTTGAGCGTGTTGAGCATTCCATCATTATAGAGAACCGGGTCCAATCTTTATATGGCCCAGGCATGTGGCCAGTGTTTATTTTTGTGAGTGTTTCTTTCTGAAGAGTCCGAGATGATGTCAATTTCTGTTGCCAAAGTTGTCTCTAAGTTTTCTACTCAGTTCATTTTTAGCATAGGACAGATAGGCTAGAAAATCTAGTATTAACAATTTTCCCTAAGATTTTCTTTTAGGCATCAAGGACTTAAATGAATACACTTGATTTTGCTGAAGTTGTAACAATGAAATTGCTATTTTTAATTTTTTTATGAGCAGTTTCACAACGATAAATGTTTTATCATTTCCAATACTGGTATCAGATAAGCATTGGCTGTGTCTAGAATTTCATCTCCTGTAGGAAATGACACAAAATGCAGATATGCTGAATGCTCTATAGGAAAATTTTTAGCTTGAGAATTCATTAATATTTATTGAACTCTGTAAGCCTTGACCTCTAGTCATATCTCAGTAGTATTTAGGGAGACTGTGTCACTTTTGAGGACCATTTAAGGCACAGCTGGTCCTAGGAATATTTTTAGAAAAATGACTAACTAAAATCCACCAGTAGAGGAAAATGTCAGTGCTTCTTAGTTTGATCTTTAAAAAGACATTTCCATTTTACATTTCTTCAAGAGAATTTAGGAGTGACCCTTTCCTCACTTGAGGGTCTTGCATCCAGAACACCTCACTCCAGGGGTGCATTTATTGAGCTGTGCAACTCTCCCCCATTTCCCGGCCTTCTGTAGTCAAGGCAGCAGAGTTCCCATATGTGCCTCGGAGAGTCGAAGCTGGAAGGAAGAAGGAAGAAATTAAAATGGGTGCATCTTTGATTATTTATTGGGAATCCTAAGGGGGGCTTTATTTGGAAAATTTGTCTTGTTATTTTTTTTTCTGGTGATTTTATCAGTGCTAAAGTTTACAGGAATGTTGCTCTGTCAAGTATGGTCGGTACTTGGGGTGCTGTAGTAACGGGTGTGGTCTGTACTTGGGGTGCTGTAGTAATGGGTGTGGTCGGTACTTGGGGTGCTGTAGTAATAATGGGTGTGGTCTGTATTTGGGTTGCTGTAGTCATAACAGGTGTGGTCTGTACTTGGGGTGCTGTAGTAATAATGGGTGTGGTCTGTACTTGGGGTGCTGTAGTAATAATGGGTGTGGTCTGTATTTGGGTTGCTGTAGTCATAACAGGTGTGGTCTGTACTTGGGGTGCTGTAGTAATAATGGGTGTGGTCTGTACTTGGGGTGCTGTAGTAATAATGGGTGTGGTCTGTATTTGGGGTGCTGTAGTCATAACAGGTGTGGTCTGTACTTGGGGTGCTGTAGTAATAACAGGTGTGGTCTGTATTTGGGGTGCTGTAGTAATAACGGGTGTGGTCTCTACTTGGGGTACTGTAGTAATAACGGGTGTTGGTCTGTACTTGGGGTACTGTAGTAATAACGGGTGTGGTTTCTACTTGGGGTACTGTACTAATAACGGTTTACTGACTGCTTAGGAACAAGAGAGGGACACAAATGCCAGCCTGTTGGACGAAGAATCAGGATACAAACCAGAAGTAAATAAGTAATTGGGGAAAAGTTGCCAATGGGGAGCTCTGGAATGTTAGACTCCAGACTAGTAGGGCTGATGTGGACCCCAGAACACCAACTTTATTCTTTATCCCTTATAAAATTCTGAAGAAAATTTCACTTTGTAGCTTAGGGGCCATTTTTAAAACATTTATAGGTTCTTACCATGTATTGATGCCTTTGACTTTTGCTTAAAATGCAAATGACTGATACAAATACAGACTGCATTTTTCAAGATATTTGTGACTTTTGCTTTTGGCGTCACTTAGTTCTAATATGTCACTTAAATTATGGTCAGTTCTCACTTCTCTTCAGGCATTGGAAATTATTGTGATGTTAAAATAAAATTAAGCTACATATTACTTTTTATCTTAATGACATTTAAGTGATTATTGAATTTAACAATTAATGAAGCTTTCATAATGAAACATCTTGATGATACCCAGTGATCCCTTTCTAATTTTAACTGTTTTGCAGCTAACAATTCACATTTTCTTACCTTGTATGTCTAAGGCAATGTGTCTAGAATGCCTGGGGGATAAAACACATGAGATGTGGGTGCAGTTTGATCTTGGAGCAGGGGCTGGAACATCATTGTCCAAGATCACGGGAAAGATAGAGTTGATCAAAATAGCATGAAGAACATCGATTTGGGTGTTAAGATCTATAACTAACTGAAAAGGAGATTAAAATAGACATGGCACTGACCTTCAGTTACTTTGAGAGTTCTCTAATAGGAAAAATCTCTAAGGTCCTATGATGACCATAGGCTTGACTTGAGATCAATAGATGTAACTGATGTGGAAGTGAATTTTGTTCAATGTCAAGGATTTTCTCACCAATGAGGGAGAGGGTGGTTGTAGGAGATAAGAAACCCCTTGACCTGTTTAGTCTGCACCTCCATCTTTAAAATTATTGTAAAATTCTGGTATATAATTGACTTAGATGACCCGAGATGTATGAAACTAAGATTCTACAAGTAAAAGCTTCAAAATCTAATTGCTATGAATAATTTATAAATGATTACATTTGCGCATAATCCCTCATAAATTCACCTTGGCTACATCTACAATTAATAATAAATCTCTTGGAGACTATAAGGGCACACTTAGTCTTAAATTTATTTCCACAGTTGTTTGCTAATCCTTTTATTTTTTTCTTATTAGAAGTTTACTAAAAGAGGAAGAGGATACAAAGGCAAAGATATTCATAACATTTTTCATGAAAATTGAAGAAACAGGAAAAAAAACCTTGCACAAATGATTATAGATGAAAACAATACCATGAAAACAATTTACCTCAGAAACACGGCGTCTTATTACAATCATCCCAATCTTTCTCACTGGGAAGGAGATGGAGAACTTTACAAAATTACTCCCCCAACACACACACACACCAAAACACCTCTGTTGGCAGAGATGTTTCTGTCCTGCTGCTTTGCTCAGAGCTGGGGGCATAGGTTTGTCTGAATTGCAGGATACCACACACTAATTTAAATGCCACAGGGATACCTGGATGCACTATCACATTACCTTGGTCTGAATAAACAACAATCCTAACACCTGTCATCCTCCTATTACATTAACAGCAAAAACAAAACAATTGTTTATGTTAAAATTTCTGGTACTTAATTAGCAAAGCGAAAGATCTGTGAATACATGAGTTAAAAGTCTGGATCTATAAAATCTTCCCACGGATTTTAGAAATTGAAGTTAAAAACTAAATGAACCTTTCCTCATTCCCCCAAAAGACAGTCTTCCGTCTGGAAGAGAAATTGGCCAGGCTGTGGTACTTGATAGCTTGGTATTCAGTGCACCTTACAGACTGTATATTTTTGTCCAATTACCCCCTCCCCCCTTGCAATCTGAATAGTTAGGGCTATGATGGTGGAGCTTCATGAACGGAAGTCATGAGTCTACAATTGGGTGAGGGGATCAGACTCTGCTTTCACTGGGTAAAGACACAGTAAGCAGTGGCCATGTAAGAACAGGGAATTGGATCTGACTTGATCACAGATTTCCTAGGCTCCAGAAATCAGAGACAAAATGGTTTTTGTTTACACTGCCTAGTCTGTGCATTTCTCATGTCGCAGGCCTTAAACCTTCACATGCATGACTTTTTTTTAATATAATTTTTAAAATTTATTTAAGTTTTTTTTCATTTTACATACCAACCACAGTTCCCCCTCTCATCCCTCCTCCTGTTCCCCCCACCTCACCCCGCACCCCAAGCCACCCCCCATTCCCTCCTCCAAAAGGATAAGGGCTCCCATGGGGAGTCAGCAAAGCCTGGTACATTCAGCTGAGGCAGGACCAAGCCCCTCCCACCTGCATCTGTCCTTCCCCCGACTCAGACATCCTGTTCCCTCATGTTCTCTTCCTCCATCCTCTCTCCTCTACTGCCCCTCCCCCACTCCCAGATTACCCAGGAGATCTCACCTATTTCCTCTTCCCAGGGCAATCCATGCGTCCCTCTTAAGGTCCTCCTTGTTAGCTAGCTTCTCTGGAGCTGTGGGTTGTAGTCTGGTCCATCCTTTGCTTTACATCTAGTATCCACTTATAAGTGAATGCATACTGTGTTTGTCTTTCTGAGTCTGGGTTACCTCACTCAGGATGGTATTTTCTATTTTCTAGTTCCATCCATTTGCCTGCAAATTTCATGATGTCATTGTTGGTTTTTACAGCTGAGTAATACTCCGTTGTGTAAATATACCACATTTTCTTTATCCACTCTTCAGGTGAGGGGCATCTAGGTTGTTTGTAGGTTTTGGCTATTACGAACAATGCTGCTGCGAGCATAGTTGAGCAGGTGGCATGACTCTTCTTAATGAAGCACGGGTTCAGCCAAGTGTCTCCACCCTCCACAATCTTGAACCACTTGTGATAGCCCACTTGTAGTGTAAGTTTGTTAGTCTGAAGGATATACTTCAGATCTTGACCCTCAGGAGTTTTAGAAGCTTATATTTAAGAGCCTGAATCATCCTCTAACTGTGTGTGTGTGTGTGTGTGTGTGTGTGTGTGTGTGTGTGATGTCAGGTTTCTGGATTAGGTAAAGACCAATTAACTATTTGTGGAACATCTTGTGGGGATTCCTGGCCTTTAGTCTCCAAAGGTGAGGACAGACATCCCTGTATCAGAGAACTGCATAAACCTACAATCAGAAGTTTCTGAGTTTCCATAATGCTTTATCTCATTTCCTTCAGAAAGAAGTTGAGTGAAGAAGGGAGGGAGAGAATGTGGGAGGGAGGGGGGAGGGAGGAAGGAAGGAAATGGATTAAGAAAGGGGTAGATTGATAGGAACACTGCACTTTCCCCCCATGGAATAAAAACAAACCCTTACTAAGTAAAAGCAGCTAGGACCTTATGTGTTTTACCTTTCTGATAAAAAAAAAGTGACTCCGGCAAAAGGAAACCAGGAAATCTTTTGAGAGTTGGTTTTAGTTTCCAAGATTTATCTTTGCCTTCCAAGTCTTGTTCTACTCCCCAGAATCCTTTAACCCAGGCCCCTGGTTTTCTTTGCTCTGGAAGACTTGACTATATTCCTCCACTGACAAACTTCCATTACAACCTGGATATCACAGGTGACCCTCGAGTAGTACAATGGAGGTGTTTCAGTGAACCATTTATTTCATTAAGAAGAACCATGCATGTGAAAATAATTAACAGTACACTCCAAAGCTGTGTAGTTGCTGTTATGCAGTAATCTTATGATTGCAAGATAGTGTAGTTCCCTGGGAAGCCTCTTCTTTCATCCTCTATGAGAATTTCACACCTTAGCTCTCTTCAAAATTTCCTTTTAGATCCACACACTGTTTGGACTAGTATTCAAGTAGTTCACAGAGATTTCCTCATCCTGTACCTCCAAAGCCATCAGTATCCACCTCCACTGTATCTCTATCCTCTCCTGTATCCACTGATGACCAGAAACCCCCGTTTCCATTACCCTAAGCACTTTTCTTCTTTAGCATCTCCACTTTGTGAATATTCAGCTTTCTCTTGACATTTCAATCACACCAAACATCATTGCTACAATATTCCCTTAGGTGACTTGTCAATTTTTCTTTGTTTAGTTTTCCAAAAGCAGTGTTTACCCATTTATTTCTTCATCTACATCTTTCCTCTTACTTCAGGTTTTCTAGTCTTTTCCTCATAAACAGGAATAGTTTCTCTAGGGTCACTGGATTCTTCTGTTTTTACAAATTTGCAAAAGTTTATTCTCCATGATAACCCAGTAACTTTCATTAGAGTTGATTTCTCTACTTATCCCACTGGGCATTAATCAAGCCATGGTTATTCAATCTGCATTTCGGTTAAGGAGTTCTATGATATGTATGAAGTGCAAAAATCAATTAATTTTATGACAGTTTTCAAGCAATAAATCATGGCTGTGGTTAAGTAGAAAATAAAAGGAAAAAATTCTACTCCTTCAATAGTCATTGTCACTAATGTCCTTTTTAAAAGTCCATAGCTACATGTATTAACATAAGTCCACATCTCATCTTTACAGACTCCAGAATAATAGTAAGCCTGTTTGAAGCTTGCACACTCTCCTACTTCCCTAAAAACTCAGATACAAACTTGTACACTGAGATAGTCTGCTCTTCTGATGGGGATGAGAGCATTAAGAGCTTCAGTAGCACTCTAATGGGTGTGTCAAAAACACAGTGGAAGAAGAATCTAAAGTCATGCTCTGTGTGTATGTAATTTTATTTTCACAAAATCCGTTCATTTAACCCGTTAAGAAGAGGCACCCTTATGCATGGTGGGGACCAGAGCAGGGATTTGTTTGCAGTTCAGGAACACTGGTCCTGGTTTGACTTTGCATAAATCTCTGGATTATTTTGACAACCTGAGTATTATACACAAAATTGGGGCATATTAACTACACAAGAAATATGCAAAAAATTTGAAATAATAAATGAGACTATGAGACTTTAAACTTCTTAAACCATTTTTTATTATTATTTCAGACTTAATTCTCTCAGTAGTGATGAAAGTTTATTAGCTTTCCTATACTGTTTGGGTGTGTGTGTGTGTGCCTGAAGCTGGGTGTCTTCTTATATCATTCTCCACTTTATTGAAACAGGTTCTCTTACTAAACCCAGAGCTCACCTCGTTATCCAGCTTGAACAGAGGGTCCCTGGCTCAGCCTGCTGAGTCCTGGGACAGTTGCCACCACTGCCAGGGTTTTAGAGTCTAAGGATCCAAACTCCTGGCCTTATGTTTGTGCTCCAAGTGCTTTATCCATTGAGCCATTTATATAACTTAAAGAACTAGTTTCAAAAGATGAAAATCAAAGTTAACACAACTAATATGAAGCTCCTTCTTGATATTCAGTCCATTAAAATTGTGTAGAGTTTTAACATCTAATAAATATTCATTAATGGCTGTCCATATAGCCAGAAGTGAAACAAGTACCCTGGAAATGTGAGTGTTGGTGGAGCATGCACGTGTTACAGTGCGCTTCTGAGCTCACTTGGCAGCCAATGTTAATTTTTAACTTAAGTCTTTCCTAATGAAATTAGCTGAAGATTTTTTTCTTCAGTAAATCTCAATGCAGGTCACTTTCCTGTCAGCCACACCTGATACCTGATTTACCGTTGTAGCTTTAGCAGTGGCAAGATCAGATATAATCTCAGATTATATCCTACTTACATGATAATTTATTGTGTAACTGTTCCATTAAGGCAAGATATGAAACCCCTGGGCCAGAGACAAAGGTCTTTATTTTGTTTCAGAAGGCAGGACGGATATCAGGACTTATATTGGTTCCCTGAGACCCAGTTCCCAAATGGACTGGTGGTGAAAAGGGCCAGAACCTCCCCATATGTGGAGTTGGTTGTGTTACAGCAGAGGGATTTAGCATTTTAGGAACTTCAGTTTGTTTTTTTTTTATTTTGCAATACAATTCAGTTCTACATATCAGCCACGGATTCCCTTGTTCTCCCCGCTCCCGTCCCCCTCACCTTCCCCCCAGCTCCCCCCCCCCCCCATTCCCACCTCCTCCAGGGCAAAGCCTTCCCCACAGACTGAGATCAACCTGGTAGACTCAGTCCAGGTAGGTCCAGTCCCCTCCTCCCAGGCCGAGCCAAGCAATCCTGCATAGGCCCCAAGTTTTAAACAGCCAACTCATGCAATGAGCACAGGACCCGGTCCCACTGCCTGGATGCCTCCCAAACAGATCAAGCCAATCAACTGTCTCACCCATTCACTTCAGTATTTTATAATAGAATGTAAACCCGCCTTCTCTTTGGAGTGCGCTCCTTAAACATCATTTTTATCTTTCAACTCTATTCCTACACAAATATTGTTTGAAAGATATTCTGTAGCAAAGGGCAGGCTAAGTCTCTGCTAGCCAAGACAGGTAGAACTCCAAGACAGGTAGAATATCCATGCAGCATGATCACTCAGAAGGCTGATCAAATCCTATACCTTTCAAAGGTAAAGGACTCAGTCCTCTTCATGAGTTCCTGTCTCAGAGATCAGGATTGTGACTGAAATTGCTTATACTCTGAAGGATGAATCAATAAAGCCACTCTGTGTCTAGTGAAGAAGCAGCCTCAGCAACCATCTTCAAAAAAAGTGAGGGCTGTAAGTAATCTGTAGTTATTGGCTGACACATGGGTACAGGATCTGGATTAAAGAGTGGTATTATAGATTAAGGCACTAATATTAAGGAGGCCAGTCAGCACACAAGCCATTTGAACATTTTAGATTACTCCCTGCGGACCAGTCTGGGTAACAGATGCAGCTATCTGTGTTGCTGTCTATAGGTCCTTTCCTGGTGAGTATACACTGTGGACATTTTCTAAATCACAGAACCAGAGAGAAGCACATAGCTGGGTTTTAGTCAGCTATTACCTCATGGTCAATGTCAACACCCCTCCCCTCCCTATTCCCATCGCTTCTTGTATTACTTTTGAGAAATATCAGATATTAGATACTTTATTTGCTTTAGTTTTTCTCAAGCAAAAGTCATTTTTTTTCCACTCTTGCTTGCTCATTGCAGTCAAGGTTTTTTCAAGTGTGTGCCATTTGGCAGACAACCTGCACAAATCACATATTTGAACCTCATTAGGGGCTTGGCATGTAAGTACACTCTCCTATACTCTTATTTTGTGTTCATTCTTTAACAGTATTCTCTTTATGTTTGCCCATGATGTTGGAAGTATCAGTATTATTCTATTTGGGCATTGAAAGAAGAACATACCAAGTTTAGTATCTCTCTCTCTCTCTCTCTCCCCCCCTCTCTCCCTCCCTCTCCCCTCTCCCTTCCTCCCTCCTTCTTTCTTTCCTTTGGATACAGATTGGGGTGATCCTCTTTTAACTCAGTGAAGCTGCCAGTGAACCTTCTTCATCTGTTTACCTCATGAGATATGTAGCCTTAAAATTCTTTTTAAAATCAAGTGAGGTGGCACATACCTGCAATCCTATCACATTGGAGGCTGAGGCACGAGGATTATGAGATAGCAAGTACCAAGTCAGGCTGGGATAGACAGTGAGAACTTGTATGAAAAATTCGAACACACCAAAGCAGAAGGAAAACTTGTTTTGCTTGAGAGAACAGTGTCTGTATACACGGATCCGGGCAACCTCTTGGAACTAATCATTCTTTCTGGGCTGTGACCTACCCTTCTTGTTTTCTTATGAGCTGACTCTGCTTTAGAAACGAATTGTCAGAAAGAAGCAGGGCTCAGTCTCCGAAGAACTGGCCCCAGCACCTCCCAGCACCCAGGTTAATCTGCTGGAAGGAAAATGAGCTGCTAGTACAGTTCCCAATTCAATTTGTTAGAACCCGTTCGTTAATGACTCAGAAAAACAAAACGATCTTTAGTTAAACACCAGAAGTTCTCCAGGGAAACGGTGATTTCTTATTAATGTTTAGGAGTTTGTGTCCAGGGGTGGACGTTGTTGTTGCTTTTATTTGTTTTGTTTTGAGACATGGCCTCTCTCTGAGCTTGGATCTCACTCTTTTTACCTAGACTAACTGGCCCAAGTGAGAGCCCAAGGTTGTTCTGTCTCCCACCCCTGTCCCCAGCACTGAGGTTACAGGTATGTTGATGCATAAGGCCTTCTCGTGGGTTCTGGAAATCCAAACTGAGGTCCTCATGCTTAAGGAAGGCATCTTACACACCGAACCGCCTCACCAGCCCTTAAGTGGGTCTAATACTATTATGATATTGCAGCACGATAGGTAATTTTACATGGATGGGGTGGAAGGAGACAGTGAAGGACACAGGGAGAAATCTTCCTTTAGGCATGACATTGTTGAATGAATAAGCCACCAGATGTCAAATAAATCTGTGAAGAACGAATCTTTTCCAGATTGGAATTGCTTAACAAGAAAGAAACGAGGTAGTCTGAGTGTTCCGACAAAGAGTTGGGAGTTCAGAGCACAAGTCTAGAGGAGTGGCAGTTTCATGGTGCCCTGCTATAGGGATCTGGGTAACTAGGGAAGGAAGTCATGGGTGCTGCAAATGCATGATGGTATCCGTGAGCAGCCACTGCAGGACCAAAAGCAATGCTAACAAACTCTAGTGAACTCCCTTTGTTAGTGTTTTTTAAAATCCCCCTTTCATGGACCTCATAAACAATTCCGTTTGGACATTTTTTTTCCCCAAAGGTATATCAACACCTATTAATAATATTCTTTATATTGAGCATTACTATTTCAATTTTAAAAAGTATATTCACATGTATACTACTGTTCACATCTTAGGAAGAAAATCCCATAAGAGATGATTTAATATTTATAACACGTTGACACTCAGGGATACTACTCAGTTTCCTCTTTTATGCCTTGTTAGGAAATTTTTAATTAAGTGACTCAACTCATCCACGTTGGTATCTTTAGTAATACATTATCTGGCACACCCGATGTGTGTTTACCACGTAGTAATTGTACTTAATGTTTTTTCTTATCTGTCGACCACATAAACTGTTCTGGCGATGACCAAACATCACAAAAATAGTGATTATCATGCTGTGTCTTGTATGTGGCAGCTTTAGCTTTTATTCCTCATCACAGGAAAACACAAGGTCTTTAAATAGAAGATTAAAAGACTCCTTTCTGGAGAGCACCAGCAGCGTTTCCCCAATAGCTTCTAATAATACTGAGTGGGAAAGAACAGTACACTGAATCATAGCCTTGCACTGTTACATAACAGCTTAAGGTCAGTTACGTAAGGAGATAGGCTAATAACGCAGAAGCATACTTGAGCTACATCTGTACAAGAACCCAACATGCACAGGACCCACATGGCAGCTGGCTGGGGGTAGTCACAATCATGGTCTGATTTTACCCATCAGCTCCTCAGCTTACCCTCTGCAGTGAGCTCTTCTGGGTAACTTCTGCCTTATTGTCATAGGGGAAATGAAAGCACAAGTTGGTTTCTAGTACTTAAACATTAAACAGGGTCATATCAATTTATTAAGGTAGGGGTATTTTCCATAAGAAATTCATGTGGTCTCAAGAAGTCTAAAACACCTGTCTTATTTTTGCTTTCACATTTTTATTTACTATATTTTTAAAATTGAAATACAATTATATAATTTCCCCCTTCTCTTTTTTCCCTATACCCATCATGTTGTCCCCATCTTCTCTCAAACTGATGGCCTTATTTTCTTTATTTATAATATTATACTTATGCATAATATATACATATACTTATGTATAATGTATAATATATACATATATACACACACACAAATATATAAATCTGTTTTTGTTTTTGTATGCATATGACTTCAAGGCTGATCATTCTGCATTGGGCAACTAATAAGGGGGTGATTTTTTTTGTATGTTTGTGGGTGTTTTGTATCTGTTCACTACCTGTGTAGTGCTTATAGGGGCCATTAGAGGACATTGGATCCTCTGGAAATGGAATTACAGATGAGTATGAAACACCATGTGGGTGCTGGTAATCAAACCCAGGTCCTCTAGAATAGCAACTGGTGATCTTATCTTCTAAGCTATTTCCCAGCCCCCACACTTGACTTTTGAAGACAGGAAACAGAAATCCTTGGTGTACCAGGTCTGCCTTGGCTATATCCCCACCCCTACCCCTGCCCCACCCCACAGCATTGTGTTAGGTGGGGCAGAATCCAGACATTTCTGCCTTGGAACTAGTTAGTGTAAACATGGATCTTAATCTATTCTTATTATATTTTAAATTTTGGATCAGACACTTACTTCCTCAAGCCTCAGTTTCTCCATTAGAAAATGTAGGTCATTTACTCTGCCTACATCAGAGGGTGTTAAGAAAGCAAAGAGGCTGGGGAAATGGCTATGTGGCAAAGGTGCTATTGTATAAGCCTGAGTACCAGGACTTGGGTCGCAGGCACAGACATAAATTCTGGGCGTTGTGTGGCAGCTCAAATATGATCCAACACTTTGGAGGTAGGGGTAGAGTTAATAAAGCAGCTTGGCTAGCTTGACTAGCTTAATTGGAGACCTCTGGGTTCAAATCAAAGCCCCCGACTCAGTGCTAATGAGGAGATCAATCAAGGAAGACATCTAAGACTATCTATGGCCTCTGTGTGTGGACACACGTGTCTACACACATCCCCATATACATACATCCCGCCAAACATGCATACACAGGTCAGAAAGGGCAAAATGAGATAATATGTGTCCAGGTGCTTCATAAGATGAAGAGTGCTCCATAAACATAAGGTACTATACTAGAGTTTCCTCCTAATGAAAATGTAAAGAATGCCTCCCAGGGGGAGAGGGTTAGGATGGTCAAGTATTTCATGACACAGGCTTTGGCAGCTCTTGGTCTTGCGATATGATCCTGTAACATTAAATTAGACGTAATCACACACGTTTTCAACACAAGTTCACTTACAAAAGATCACAGCCATTCTAGGACTGTTCTAACTCTACAAGAACTTGAAAGAAAAAGCTATCACCCTGAACATCAAATGTAGACCTGTGTAATAGGCAAACGGCGTCACTATTCAAGAATGTGTGGTTGCACACAGAATGCACATAACGCCTTGGGAGAGAAACAGTGAACCATTCGAGCTGGGATTTGACTTTTCTAACTATGTTACAGACCTTCATTTTGTTTAGAATTCAGGTGGGCTTTAGAGTGACGCAAAGTGGGAGAGCCGAAGGTTCTAGTCCAGCAATTCTTTCTAATCTCTTTTCCATGGCCGTGTGAGTCTGGTGAAGTGTTCAGAAATGAGACCCAAGCACAGTGCTTTCCAAGAGGGGTACTTTCAGAGGCTCTATGGCATAGTAATTAATTTCCCTGGCAAGTGTGAGTAGAGCTCTAATTTTAAAGCTGTATGTGTCTCCAATGGTGAGTTGAGACCATTATCCTGGCCTTAGCCCACTCAGAAATGGCAAGGAAAATATTCATGTGGAAATTATTGTCTAGAAGTGCACTGAGGCTTGCATTTGTCCTCACTTTGACTTGCATATGTAAACAAACACTTCTTGCTCTAATTTGGACTTCAGAACTGTGTTGCCAAATATACAGCTATTTGTATTCTGTAAGGCACTGGACTAAACAGCCTGTTAGTCTTTGAGGGCTCACAGGATGGAACCACTCTCCCTAATCTTTCAATGTTGAACACCACTGGAAAGAGCACAGGTCATCGACTTTCCCTCTCATTCTGTGTTCTAATTGTAGCTGAAAATTTGTGTTAGGGGTTTCAAATGATTGAGTTAATCATTTTGTCTTTTGCCAGGTCAAAATATTAATACTAGAGCTTCTTGGAGTGACATAGAAGTTACTTAATGAACACAAATTAACATAGACACAGGGATCAGTGCCATGTCTCTGGGTCCACCAAAAGATGAGTTTCCTAATAAAGAGCTCCTGATTTGATTGTGACTAATGAATGATCTCTCTCAGAGTACAGATCCCAACAAAAGTGAAGGCAGCACACAGCTATAGTTATGAACACTGAGAGGCCATCATAGCCTTTAGAACCAGGGAGAGAGGAAGCAGATAGCCTGTTTTGCACTGTGGTGGTTCTATGAGAGCCAGTCTGTGTTTGTAATATCCTAGCAAGAGGCATCCTGTAGGGAGCATCCCGGTGGGCCAGAAACAGCCATTTCAAGATGCAGAGGTCACCATGGAGATCCTGGTTTTGTTATTTACTTCAAATGATATGAATTTCCTTGACTCATTTTATTATGCAAAATGGAAATGTGATAATTTTATGGAAATTAGGTGAGTAAGCACAGATAAAGTGCCTAGAACCATGCCTTGCCAAGAAAGAGCACTCAGCGTAAACTGCTTGCTTGTCTGGTAGTGGATGGTGGGGGCACAGGGAAATATGGCTGTCTTGTGAGGCTTAGTCCACCCAGTTAAGCATCATCAAGATCTTCCATGAGTGGGCTGGAATAGACATTTAAATTTGCATACTCTGACTAGGCCACTCTAGCTCTCTTCCTCACTCTCCATTCAGTTTATACCCAGGCATCAGGTGGTGCCAAGGAGTGTCAGAAAAATTGCAGGTGTCTCTTTAGTTATCCCAAGGACAATGTTCACATCCTTGTAGAGAAGGGGCTTGAAGTACCTATATCCAAATGGTACTGTACCATAGAGGGAATGAAGACGAAGATGGCAGAAACTGATGGTACTGATGCAGAGTACTGCACTGCTTCCTTTCAGCAAGCACTATGTTATCCTTCAGAATCAAACAGCCCCAAGAACTTCTTCCTCTCACCCTGACACTCAGATACATTTGACTTTAGGTGGACTTTTAATAGGAAATCAAAACTAATTGTATTAAATTTCTCTTCAACTTAACAACAGTGCTGGGCTGTAACAATGAGAATAAAATGCATTCCCTGACCTCAAGGAGGCTACTATTTAAGGATATGGAAGCTCCATGTCAAAAGAACCATCTTAGCAGTGGAAGGTAAGGGCTGCCAAGAAAGGGGACCATGCAGGGGATCATACCAGGAATTACTGAATGTGTTTCCTTAAGAAATCAGAGGGAGAGATAACATTAAAGGCCATTTGAGGGGTCCTACAGAGGCTCTTCCTTTCTTGACTCAACCATATAGAAGCCCAGGCACTCCATCTCTTTGTATCAAGGTGAAACTGGGAGTGTAATTTGTTGCCCTAGTTTTTGGCTCCAACAACATAATTTCTCCGTTGATGTAAAAACAACTCTCACCTCAAAGGGAAGAAGAGGTAGTTTATTCTGAGCCAAATATGAGTGACCACGTTTCTGATGGCTTCAAATCACACGTTTCAATGTGGAATCAGCTCTGTGAACTTTCTCTAGGCATAAATTAAGGCATTTACCAAATACATCGTGGGGACACAGGGTGGGTGGTTACAACACAGGAAGGAGAACTTCTGCAGGTCACATGGTGTGCAATGACATTCCTAGCATGGTGGCGCGGGGGGGGGGGGGGGTGGACTCTAGTAGTTTTATTCATACATCTCAAAGGCCTCAGTGAGAAAGAAGTTGGGTCAGACATAGGAGTGGGCAATGAATGACTCTTAAGGAGACTAAAGATAGCTCGAGATAATTTGACTGTGAATATGTGATATTCTCATTCTCTATAATCATGAAATTCTAATCAATCAGCCTTGTAAAATCTTTAATAGAGGCATGGGTATTGTGTTTATGGGGCACACACTTCAATTCACATTTCTTTTCTAGATAGTAAAATAAAAATCTACATTGTGTGTGTGTGTGTGTGTGTGTGTGTGTGTGTGTGTGTGTGTGTGTGCGCGCGCGCGCGCATGTATGAGTGTAGGTGGATATATGCCATGGTGTATACATCTAGAGTTAGGTTCTCTGCTTGCAACATGTTTGTTCCAGGGCTCAAACCCAAGTCCTCAGGCTTGGCAGGGAGTGCCTCTAGCTGCTGAACAGTCCTTGCCTACTCCATGCCACATTTCTAAGGGACTTGGAGAATTATGACAATTAACAAACTAGTTGCATATTTCAGATGAAGTTCTGTTTCTATATTCAAGGGATGACCCTCTTTTCACAAAGACCAGCACTGTGCACATACAGTTAGCATAGAGACAGTAAATAATATGTTATTTTTGTTTCACAATAAAAGAATGGTTATATGCCCTGGCTAATGGGGTATGATTGAAAGCGAGCAATCGCTCAGTGAAGTTGGAATGCAGTGGTGTGGAGGAAAGTAAAGTGTAAAGACTCTTTGGTCTCACAGTGAAGACTCTTAAAGGCAATACTGAAACAGGTTGATGCTACCTTTTATACACTGAGGAGCTATCCAAATCATTTTATTGTTTCAGACAAGACTGTTCCTCCCAGAAGCATTTGCAATACACTTGATGATTCTCTAATTGCTGTAATTTTAGGGACTCCATGGTCAGTCCATCTTCATTAATTCTCAGGGTATAGCAGAATATCAGCCTGGTGATGTCTCTGAACACACATTGAGTGAATTTCCTAAATTTCCAGGGAAGCTGTGAGGCATCTGTGAAGTAACAACAAAACGCACAATGGGAACCAGCAATTACTGTAGCAAATTATATCAGAGCTTCAACATGATTCATTCATTAATCCATTCAGTATTTACCTGTTGGGTTTGGGGCCCTGAGTAACTGATGAGAACTGTAAGATATAAAGGAAAGAATGAGATAGCAGAAAACTAAAAGATGGAAGTTTTTAGGGATACGGTAAGATACACACCTAACAGATACATGCACAGACTTTTCCCCTAATTTTTAAATTAATTCTTTTAGAATTTTATAAAGCATATTTTGATCATATTCATTCTCCTTCCCTAAACTGCTCCCAGATCCATCCCCATTTCCTAGCAGCCCAACTGTGTGTAACCTTTAAAAAAAACAAACAAACAAACAAAAAGCAAAAAGCTATCAAGTCTAATCTGTGCTACCTGTGTACACTTGGATCTGTGGTCTTCCACAGAAGCATGGTCCACCTGCCATGTACAACAGCCTTAGAGAATACTGACTATTCCTCTTTTACAAGCAATCATTTGCCACTATCTCATCAACCAGAGATGGGGCTTCATGCCTACCTCCCCTCGTCCATGCTGATTTTTTTTTTTTGTGGCTTGAGCTTGTGCAGGCCATTTGCATGCTGTCAAAACCATTGTAAATTCATATATATGGGTAACTTCCAGACAGCCCTATTTCCTTGTATTTGCCTCATGTGCTCTGGCACTTACAGTCTTTTCCTCTTCCTCTTTGTCAATAATCCCCGAGGCCCAGAAGGCGAGGGTGTGATGCAGATGTCTACTTTAGGGCTGAGAATTCTGTAGTGTTTTTTTCTCTGCACCTTGGCCAGTTATGAGTGTCTCTGTGAATTGCCAACTACTGCAAAAAAAAAATTCCTCTGTGAGGGTAGAGAGAAGTATTAATCTATGGGTATAATGATACATCATTAGGACTCAATCTAATGCCCTTCATTTAACAAAATAAAACTAGCAGGTTCTCCCCTAGGGCCAATGACTGTCTTGCTGTAGTTTTTGTCCCTGATACTAGTGCCAGGTATGGGTTTCATCTTAGGGAGCAGGACTTAAATCAGAAAGTGGTTGATTACTCCCATGATGCTCACGCTATTGCTGTACCAGTAGCCATATCTTGCCAGGTCCGTTGCTATGGTAGCTTGCAGGATTTACAGCTGAGTAAGATGGGTGGTGATTTTTCTCCTCTGGTAGAGTGCCTTGCACCTTTCCGCACAGTTAAAGCTAGTCAGTTGGAAATTTATCAGTAACAATGGTTGCTTTACCTGGATGTTCTGATTTGTTAAAGATAACTGTATTTTAACTATTCTTGTATATGAACATGTATATATTTTAGGAATCTTCTACATTAGTAAGTTTCTATATGACTCTTTTGAAGGTCTTAGTTACGCACCTCAACATTCCTTCCTTTACTATGGCCTCATATCTCCCCACACCATTTAAACTTTCCCTGTTCCTTTATTCTCCTTTAACCCTTTGGGCAACTGTATCCTACTGCCCCTCCCCCAAAAAGCACCCCATTTCCTCCATTTACTGACCTCTGTGGGAATTCCAAATGAAACACAAATATCTGAATATTCTAAGCTAACATCCACAAATGAGAGAAAATATCCAATGTTTGTCTTTCTGGGTCTGGGTTACCTCATTCAGAGTGATTGTTTCCAGCTCCATCCATTTATCTTGCAATCTTGTGGTTTTTTTTTTAACAGGTGAATAATATTTCATTGTACAAATGTACCACATTTTTATTATCTGTTCACCAACTGATAGACATCTAGGCTGTTTCCATTTTCTGGCTATTGCAAGTAGTGCAGCAGTGACCTGGATGAGCAGATATCTCTGAGGTGGACTATAGTATCCTCCGAGAATATGCGATAGTGGCATGGCTGGATCATCACACATGGATATATGCGACAGACTCCATTCATTAAACTTAGGTAGGCTTCATCATGACCCTAGGTCTTCGACCTTCCCTTCTGTAGATCATTTACATTAGAAAACTTACACTTTTTAATTCTTTCTATGTTCCTTTGAAATATGAATCCTGTCTCCTTTCCTTGCCAACTTTATAACTCAGGAATATATTTGTCAAAGATCAAGAAGCCGTGTCTTTGAATTACATCATTGAAGTAGATATTGCCCCCATCTTCAGTTTGTGGGAGGGTCAGAATTTTTCAATAATAAACCTACAGGGAAAGCCACTTAAAACTGCTGCTTTCTAGCGTCCTTGAATACTTTTCAGTTAACTTGTGAATGTTTAAAATTATTCCTGCTTTTTGCAACAATGGAGCTGAATTAAAGGGCTGAATTTCATTGTCCTTCAGGATTTCCCCTTTACTCTGTCTGTCTCATGCAATATTTCTTAGGGCACATATGCACAGACAGACATGTGCATACAAATCAGAACGTCCAAGTAAAACAACCTTTGTTACTGATAAATTGAGGTTCCCTTTCATGGGTTTTTAGTTATATTGATAAAAAAATTTAAATAGACTTAGAAGGAAGATCAAGCACCATCTCATTAGAGTCAGAAAGGAAAACAACAGGGTAAACAAGATGTGAATCTTGGGGACTGCCTAAGGGATGCAGACAAGAAGAAAAAAAAAATCATGCCTTTTAAGTTAGTTATGGAGGTCAGAGAAATGGTGAGAAAGCCCAGAGTACCAGGGAAAGCATACTTAAGATTTTGGACAGTGTCCAAAGAAATGATCGAAAAGGAAAGGCCACATTTTAAGGTTAAAATGTAGAATAGCAAGCAGACTTGATGGTGCTACATGGTGAAGGTACCTTAACTGCCTCTGGGTGGGACTCCTGGAAGGTTTAAATACCTTAAGAGGATAATTATTCCTCTCATTGCCTTAGCATATCTTCAGATGAATCAGCTTTCCTGTAGATTGGTTTCCTGGCAAAGTGATTGACAGGTATAGGTGGATTAACTCTCAAAAACCTATGCCAGATGTGTTCTCTCTCTCTCTCTCTCTCTCTCTCTCTCTCTCTCTCTCTCTCTCTGCTTGCCAATTAGGATGTAAAGGTTTTAGCTACTGTTCTTCACCATGTCTGTCTGCTTGTTTCCATTGTGATCATGGACTGACTTTCTAAAATTATAAGCAAGTCACCAATTAACTGCTCTTTTTTATAGGAGTAGCCTTGGCCATGGTGTCTCTTCACAGCAATAGAAAGTGTTCTTCACAGCACCTAAGATAGTCAACCACATAAAACTCAGCATGATTGAGCTCTTATTAGAGAATGAAAATGAGATTATGTTCTATAGTCTTATTTAGTTGACACTATGAATCTTGAAACTATGAGGAAAACTTGTTTACATAAAAACAACATAACTTTTTTCTAAAGTAAACTTATTTAGAATAGATATGCTATCTATTTTTTGTGCAATGTTGAAAATTGAGTTCAGTGGCTTTATGACAGGTATAACAGGTAAGCATGCTACTTCTGAAATACATCTTCAGCTGTTTATTGATGGAACAAGCAAGAAGTCAAGATGAAGTGGTCGTGGTACAGTTTTATATATGGCTGATATAAAGAGAGAGTTTTTTAGTTAAGAGTGTACGGAGGTAAGTAGAGATGTAGTTCAGGGGTAGATCACTTGCCTAGTATATGCAAAGCTCTGAGCTTGATCCCTAGCATTCTACAAATTTGAATGGAGAAATCTGTAAATAAAACAACAAAAAAGTGATCTAATGCTATTATTGTGCACTATTAGAGTACAGGAATAAGTTGGTATTGACAAATGGCATAGAAATCTGGTACTTAAAATATAAATATTGTATATAAAAGGAAAGACAAAAAGTAAATGTAAAAAATTAAAAGCTGTCGTCTCTGAAGCTATATTGCTATTTCCATCTTGTTCTGGACTCTCTTGGGCCCTTAGGTCTTTGTGATCTCTGCTGAAAGAATCCAGAAGAGACACAGGGTACAGTGGAGAAGATAGGCAGCATTCATCCAGGGAAAAGTGGGGACCCCAATGGAGGAGAGTGGGCCATGGCTAGAGAGATCATGTGGAAGAAAATACTCTCAAGAGGCTGAGTGGGCATTGGCCAGAAAGATCACTGAGCTCACTAACATTTTTAGGCAGGCTTTATACTATTTCTGAAGTTTCTAGATTAAACAGTTTTTCTTGGGGCATTTCCTATCCAGGTGATTGACGGGCCCATTTGGATGAATTCTTAAGGGATCAGGCAATGACTTGTCTTTGCTATTTGTTAGAAAGTCCCAATTATATAGGGATCTTAGTTCAGGGTGTCATGTGTCCATCCCAGGAGAGACACAATAGAGATCCCATTCTTTGGAGCAAGTTTTACAAGCTCATAATTTTGAGGGTGAGTACATTCCATCCTCAGTGACCTTCAAGCCTGCTGATATCTGACCGGCTGCCCAGGAGGATTAAGAGCTATTTGGTAGGGTCTGGTTTGTGAATATTTTGTATTATTTACTTAAAAAGTTATCATTTATTATTTTTATAAATCACCATATTTGTATAGCTTCTTGTGGCACCTATACTAGGTCTTATTTTTCTTCTTGAAGTCTTTGGTCCAATTAGGACTGGCCTGCCCTCCCCCACTCCATCCTGCTTTCTTGTGGACATAGTGATCCTCATGATACCTCTGGGATATTCTTATTTGGTGGAGTTGGTACATTTATCTCTCTCCACCTCTATGGATGTACAGCAGGCTTCTTAGAAGCCAGCAGGTGATTATAAAATACAGAATAACAAAACATACCAGGAATGAAGTTTGTTGTTGAAATCCTTTCTTTCACAACTCTAAACATCTTTTGATGGTGCTTGGAATATTTGAAGGCTGATGGGATGCCCCCTTTACCTCATCTCTTCAAATTATTCTTCTTTTCTCTAAAACTATGTGCTTCTAGATTTTTTTGGGGGGGAATTAATTTCTTTATTCTTTACTTTTTTATTTATTCTTCTCTCATGCAATGCATCCTGACCACAGTTTCCTCTCCCTCTACTCCTCCAAGTCTCCACCCTACCTCCCCTCTCCCCTGGATCTACTCCTCTTCCATTTCCCTTCAGAGAAGAGCAGGACTCCCAGGGATATCAACCAACATGGTGTAAAAAGTTACAATAATATTAGGCACAAACCCTCATATCAGGGCTGAGCGAGGCAACTTAATAGGAGGAACACTGTCAAAAGAGCAGGCATAAGAGACAGAGGTATGTGGTGATATTGTGTTCCCCCAAATGTTGTGCACCCTAATAAACTTATCTGGGGTCAGAGAACAGAACAGCCACTAGATATAGAGGCCAGAAAATGGTGGCACTCACGCTTTTAATCCTAGCACTCCAGAGGCAGAGATCCCTCTGGATCTCTGTGAGTTTAAGCCACACTGGAAATAGCCAGGCATGGTGACTCATGCCTTTAATCCCAGGAAGTGATGGCAGAAAGCAGAAAGGCATATAAGGCATGAGGACCAGGAACTAGAGTCCTTTAAGCTTTTAGGCTTTTAGCAGCAGTTCAGCTGAGATTCATTCTGGATAAGGACTCGGGGGCTTCAAGTCTGAAGAAATAGGACCAGCTGAGGAATTGGCAAGGTGAGGTAGCTGTGGCTTGTTTGATCTTCCAGCATTCACCCCCATACCTGGCTTCAGGTTTGATTTTATTAATAAGACCTGTTAAGATTTGTGCTACAGAGATATACCCACTCTGCTCCACAAGACACTAACAACCATAACATATATGCACTGTAATTGCCGCTTCAGTCTCTGTGAGCCGCTATGAGCCCTGCTTAGGTGATTCTGTGGGCCATGGCGTTTCTAGATTTTTAGTTCTGCCATATTCTTATTTTAGCTCTGTGTGATATTATAGAACCTTCTCTGGCCTATTTCTTCTTGTCAGCAGCTTCTTTTTTTGTTATTGTTGTTGTTTGTTTGTTTAGATCCTGTTTATTGTTAGCTCCGAGGACAGAACAGAAAGTTCTTAATGTATTCTGTCACACAAGGCTAGATGGGGAAGGACAGTCCAATTTTTTTGTTGGTTTCAGATGTTATTTGCTTGTTATTTCTTTTTAGTGTTTACAAAATACCTTTCGTATTAAATTTATAAAATTTATATTAAATTTATACATAAAATTGCACATACTAATGGAATACCATTTAAAGTTTCACACACGCACATGTACATGCACATGAGAACAACACATATAATGGTTAAATCAGATTAAACAGGTATTTCATTTCTTTGGGGCAAAAACTTCTTTCTTTTTGCTTTTTTAAAAAAAATGCACAATACATTTTCATGAACTGTTATGAGCACCAAACTGTTCAAAATCACAAAAGGAATTCCTGATCTCTTCTTCGTTGGATAATACCTGTGTGTATGTGTGTGCCCATGTGTGTGTACTTGTGTATGTGTTCATGTGTGTGCATAGGCCAGAGGTTGATGTCAGGTATCTTCCTCTCTAACTTTCTATCTTCGTGTTTGCCGCAGAATGTGGTTGTTTGAATGAGACACGCCCCCAGAGACTCATGCCTTTGACTGCTTGTCCCCTTCTGTGGAGTCATTTGAGGAGGTTATTGAACTTTAAGGATGTGGAACCATGCTGGACAAAGTATGCCACGGGGCTTTAAGTGACATGTGTCACTTTGAGTATGTCTGTGGGCTTGAAGAGTTTATAATCCCACCAACTTCCAGTTTGCTCTTTGCTCCGTGTGTGTGAGGTTGAAGATGTAATCTCCCAGATTTCTCCTGCCGCCATGCCTCCCCATCATGGTGGACTCTGCCTTCTTAGTTGCTTTTGGTCATGGAGTTTTATCATAACAACGAAAAGTTATGATAGATAGGGTCTCTCACTGTAATGAGAGCTCACCATTTGGGCAAGACTAGCTGGTGAGTAAGTTTCAGGGGTTTCTCTGTTTCTGTGGTCCCAGCAACTGGGTTTATAGACCTTATAGGCCTGTGCTGTTACACTGGGCTTTTGTGCTGCTGGTGGAGAGCTGACGTCATCTCCTTATGCTTGATTAATAATCATTTTACCAACTGGACTGTCTTCCCAGCCTCCATAATATCCATTCCTATGTGAGTGAAATGGCAAGATTATATTAATTCCAGTTCTCTAGTAGAACATATATTAGTGTGGTAAATTCTGTGTATTTATCATTCCTTAATAACTCCTAAATATTAATACTTAGAGGGAAAGCATATTTGCTAATGAAAGAAAAATATTCTTAGTAGGAGAGCTAATAGGAAGTATAACTATATACAATGTCACTTTTCAACCTTTGTTGTATTACTTCATTGGTCAGTAATATTTACAATTTTATGAACCCAGATTCATTTCTTTGATGCTCTGCACATGAGGACTTAGTTTTGGTTAGAGATGAGAAGGTATGATCTGACAGGAACAATGATAGCCTGGACTTTCAAGGAAAATGAAATTTGAGTGTGAGCTGATAATAAACAACTAGAAAATATTCTTGATGATTGATGTCTCGTTAGTGAATCTGTAATATCTAAAAGAATGGCAGAAGAAGGGCAGAAAGTGAATGATCTAAAATCTGAATGATTTGTTGAGAACAAAGAAAATATAACGTTGTGCTGCTCGCATTCAGAGTGAGCTTTCCTACTTCAGTTAGCACAATTAAGAAAGCCCCTCACAGCCATGTGCACAGGCACATATAATCTAGATTAGAGGTTCTCAACTTGTGGGTCATGATCCCTTTGGGAATTGAGTGACCCTTTCACAGGGTCATCCATCAGATACCTGCATATCAGATATTTACATTATGATTCATAACAGTAGCAAAATTAGAGTTATGAAGTAGTAACGCAAATAACTTTATGGTTGGGGGTCACCACAACATGAAGAACTGTGTTAAAGGGTCACAGCATCAGGAAGGCTGAGAACCACTGATCTAGACAGTTCTTCATTCAGACTCTCTTCTGATATGATTCTAGTTGTGTCAATTTAAAACTAACCATCACAAGTATCATTTTTGTTTGCCTAGGACTGGAAATCCTGTTTCACAGGATAAGTATCACTTCCATGATAACCGTTATGATTGGTTATATAGAGATCAAAGAATGAGAAAGATTTCTGGGGGAAAAAAATGTGAGAAATATCCTTATTTAAAGCCAGGGTAGTAGAATGTATACTTTGGACCCTGTTGGTAAAGTTACTATAAAAATGTTCACTGAACATAATACTAATATCATTGTAGGACCAAATGAATTAATGAATCAGCATGATGAAGGACTTTTAATTACATGGCCTCAATGAGCCTTTCAGTTTGAATATTCCATAAATCTAAACTACTTCAGCCCTTCCCTTTGTTCTTTCAGCCTTGGAGCCTTCTACCAATTCATGTGATACTTTCCAACTCAGCTGCACAAATGACTCCTGTCACAGGAAGTGACTTTCACAAAACAAATCATGCCACAGGCAATTCCTCAATCACCCCTTATCTCTTTTCCACCAGTCTTTACTACTGACTGTGTCAGTATTGGATCTTCATGTCTCTACACTCACTTTCAATTACTGCTCTCTTCTGGGGCAGTGGCTGCCCCTTTGTACTGTCAGTTTGTCCTGACATTTCTTTCCACAGTGCCTCAACTCTGCTTGTCCTGGTTTGGAGGTCTTCCAAAGGATTCCACTCATGTAAGGAGGGTAGGGTTGTAATATTCGCATTCTTTGTCACGATTTGTCTTCCTTTATGTGTTAAAAAGATTTACCAATATTACTATTTTTATTTCTCTTTTGTCCATTCATATCTGTCCCCATTTTTGTCTTCTTTCTTATACTTCAAATATTATACCAAAATGATCAGTGACATTCACATTGTTGGGATCCAGCTTGATTGTCTATATCCTCAACTTACAGAACTGTGTGTAGAATTAAGCACAATCTACATATCAGATTGATACTCTATTTTCTGTCTATTCTTCATATCTACTCTTCTAGCTCTACAAAACAGACCTCATTCATGACCATTGTAGAGGGTCACCCATCAACCCAAGCCTCTCCTTGGAGTTACAGATCTGAACACCTAATGAGTTTTTGTGAACACCTCACACTACCATATTATGTCACACTACATATTGTGCATTTCCTAACAACAAAAAAAATCACTTATCATTACTTTCAAGTAATATAATGTATATATAAATATATTACATATATAAAATTCTAGAAATTGTATACATTTTTGATTAACAAAAATTTAATTTTAAGCTAAACCTTAAGTTTTAATTTTAGAAGTGTAAGAGTTACTAGTTCAACTATTAAAATAGTATTAGCTAACAGATGTTAAGCATTTACCATGGCCAGGGAACTGAATTAAAATTTCCAGCATATAAAATGATTGAATCCCAAGAACCGCTGTATAAAGTATAAAATAGCACCTTGATCATTTGCATTTTAAAAGTGCAGAATCTGAAGCACAGAGAATTACAGAACTCTTTCTAACATCATACAGAGAGAAAGTACCTTAGAACTTGACTCTATGCCTCCAATTAAGGCTGAAGTTCTTGATCATCTTGTTCTACTTCCTCTTAGAACTCAGAGTCTACAGGAAATTGCTAATAAAACATTTAGAAGATATTAGAATATAGATCAAACAGATGATTAGATGAAATGGCTCTCTTTGAAGATGAGACAGAAATGGACTCTGAAAATAGAAAAAGACTGAAAATATTGGGAAATTACAACACAAAGTGGAAAGCCTTAGTGCTGTGATCAATAAGGAAAACCTTACATGGAAATTTGGACCCTCTTAAAATCTTTTATCCAGCATGCCCACAGACAACCTGATCTAGACAATTCTTTATTGAGACTCTCTTCCCATGTGATGGTTGTGTCAAATTGATAATTAAAACTAACCACAACTACCATCTTGGTTTGCCTAGGATTAGAAGTCTGTGTTTCAGGAAAGCATCTATCCCAGGAAAATCAGAATAGTCAGTTATATGTAGATCTAACTCCATAAATTATACTTCATGTTTTAAAATGTCAGATACGTTCTTTGCCTTTCCACTTTGACTTTGCTAGTCAATGAAGTGAATAATCTACTTGCCTTGAGCTGTGTACTTCCAACGGGATCCAGGGACTGGGGTAGGGGTGGCTTGGTATGTTTCTTTACTCTGTGTAGAACATTCATACTTCTTCATGGACTTCTTCACACTGAAGATAAAGGGTAATTTCTGTGACTCAAATTGTTTTCTTTCCCCTAAAACCACAGTTGGTACCTGACAGATTTTGATTACCAAGTATGTGTTACCAATGAGTCCAGAAATAGAAAAATGGTAGTGTGCATGCATTTCTCTGCACTATGTCCCTCCTCCAAGTCATTTTTCTTTGTAACTCTCTGCCTGCTAAAAATACTTTCTTAGTTGACTGTGTCCAGTGTCAACAGGATCCAGGCAAAGACTCTTTGGAGATGGCAGGGTAGTGGATGGAAATAGTGGCATGACAGGACATAATAGACTTGGCATGCTGTGTCTTTCTTGTGCTCTGATACTCCTTCTGGGGATGAAATATTACAATAGCACAGTTTTTTTTTTTTTAGAGATTTGAAAATGGTTGGGTGCAAGTACTTTGCAAGATGAGAGTGTCATTGTAAATATTTACGCTTTTCATACCTACTTTCCCGTAGTCTTCACAATCATCTGAGCATTCTTTGTCAGTGTGAGAAGGGGTGGAAGGGGAAGTTGATTGATTTCAGAAAGAGAGAAGTGGTTTATTTTAAGTGACCATTAATGGCAGGATTTGAATTACATGTTGTAAAAATTACAGGGTTGAAGCAATGCACCAACACATAAGGAGAGCGATAGGAGTAATTTTCACAGATGCTGCGTGAATGAGCTAAAGAAATCAATGTAGCACAAAATCCAGTGACCTGAATATATTTATATTTGAAAACCTGGGTACCATATAAATGTCTCTATTGAGAGAGAGTGACTAAGCACTAATTTAACTTAAATGTCAGGAATTATTTGAAATTTTAAAGGCCCGCATTATATACTATAATTTTGAGCAAGGATATACTGCCTATGTACTATGCTATTCTGTTGACTTTCTGGCTTACTACTCTTTTCGTTGGTAGTAGAAGCCACCTGTATGGTTACCATATAAGTATCTACTGTTAGCACCACTATGAAAAGGATGTTTTAAAAAAGCCTTTTTCTTACCATGGAGAAAATCCTGCTATCATGTATTGGAAATGAAGGCAATAATGCAAGTCAGGCAATTGTGACTCTGAAAATACATTGAACATACATATATCTGGTTGACCAGAGTTAGCTCAAGCAAAGTAAAGGATACACTGTAATGATCCTTATCCGGGATTCAATAATAATTGCCTCTGAAAGCTGCATAGTCATCTCAGAAACAGCTGTTTCTGGTCACAAGAGAGCAGGTAAGAGTGTTGATTTCTGGGAGGCATCTGCCAGAAGTGCCTGGGAAATATGGCTGCGGATGAAACTATCCACTAGAAATGTTAGACCCCTGCCTGGCTTTTGTGCATTCTGAATCTGCCTACATGGAGAATTTTTTTAAAGTCATTTTTTTTTTCATTTTCCCAACCAGATTTCTTTATTTTTGCACTGAAGAACATTTTGCTTAAAATAAAATGTTATTACATGCACACAGCTTCCTACAGAAAGGGCTGTCAAACCTTGAAATGTAATTAGTTTTTTTTTTTTTTTTTTTTTTAGCATTGTAGCCTCTTGGAGGAGGAGTCTGTTCACACATTTTAATAATACCTTACCCTTGAGGTTTCTTGTATGGTTCCCAATAAAATGAAGAATGACAACTTAAGTGGGGATTTCTTGTTGCTTTTGGAGTCAAATGGTTAAATCAAAATTCTAAATGGAAAAATTATTGCCAATTTTCAGCCAAAACTTCTGGATTAATTGCCTTGCCTGGGGTAGTGGGTCTTATCCCTTACAGATTTGGGACCAGGGCTGTTTTCCCAAGTCATGTCAATCACACATCCCAAGTGTGGCTGCATCTTCAGGGACTCTTCTTTGTATTTCTCCATTCTTAAGACTACTGTTTTAGGATTCCACTCAGAAAGAGCTCCGGTCAATATGTGATGATTTTTTTCTCATGAATCTTAAGATGAAATAAACATAAACGCAGCTCTCATCTCAGGGAGAATAAATAATTGTGTTCTGGAGCTAAGTATGCATGAACATGGCTCAGGAGCACATACTGAGGTCATCCTAAGTACCATGTTCCATCATGATAACAATTCCATGGTTTTTTATAGCAAAAGAACAAAGGAAATTACAAATCAGGACACTTTAAAGATAGCAGGGGAAGCATCATGTAGGTGCATTATAGCTTAGAGGGTACATGCTTTTTATAGACCTGTTCTGATTAGTTATTCAACCTTAGAGAATGCTTACTGTAGGTGTGGTTTTTCTCTGAGAACTTTTGTTAACTTATCAGAAGAGTATAGACTTTTATATCCTGTATTTACCAATGAATATGTTTTGATGCCTAACTTGATTCCAATGTGTGGAAGTTAGGGTGATCCAGTGAATAAGACAAAGATACCCCACCCCCGATGGAGCTTACATCTAGCTAGAGGAGACAGATGTAAATGTAAGTTAGGTGTCAGGTTAACAGAAATCAAGTGTGGTGGGAAGGAACAGCAGTATATAGCACACTGGTGCCATGCTGGAGAATTTAGCTTTCAGTCTGAGCAGGTGGAATTTGCAGCAAATTAACACGAAAAAGTTAAGGATACTGGAAGAGATGGTCCCCAAGGCCAGGGAACACTTAGTACAAAAATCTCAATGCAGGAACTCTGTGCCTGGGCCAGTATGAAGGCAGTAGTAGAGGATCCAAAGTATAAGAGGACCTGAGATCACTTCCTGGAGGTGTTATTAGTATACAATGAATTGTGGTTCCCTTCAAATACATAGGTTCAATTCCTAACAAATTTGGAAATACAGTCACTGAAGATATGATACGATGAATTCAGGCTGGGCTTACACTGAGAAGTGACTAGGTGAGTTTAGATGCATGCAGACATGCCCAGGGAGACTGCTATATGGTGATGAGCCCATAAGTTCTTAGGTGATGCTTCTATGAGCCAGTGTATGTCAGTGGTTACCTGCAAGCCATAGGTGACAATGGAGAGGCATGGGAACACCTACCATCACAGCCAGCAGAAGAGAACCTGTACATGCCTTCATCCTGGACTTTGGATTCTAGAATAGCAGGGCAATATATTTCCATTGTTTACAGCAACCAGTCTGTATGGTCCTTTTCATTATCTCCCCTCTCCCGCAAGGATGAACACATAGATACTATAAGGACTCCAGCTTTTAGTCTGGAGTGGTGAGATGGGATCTGACTTATCCTAAGACAGTGATTCTCAACTTGTGTGTTTTGACCCCTTTGGAGGTCAAATGACCCTTTCACAGGGGTTGCCTAAAACTATCTGAATATCATTTACATCAATATTTACATTATTGATTCATACCAGAAGAAAAATTATAGTTATGAAGTAGCAACAGAAATAATTTTAGTTAGGCTCACTACAACATGGGGAATTGTGTTAATGGATCACAGCATTAGCAAGGTTGAGAACCATTGCTTTAGGAGGATATTTCTAGATGCCATCCAGGCAATCCATGTTTAGGGGACAAAGGTGTAATGTTGAAGTCATATGTACAAGCCAGAGATGATGTTGGTTGGGATAGGAACAATACATGGGGATCAGTGGTTGTTTTTAGGTTATTTGGGGGCAGACAGGATTTTCTGATGGGCTATTTGCCAAGCAGAAGACATAAGAGAGATAGTAAGGTTCTATGCTAGAAGTCATGGAAGGTTGAGTTGATATGGTTGGTGTAGAAGAAGGCTATGCTTGGTGTAGGTTTTCATTTGGCCTTAATGAGTGGAGGTCAGAGTCTGTTTTGGACATGTGAAGTCTAAGATTCTTAATGAAAGCTCAGAGAAAGTATCAGCAAACAGAAGCTCTTTAATGCTCCTGATATGCTATCCCCCATAAAAACTCACCTGGTGCAGGAAAGGAGAGGGCACAGAGCTAATGCTGTCAACTCTGACAGCAGGTATTGATGGCATTTTGGCGTTTGAAGACTACACTAACACTACAGAATTCTGCAATGATGCAAGATGGGCTCCCTTTAGAGATTTCTGTTTTCAAGGCCGATCTGCATTATTTAGACTGTCTGTGTATGAGAACTGTCTGGAAGAGTCTAGAGAGAGCAATTAGTCATAGAAGTGACTATGGTGCTCTTCTTTACCATGATGGACACCTGTTCCTGGTGAGCCAACTTGTTTCTTTCACACACATTGTTCCACTCGCTTACATCTTTATTTAACTATAGCTAACTGTGCAAAATATTTTTATTTGATGCTCTCATTTTCCTGGGGGTGGGGTCAAATCTGGTGACTATTGGTCCACAAACAATTTCCTTGAGACATTTTAGAGTTTATTAGAATGCAATTGAAAAGTGATTCCAACATAATGGTTTAAGAATTAAGGTGCTTTAGAGCTATTTTGATTTTGTACAGACAGTGTCTCCTAGTGCCAACCACTTTTACCAATATTTTGAGCACTCCTTTTTTGTGGGTGACAGTAGAGGCAGCAGATAAGAGGGAACTGGAGAGCCAGTGGCACACAGGAGCCATGAGTGGCAGTCAGTCAGCTGGGGTGGAGGCTGGAGGGTGTAGGTGTGTGGGGAAGCTGTGAGGGGAAGGAGGCGTGAGGAACAAGACGAGGTGATAGAAAATGTTCTAGGACATACAGGAGAACAAGTATGGAGGTGGGATTGAGGGAGGAGAGGTGTTTAGGTGGGGGTGAGGGAGAACAAGTGGAGAGGTGGAGTTGAGGGAAGGAGTTTTGCATAGTGATGGTATAACTTAATATGTTGGATGTCTCATTTGTCTAATTGGTTTGAAGATGATAGGAGGGTTGCTTTATGATGAAGTGAATGCAGCCAGTACTGTTAGAGCTTTTTGGGTGCTAGGTATTATATGTGACTTATCATTAGTAGATACCCTTGCTGGGGGAGTCTGGTGGACATCTCATGCTATTGCTTTTGTGAACTTGGGATAACCTAGACTCCCTCCATCTTCTACCCAAACTTTCCTGAACACCTGAATTTGTTTTTTGAGGTGAAATGACACACACATAGTATTGTTATCTGTCATACTTACCTGAAGTAAGTGTGTAGTAGATTTAGCTGTTTCACAGACTTTCATGCCTAGGTCACAAGATTCAGTCCTTTACTTGCTGTGCTTTGTCCACAATGCATCAAGGTGATGGGACATGCATTCTCAGCCCACCCATTTCATAGAATTCATTCCCATTCCTGATAAGCAATAAGTGACTTCTGTATCTGCTGCATGGATCCCTGAGACATTCTAAAGCCATTATAACGGAAGGAACCATTAAAAATTTGCAGTGAAGGGTAAGAGGTGTATGGGCACTGGCTTCTTTTTTTCTGGGCAGCACCAAACTTACTCCTTTTAAATCTGTCATATCCTGTTGATTTTACCCTTTGCAACTAGAAGCACTTGGATTCTCCCATTAAGAGTGGATTCTCAATCACTATCAGAGCTTGGATTCCTTATTTTTTCATTGCAAATTCCTCTGACACTTCAGTGGCCACACCAAAGCTCCCTACGAAGTTGACAGCATTAGTATGTCATAGATAGGGAAATGTGCTCAGTAACAGAGCTTGACCAGGTGACAGGGCACTTGGAGCCAGAACAATTCAAAGCATACTCCGACCATCTTCCATCTCTCCACTGCATGGTAAGACCTGACTAAGCAGACAAGGATGGAGGAGAGCAATCAAAGCAAAGGAAACTCATGAAGGATGCAGCTTGACTCAGCTATTCTACTAAATAGAAAAATGTAAAAAGTCATGAGAGTTCCCAGCTTACAGATTTGCTTCTAATTGTGAAAGAAAAACACACTGAGAAACACTGACAGTTGACTGCGCAGGGTCTATAAAAGGAGAACTCACTGACTGGCAGGTAAATAGGTATTGAATAACCAGGAGGCCTTGAGGATATTTCCTTGATACAAAACAAATAAACAAACAAAAAGAGCTTTCTGAAGGAACAGAGATGTACTTACTAGTTAGGTGAAATGGCTCATGCCTATAATGTAGCACTTGGAAGGCTGAGGCAGGAGGTTGGCCATGAACTTGAATGTAACTTAGGACACATAATAAATTCTAGGTCAGACTGAGATACAGAGTGGGACCCTGTCTTAAAGGCAAGCAAGCAAATAAACAGTAATTTATTTGCTGGTGGAGGCAGGTCTAAGGCAAGAGAGTTCTAAATAAAGAGGGAAGCACATATGCCCTTAAAAAATTAATTCAGTTGGGCCAAAGGCTAGACACTGGGTACCAACAGGTAGGTAGCAAGGAAAGTTGAAAAGACAACAGAAAACTCAGATAATACACGAGGATGGTGTGTGTGTGTGTGTGTGTGAATGAGTATGTGTGTGCGTGTGTGTGTGTGTGTGTGTGTGTGTGTGTGTGTGTGTGTCCATGCCTTCTTTGTAATCTGCCAAGGATTTTAATTTTATCCTGATTGCAGTGGGGGATTTGTGAGTTTAAACTGGAAATTACAAAATAAAGGCTTGCCTGAAATGAGGAAGGATCTAAGAGGCAAAGACAAAATGACCATCGAAGTGTTCACAAGCTTCTATAGAAACAGAACATGTATAAGGTAGATAAATGTACGTGAATAAGAATAAACAGTTGAGCCAGCAATAGTATATCATAGTACATCATAATATATCATATATTTACATGCACACATTCCTCTTGTGGATTCCTTGAGGGTTGAACTGGATTCAGTCACTATGACTGACATTCTTTCTCCTTGTGACCTCCTAGGCTTCGCTGCCTCACTGCATGTCCCTGGCAACACACTGTGTTTTCTTCATTCCGCATTTCTGTAGGAAGCATCTATCTTTCAGGACAAATGGTGAGTCAGAGCCTGTCAAGTAATTGAATGGAAATAGAGCCTAATAGAATGACAATAAGTGATCAAAGGCAGCAAAAAAAGTGAATTTAAGGGCCTAATCATGGAAGACATGGGTCCTGAGATCAAATACATTTTAGAACCCCAAATAAAAATATGAATCAGACCTTAATCAAGGCTATTATGTTGGATGTTCTGCCTTGATAAGTCTAATAATAGCAGACATTGAGTGCTGCCACCAGGAAGTCTTCTGAGCATTTAAAAAAGCTTTATTTGAGCATCACAAAATCTTCTGAAGTGTACAATCATCATCATCACCATCAGCATCATCTTTTACATAGGAAGAAACTGAATCACAAATGTGTTAGTCAAGTTACAAGATCACTCAACTTGAAGTGGTGGATTTGTGACATGGACTGAAGGAGCCTTGTTTTTGTGCACACCCCTTCACTTATTCTTGCCTCATTAGTGGTTACAGTTCTTTAGAGTCAAGAGGAGTGTGACTTATGTGTTAGTAGCCAGAGCAACACCTTTTTATGCACAATGATAGATGTTCCCTTTGTGCTGTAGCTGATTTGTCACAAAACTGCATAGAAGCAGTGGTCTCGGTCTTACTACAGAGGAATCTGGGATAATTAAGAAAATCTGTGCAAAAACCTGATCTACTTCCCTGCAGCTAGTGAGAGGTTTCATGGTGTGTTTAGTCAGCTTCTGACACATGACTTGTGTTGATGCAGAAACAGCTCTTACCTCATCTGGAGTAAGAAATAGTTTGTTCTGGAGCCAAGTATGAGTGACTGTAGCCCAGGAACACAGGATCAGATTATACCCAATGCCACATTCCCATGTTGTAACCATTTAATGAAGATTTTACAGTTACAGAACAAAAGAAAATCTTAAATCAAGGCACAGCTCAAATACATTGGTGGAACCATCAGGTAGGCATGTTATAGCAAAGCAGGGAATCTCTGCTGTAGACCCCAGAAGCTGTGTGGTGACATCCTTAGACTTTGGAATAATGGAAGCTAGGGGTCTAATAATAGATTCTTAAACTTGTTATCTAATAGTCATAGACTTAACACATAGGTGGGCCATGAATGGTTATAAAAGGCTCTAAAGAGAGCACAAGATACCTTGGCTCTTGACTTATAACGTTCCAACATTTAAAGAGTCATGGATGTTTTACTCAGTCAGCCAGCCATGTAGAGTCATAGGTGTGGTTTCTCCTAAACTCCTGTTCACAGCCTTCAGGATTTAGAAGAGGCACCTTCATGGAAGGTATGCCTTCCTAGAACATGTTCCAGAACATTAAAAAAAACTGGTGATTATAGCCTGAAATGAAGAGAATTAACACTTTCATTCGAACTGAAATGTTTTTGAGGCTAGCGTTTTCAAAAAGTTTAGTATTGAGAAGCAAATTTCTTCCAGAGGAGCCTGTGGATAAAGGGGTTTAAAAGAGGCCATGAGGAGATGTAGCTGGAGAGTTTTCTCTCCGGGTCCCGCCAAGCCCCAGCAGTCCAAAAGCCCACTTATAAAATAAACACACAGATGCTTATATTATTTAAACTGTTTGGCCTAATGGCTCAGGCTTCTAGCTATCTAGTTCTTACATCTTAAATTAATCCATTTCTATAAATCTATACCTTGCCACATGGCTCATGGCTTACCGGCATCTTCACATGCTGCTTGTCATGGTGGCGGCTGGCAGTGTCTCCTTCCGCCTTCCTGTTCTCTCAGTTCTCCTCTCTGCTAGTCCCACCTATACTCCTGCCTGGCTACTGGCCAATCAGTATTTTATTTATTGACCATCAGAGTAACACATTTGACATACAGACCATCCCACAGCAAGGAGATGTCAAAGGCTGTGGTGAGTGAGCAGTTTGGGGAAATAGGGTCATATTAAATTGATCTGAAGATACAGTGGAGCAGCAGCCATAATGGGGTGTTCATAAAGATGCAGAAGCATCTAATGGATGCCAAAAAGCTCCTTCCTATATGGCCTTTGCTCCAAAGTTGAAGCTGCAAGAAAATCTGAGCCAGTGTTTGGCAATGTCTATCAAAATAACTCTGCTTACAACATCCACACGTATCATCATACCTACAGGAATCATCTGTCTATTCCTACCGAAAAATCAAATGTTATCTTGGAGCCAATGGAAAGAAGAATAACACTATTTTTAACAGAGGAAAATAGAATCCCTGGGTGGACAGACATTATGTTCTATCTACCATACTTATCAAGGAGAACAGTAGGAACAGGCAGTAAGGCTCTGGCTGTCATCCCAGACCCTCTGCGTTTGGAAGTCACATTGAGTGGCGGTGGTACACAGTGAGAGGACCTGTCCTTTCCAAGAACTTTGAGTCTAACATACGAAGATCAGGTCTGAAGAACTATATATCTCTCACCTCACAGAATCCATCCCCCTATTCACATAAACATGGATAAAGATTATGTTATTTTTATGTAGGACTTGCAGCCAGAAATTTACACATGTATGTGCATGTGCCCATGTGTCGACATACTGAGCAGCCCCCTCAACAAATGGATAATGAAGTCTTAGAGATACTTCCCACTCATGAACCTCTGAAGTCGTGACAGTATGAATAGATAGCCAGGAGCTAAAATTGAGGAAATCTATCTCTTTGAAAAATCTCTCTTAGAGAATTATATGCTCAACAACATAGATAATCAGTTTGTAGAGTGTAGGGTATGGCCAGCTACCCCAGCCCTGCCAGGTGTCTACTATTTTGTCTTAAGTGGAATAGTGATATTTCATCTTAATCAAAAAACTAAGCATCCCAAGGTTGCATAGGTCTTATAAAGTGTGTGGTGGGATGATATAACCCCACTTTTGCCACGTGCCTTTTAAAAATGTTTTAAGTGTCATAAACACAGTCAATTGCACATGTTAAAAGTATACAAGTTGAAATATTTAGACAAATAGGTACACTGGGATGATAAAAATCATCATTCTCCCTCTAAACTTGATTTCCTCAGCCATCTTACCATCACTGCACCTGCCTGACCCTTGTACCTGCCTTCTCCCATACCCCAAGGCTCCAGCTGCTCTTTCTGAGACTGTGGATAGTCTTGCAAGTCCAAGAATTATGCTAATAGAATAATGAACTGTTTGTTATCTGGGGAGTTGGTGGAAGCTTGGATCCTATCTGAGTTCTTTACTGACTTTCCGTCAGTCTTAAGGGAGATGGCTAAATACATTGAGCATATGCTTTTTTTTGTTGGTGTTGCTGGTAAATTTTCTTGTGTGATGTGTGTACACAAATCGTTTCATTTTATGATTCTTTTTTTTATACTATTGGTTTTTTCAAAAATCTTCTGTATGGTTTGAATATAATTCACTCTATGGACATGTGCTTTTCCAATACTTTCTCTTAGTATATAGCTTATACCTCAGTCCTTTAATATTCAAGAAAAGAACAGAAGTTAACATTTTTGCTGAAGTCTGATTACTCTTTTCATTTATATAATGGATGTTGTGTTGTATCTAAAACATCATAGCTGAACCAGAGTAAAAATCTCTCTTCTGTGTAGCTTACTAATTTTATAATGGAATCTGTGGTCCCTTAGACCATTAATTTTAGCATATGGTACAAGAATTGGGTCAATTTCTTCTTATTTTTCCATCACCTGGGTAGTTACTAGCTTTGAGCTACAGTAGTGAACAACACAATTCTCTCCCCCATCTCTGGGGGAGGGGACTAAACTTTTTGTGCATGTGTGCATGTTGGTGTTTATGGAGGTCAGATGTCAATATCAGCTGTCTTCCTCACTCCACACGAGGGTTACAGACATATATCACTGCTTCCATCTTTTAATGTGAGTACTGAGAATTCCAATCTAGGTCCTCATGCTTGGACATCAAGCTCTTTGCCTACCTGAGCCATCCCCTCAGCTCAAGCATGGCTTTTCTGTCACCCTTTAAACACAGGAAATGCAGGAACAAGGTGGTGGCCAGTTCCACTTAGTAGAGTGATGGGTCTATGGTTGGGTAGAAAAGGGGGTGCTGGGTAGATTTCAAACCTGTTTATCTTTCAAGTTCTTCCATCTTAATTTTGCTTACAAGTATTTCCAAATTCCATTCAAATTTAGTTTCAATGTTTAGACTTCATGACTCTATAACAGTCATGCTCCTGCTGACTATAAAGGGCAAGGAAGCTACTTTTGCTGTGGTATATTGATGACTTCAGACTCAAGGCTGAAAAGGATGGACATAGAAGGCTTCTGTGACAAACCCTACCCTACCTGCCTCCCTACCCTACCTACCCCTCTCCCCTAAAAATTAACATCCTAGACAGGAAACTATTGAAGAGAACTCTTAAAAATTGTGATAAGGATGCTGAAGTATAGCTCCCCACAATTGATGGCTTCTGGCAGGGTTTGAGAAGGGAAGGACTCAGATTTCTTCAATGATTAGATGTACATGTATTTAATAATATCACACAATGGAAATAGCAGCACTGATTAAAAAGGAGACACAAGGACAAACCTACAAATATAACACATTGCTTTTATGAGAACTACAAGATTCTAATGCAATCAAAATAAAATAAACCACTCACCAGCCATCACACTGGACACCCTGGTTTTTTTTAATTGTATTTCTTTCTTCCTGAACTCTGACTCTCCTTTCCCCATTTCTTGTTATATTCGTATTTCCCAATTATTGATATGATTGTTTGGGCCTTGTTACTTAAACTATTGATATGATTAGTATATTGGTTTTATGTGTGCTGTAGTTATAGATATGTAGGCCATGATAGATACATGAAGACCAGATCACATCTTTTTTTGGAGTGTTCTCTCTGCCCTTTTTATATGGGTTCTGGGAACATGCTCGTGTTGCCAACCCTGCATACCTCACATGTTTTCTTCACAGAGCCAGCTAACTGGTTCCCAAATGAAATTTATAGTAATATTGTATCAATAAAGGTTTAAAACTGTAAAAAAAAAGTACTTACTCTATCCTTCAGGCAGACTGTAAATTTTAACTAGCTTTTTACACAAAATGAGCTATTGTTCCAAGTATCATGAGTCCTACTGAAGACAGCACATCTTAAAATTCCTAGACCATGACAATTACATACTAAGAAGGTATATGTAGCTTCAGCTATGTTCCAGACACTACCATTAAATGAGGAATATGTGATCAAATACACACTAAAAATTAAACTATTCTCATATCATACCTGTGTAAATTGTGATACCAAGCTTCCAGAAGGTGTCAAAGACATCCTGTGGGCTTCTTGAAATACGATTTGTATTTTTCACATGGAAACTCTCTTCAGCTGATTTTAACAACTTGGGCTTTGGCTTGAAGTTGATGCCACATATACAACCTCTCCCCATGACTGTCTTCATGTGGTGGGGAATTTCTAATAGAATTGAACTTAAAATGGAGTAGATGAGATGCCTAAAATTTCAGAAAGTCTCATCTGAATTAACATCACATGGTAGAGACAAATTTTGATGCTTACTTCAGGTAAAACAACTACTGTCTTCTGAGGGCACTTCTCTAGTTTGTGTTTGGAACAACAAGATGGGAGTGAAAGGTCTTAATCTTTTATGTCCAAGTGAGTGTCAACAGTGAACTACATTTTCCTTTGAGCCCCATATCCAAAGTATATGAGGGCAGACTTACTATGGCAGAAGTCAAGACTAGGGGTTCCTTGCACTCTCATTACCCCAGGTCTCTGAGGAAGACAGAGGCTTTGCCCCTGGGCAGCGGTGAAGCCCTGCATGCAGGATGCTTCCCAGAGCTTCACCTGGCTGTCAGCTCCATCACCTGTATTACCTTTCTGCAATCCTTTCTCCAGCACTTGGAATTTGTTCTGCTTTGCCAGGTTAAGCTATGTTCAGATATTTCTTCTTACCCCGTTCTAATAGCCTTCTTTTGTGGAAATATAGCTCAAAGTATAATTGTAGGCAGACAGTTTTGAATCCTGCAACCTCTCTAAAGACAGTCAAGGAGTTCATCTTAATGCCAAGATTCTTCCAACCGAGTTCTGAGGAGAGAGATGAGTTGAGCATTTCCCAAGGTTTCTCAGGCTGAACTTAGCCTCAATCATTGAGCCCTCTGCTTATCACCTTGCCTCAAAATACACATACAATATTACATAAAAGAAGGAGTCATGTGTAAAAGAGGAGATATTACTGAGAGAACCCAGTTGAAAAGCTAGTAGGAGAGATTTAAGCTCAAGAGAAGTGGGAAAGGATGGCCCAGAGGAGGGAGATGCTGACAGTGGTTGTCGTAGATGCTGGGTTAAGGCCTCTAGACTTCATGTGACCATTCCGAGAGTCCTGACTCTTTTTGATGCTTTCTGTTGACTGTTTTATTAGCTAAGTAGTAGCTGTTTGGCTAACGTTGGGTTTGTACTGTTTGAGATCAGCATATTCCGGTTAGCCATGCCCACACAACCAACACAGTCTGATGGTGTTTTAGTGAGGGTGCCCAGCATGTATCAGAGGGATTCCCCTAAGACTAAAATAAAGTTGAAAAATTCCTATTGCCCAGTGACTTAGGAGCCTCTGGTACTTTGTAGTAGAAAGCATTATCCATGTGTTTATGGGGATGCTGCTGTAAGCAAATCTGTGTGATCAGTTGTAGAATACTGCAGCAATATAACTATGCATAAAGCACAATATTTGGCAGTGGTCCCGGATGTCTGTGCTTCTGGTTTATTTACTATGTTATGCTTTTTATGGTTACTTTAGAGTGTGCCCCTGATAGCAAACTGCTTGCTATAAAGCACCACGCTGTGTCACAGCAGTGGAGGATCCACATAGTACATATTTAGTGCTTCTCTTGATCACATCAGGAGACATGTTGGGAATTGACCTACATGGTATCTAGGGCTGTGTTAATGTTCTCTATCACATTCACTCATTGACATAAACCATCTAGCGATGAAGTTCTCACAACATAACCTTATCACTCATCAACACATGACTTATTTTAAAAGATAACTGCATTCAATGAAAAATCCAGCATAGTGGATATAAAGGAACTTAATCACTCATGGGTATTTACTAATTTTAATAAGCATTTGGAAAGCCAAGAGTTAGGGGCACAGACATTCTCAGATTTGGTTGAGCTTACCCAAAAGTACCATTCTGGGTACACCACACCATGGTCTTCTTTGCACCCTACATTCTGGCTACATGTCAAGTTCCTACCTATCCCCTAATTCTGATGGTCAGTCGGTCACTCAGGCCTCCTTTGTCTCAGCATCTGGGCAGCATCAGTAGGTACACAGGAGGGCCACTACCATGTTTGGCAAGCCCTGCTCCTTTCCACCTGCAGAGTAGGTGTCTTAGGTAATTATCAATGTGTCTTAGGCAATTATATTTGATTTTCTAGCCAAAGACCCACTGAAAACTGGAATAGTTAAATGATGGCAAAAAGAAAAACCTATCCTTGAGGACTTCAAAATAAAGACACAAGAACTACCCTAAATCAGGTATGTGCATATGTGTGTATGGGGGGTGGGGGAGGCCGGGTGTTGGTTATAAAATGTTAAGCTTCAAGCCAAAGATAAGACATTGGCAAATCTATGAAACAGAACCTGAACTTCTGGCAGGATTGAGGATATACAACCATTTGGGGACATTTCCTACCTGCACATATGCTAAACCTCCTCCTTTCTCTATACACATTGTCTGACTTGACAGGGCACATCTGCTTTTCCCCCATCTATGGATTTGTGAATTGCTCTCTTCCAGATTTCCAACACCAATGAGGAATATCCTTGATGTTATTGCTGGCCCGTGGGATGCAGTTGGGGACTTCTGTGCCCACTTTAACAGATGGCTGGAACCAACTTAAGGGCTTCAGGTCCCACCTCTTGGGTGAGTGTTAAAACTAACTTCATTATTTTATGTTTTCAAACTGGCAGGCATCAGAGCTCTATGATTTGCTTTGCAGGAGCAAGCAAGCACCAGCTCATTCTACATATGAGCCAGGGAGGTAGACTTTTTCTGTAGTTATTACTGCTACATAAAATTAGATTTTTTGTGGAAGCAAGAGAAATAGTGGCCACAGTATATGTGCTGATAACAAAGGAACAAGGAGAATAGAGAAACACCATCCAAAAGCATCCTGTCCAGAATCTTGATAATACTGGAAAGGCTTTCTTTAGAATTGTGCATGTCTCTCTACTAAATGATCTTGTAGCACAAGGCAGTCACTATAAACTCTTTTAGTAGGTCCTTTCCATAGGTACAAATAATGATGGGATAGACTTCTTAGCATACTTTACTGATTTCCAGACTTCCTGTACATTTATCTGATCCTCAGCACAGGTATGCAGAACAAGAGAGATGATAATTACTATTATCACTTTGTTGTTATTTTATGGATGGAAAGGCAGCATTTAAAGGTTTAACCTAATCACAGTAAATAAAGGGGATAGAGAAGATTCAAGTCTGGATTTTCTAAACCCAGAGCCTTTTTCTGTACTTGGTTGATTGACAGTTTGTGTGAGGCTGAAAAGGAAGTAGAAGTTCAGAGCCTGTGAAGGCTAGGGGACAGTGGTGGCAAGAGTATCCAGGCTGTCAGGGGTCAGTGACAACTGAAGTAACTCTTGGGCCCAGCAATGGTGAGCTGGATGTCCAGGGAAATACTTCTAAGAAAGTGTTGTACATGGGAGAAGCGGTGGTGTGGAAAGGAAGAGGGGATGGACAAGGACAGGGGCAGAAATGACAGGGAGGCAGTGATTCGGTGGAGTAATCTGGGTTTCAGTCAAAGGGAAGTTAGAAGATTGGTAAGAATCCAACTGTTCTTTAAACTATGCATAGCTAAAAGTTCCTTATATGTTTGCTATGTGTGTCAACTGAAGGTATCCCTTCAGGCCTCGTGAGATGGTCCAATGGGTAAAGGCATATGTTGTATAAGCTGGGCAACCAGAGGTTCAACTTTGGAAGCCACGTAAATGTAAGAACCCACTTTACAAAATTGCTTTCTGGCTGCTCCTATGTCTCTTCCAATAGTAAATAGAATAAGGCTAAAAATGCCTTCAAAAGGCAGCCCAAGCCTTGGTCAGTGGCTGGAAGTGGTGATGAAAGCAAATGAACTCAGAACTGAGTAGCCAGGGAACAATGAATTCAATTCATGCCTCCATATATTGTGTCAGACCCATTGCTCACAGAATTTATGATCCTTGAAGCACCTTGAAAAAGGAAGTATTGTCCATCAAAGGAAATGGTTGTCTATGCTTCAGAGAGTTGATACTACTCATCACAACTTTTGTATCCCTCTGACAAAATGCCCAGGAAAATCAATGTAAGCTGAAGAAAGACTGACTTTAGCTCACTCTTTGAGAAGTTTTGGTCCTTAGAGACTTGGATCTGTGACTTTTTGATCCCTGCATGGGTAAGTGGAACATCACAGTAGGGAGCACATGGTAGAGGACAGTGGCTCCCCTCATGGTGGACAGGATGAAGAGGGGAAAGGCAGGTAGCTATGGGGGGCAGGGTATAGGGTACATTCCCATCACCTATTTTCCCCAGTTAGTCTCCACTTCCCAACAATTCCATCATCTTATGAAGCCATCAAACATTGGGTCCATTGTCTAGGTCAGAGGCTTCATGTTCTAGTCAGTAATTGGAGCCATCATCCAGTGACCAAGCTTTCAATACACAACCATAACACTAAGTGCACATAGGTAGTGTAGGAGATGGATTCTAAGCTACATGTAACTGCCTCCAAAGATAGTTCACCTTGTCCTAACAACAGATGCCTTTCCTAGCTCTCTGTCTTGCTCAGGTAGGCTGGACTGTGTTTGTTTAGCTCTATTTTGCATAGAGATCTTGCTCAGCTCAGGAGAGGTGCATGGAAAACAGACACCACTGAGAGTGAAGGAAAGAATGTTCTCCATGCATTGTTAGAAACTCTGTCAGAGAGAAATGAAAATTTCTATCAAACTCAAGAGGATTCTGCATGTTTTTGGCTCCATCAAGATTAAGATCAAAGTTCTATGCAAAAACATAAAAAGTTTCGTTAATTAAATAAAAAAATTGCAAAAATGTTTTCTTAAGATTATTAAGTTTACTGGAGAAAATAAGACTTATATTAAATGTAAATATTATTTTTTAAGGCAACAAATCTTCAGGAAATTCCCAATTCCCACCCTTGTCCATATTGATTTTCCTCACACCATTACCTTGAATCATGTCTGGTCAACTTCATCTCTACTGAGGTTGAAAATATTTATTACCTACCTGCTACCAAGGTTGCTGGTTTTTTATTTGTTTAGAAATGATTTGTGAATTACTTAGACAGAATTCTTAAAGGTTAAAATTTGTTACTTCTGGTTTTTTTGCTCTATTATAAAAAGAGAAAAATTAATTAGAATGGTTAAAGCTTGTCAGCAACAGACGTGCCAAAGTGGCCCAGGGGAGGACAGTAAGCCCTCAACCCTACAGAAAGAACTACAGGCAACTGAGAAGTTCTGAGAGCAGGAGAAAGAGTTTTATCCAGGAAAGAGCACATCAACTAACTCTCCAATACACAGTGGTCAGCCCTGAAAACAGAATACGAGTGACAATATATAGACTGGGCAGGCTGTATTTAAAATACATATGTATGTACATATATGCATGTAATAGCGATTGATGAGAAAAGAGGCCATGAATTTGAAAGAGAGCAAGGAGAAGGTATATGGAAGGGTTTGGAGGGAGGAAATAGAGGGGGAAATGATATAATTGTATTATAATATTTTCAAAAAAATTTAGAAAACCAGAGAACATCAATCACTTGCAATACAGGTATTCTACCAAAGAGAAGGCATAGCACTTTCATTATTTTCTGCCAAAATAAATATTTTAAGCTTTCCTTCACAGGGGTTCCGCATGACCCCAGGGCTGATGTATGTTTGGTGTTAGAGGGGTCAGAATGAAGAAAGGTGAAAAAATATAAAAGGGAATGAGAAGGAATCTTACAAAACAAGATGGGGGGAATACATCATTTCAGAGATGAATGGATCCATTTTATCATAAGACAATTTCAACCTCCTTTTTTTTTTTTTTTTACTTTTAGTCTTAAAAGAATAAGGTGACTATTATTTATACAATGATATAAACTTAAAATTATGCTGACTGATCTGGAAGTAATCTTGATGATCGTGATCATTCGTCCTGTTTTATAGATGAGGAAGCTGAGGTTCAGGGCTTCAAAGCATGTAGCTTCTCAATTCATATGGCAGGGAGGTCCATGCAGAGTGGCGGCTAGACAGAGCTTCTCACGCCACCCATCACCTTGTCTGGAACATGCTTCCATTGAATGAGAAAAGTGGTCTGCACTTCATTGGACCTTCATTTTCTGGAAACGGATGCTACAAGCTCTTATTTACCAGACACAATTCATCTTGCTCCCATTCTTTGACCTCTGGAGCATAGAAAGAGCCCAGATATGTTTGAGACTGATTTCTCCCACGGCCTTGGAAAAGCCTAAGATCCCAATGCTGAGAAAGCTGAACCCAAGTGATGAGCCATGTCTACATGACCCAGGAACACACTGAATTGACCCTCCCTAACCCCAGGTGACTCTTCACTGTGACTCATACAAAGCACTAGGGGAATCAGGGGGAGCTGGAGGCAGCAGGCTCGTGTTCTTGGCAATCACAGGCACACTGGCAGCCCTTTGGCCATACATCACTGACAAATGCTTTTTTTCCCTCTTGGCTGGCTGTCCAAGGTGAACGTTCTCTCAAGACAGTGCTACTGTGAGTTGTGTAGTACTAAAGGAAAATCTTAGGCATGGTGACAGAGACTTTCTCATTTGGCTTTGTTGCTGCTGCTTTCTTAACAATATTGCAATGCACCATATAAATAATAATATCTATTTACTCCAAGTTTGATCAAAAGTCCTTCTGTTGATACATGAGCTATAAAATATATCCCTGTCTTGCATCCCTGTGTTCTGTCTGAAAAATAACTAATTTTAGCATCTCCACCCTGGACAGTATCAACATTTCAATATCACACATATTACACAGCAGCAGTGAAACATCAGTGTCTCTAAATCCAGGCATTGGAGTTGTTTACTTTATTCCAAGTCTCTCTAGCTCTTCTACTGGCAGGAAGGTTTAAGTTCTCAGTTTCCTCACTCACTGGGATACCCACAGTTTAGATGTTTAGTGCTGGCATGCCCCTCTGGATTCTTTCTGCCCTGGGCAGAAAAGCCACAGGGGCTTTTCTCTGTAGAAACTGTTGTCTCCACCACGCTTAGGCTTCAGGGATGTGGCAAAGTCGATACCTACTGGTGGGCCACAGAACTATGGTGTTCAGGTTTTGCAGAGCATCTCAAGTGCTCCCTCCTCGTCTCTTTCCCAAAGAACTTCTCCTTCCAGTCTTGCTTCTTTTCAAAGACACATTCTTTCTCTGCCTGTCTCCGGGAGCCACACTTCCTGTTTTAATAAAGTTCCACATAAGGAAGCCAGGGGCAAAACTATTCTGTCCTTGGTATAACAAACTCAAATACATGTGGACATACAAGTGTGTATGCATGATATATACACTACTGTATATAACATGTTATGTATATATGCTTATAGAGATTCATATATAGCTATACACACACATTTGTCCTTGGTAGAGTCCTAAGTCTCTACCAGATTATGTGAATTTATTGTTTGCATTTCTTACTTTTTCTTAATCCTTTAATTTACCTTTATACTTTTGATTTGCAAAAGTTGTATGCATTTATCAGATACAACATATTGAAATATGCTTATACCACATGACAGTTAACTTGGGCTATTTAATGCATGTATTTTCTCCCATAATTATTTTTGTTGTAATAACATTTGAAATATACTTTTCTGGAAAATTTCAGGCACATAGTATATTATTAGTAAGTAATTCTTTAACAGAAATTGAGCTTACTTTTCCTGTCCAGCTAAAATTTTGGATCCTCTAAATAGTATGTCCTCAATCCTCTCCACCTAGCCTGGAGCCCTCCATTATATGCTCTACTTTTACATAAACATGAGATCACATGGTATTAGTCTTTCTGTGCCTGGCTTATTTCACTTAATATACTGTCATTTCCAGTTCATCCACATTGTCACAAATACCTTTGTCTTTTCAGTATCATTTGAGTTATACCCTTTGTAAAACAAAGGCTTAATAAATCCAAGAACATCTTTCATTCTGTTACCCAATCTTCCAATTTTTCTTTAATTTTCTTTTAAATTTTCACCTGTTAAAGGTGTTTTTTATTACATATGCATATATGTCTATTTTATGATGCTTGCCCACGTAAAAGTTATCACTGACAGATGTTCAGGCTACAGCATTCAGTGTCTTCCTCACTGGGCTACACTGTATTATACTTGGTAGAGACTTGGGACTTGGAGGATGTGTCTGCCAAGTGAATTAGATAAAGTGACTCCTGAGAAGAATTCAAATGGGAAAATAAGCACTACTCATGGTTAGGAAGAAGTTGATATCCAGATAGGCATGAAAGGTATTAGAAAGGGTTTCAAAGACAAAGGGTGTCAAGATGGCTCAACTTGATGAAGAAGCTGGTGAGTTGAAGAGCCTTGAGAGAGATTATTAAAAACCCTGGGTTTGTCTTGACATTTGGATGATCTCATGATTAAGAACATTTTTATTAAGAACAACCTTTCTCAGAGAAAGCAAGCTCAACCACTATCCCCTCTCGAAATCAACAGAGTACACCATCTTTAAGGAATGGACAAGAATCCTGTATACTTAGCAGGAACTGTCAGTTTCAAATCTACAGACCCTGAGTAATTCAAGGTTTTGGAAAGAAGAGGCCAAAAGTATTTAAGGAGAAATGTGTAGGGCTCTACAGTCCTAGCTGGAGTAAAACCCTCTGGCATCTGGCCTGGTCCTCTGACTTTGCGGACTGGGAACTTGAGATAGCAAGAGGAAAAAGTATTGCATTCTGGGAGTCATAGGTCAGTTAGTGAGCTAGGATGAGAACACAGGTGAAAACTTCTGATCAAAGGGGATTTAAAAAAAAAAAACAGAGGTTCACTGGCTTTGTCTTCAGGTTGATGAATTCATTTCTTGGATTGTCAGGAGGGGAGCTAACTACTGATTGAAGTTAGTCAAATAATTAAATTTCAGGTTCCTGGCTTCCTGGGGTTTCACCATTATCGAAAAGTGGCAGCAAATAGGAGACTCAGCCATTGCCTGATTATCTAAGTGACTCCCAGGAAAGTAAAGCTGAAAGAACAAGTAAGGTTGTGGTTAATTTATGCCAGACTTTCCCAGCATGTCTCCATGTTTTCTGGAGTCCCTTCTTGTCTCATATGTTTCTCATTTTGGAGAAAAGCCAAGGTTTTTTTTTTTTCCCTAAGGATTGCTCTGCTGTCAGGGAGACTTCCTTGAAATCATTGTGCTGAATTATACTCTTAAGTCCCCTGAGTCTGCTTTAAAGGGTTTCCCATTGTAAAATCCAGTCGACTTTGGTTATCTTTTCTGAATACCTCTTGAACTCTGACACTGTTATTCAAGATATAGGCTTAATTCTCAATGTCCAGATCCCAATAAGAGCTTTTATTCCCATGGAATATGTGAACATACCAACTAACTTATTGGAAAGCTATAGGTGAAGAATTAGAAATAACAAAATAGCAGAATTTCATCATGAAAATGTGTACCCTTATGATATGTGTTAAAATTCCTCAGCTATCATCTGTCAACATGGAAGCTATTCACTATTCATAAAAATTGTGTGGGCTTCCTGTATTCATAGAATCTAATAGCTTTTCCCATTATTAGAGCACTTGCAATTTTCTGCATATTAAGATATTACTGTGGCTCTGCAGAAACTAAAGGGAATCAACTCTTTTGTGTAGCTTCTTGTTCTGATTGGAAGAAGAGGGGAGTGGTTCTTACAAGGCCCAGGAAATAGACAAAACTTACAAGGCCCAGGAAGCTCCTGAAACTTAGAAGATTAACAAGTCCCCTCCCCAAGACTGTGAAACAAAATCAATGTTTACTACATGATAAATGTAGGAAAACTGACTACAGAGTCGGGTGGTGGTGGCATGACTTTGATCCCAGCACTTGGGAGGCAGAGTCAGGTAGATCTCTGTGAGTTCAAGGCCAGCCTGGTCTATAGAGCGGGATCCAGGATAAGAACCAAAACTGCATGGAGAAACCCTGTCTTGATAAACCAACAACAACAATAGTAATAACAACAACAATAAACCCCCCAAAACAAACAAACAAACAAACTGACTAGAGAGAAGAGAGTCTCCAAATGGAAGAGGTGTCTGTCTAAAAGTGGTACAGGGAATGTCATCACACATACCAGGTGGACTTTTTGGTGATGTAGCTGACTTGAATAATACATGATCACTGGTTCACAGAACTAGAATTGAGTAGAACAATTTCTTTGGTCTGTTTTCAATGCCCCATCTTGGCATGAGTAGACATTTGATCACTTTTCCATCATCTAAGTTCATTGGCCCAGCAATCTCACAAGGGGAATTCTTTAGTCTCATTTCCATTTAAGTGAATTAAAATTGAACAAAATGTATCAAAGAATCCTAAGGTAGACCTACTGCTTTTGTTTACATATATTAAGAGGATTCTGAATTAGAATAAAAAAGTAATTGTTTTAATGGGCATGCTCAGAATCTGGAAGTTACTGAATTACTTGGTGGCATAGATGTCAATACTCTGTTAAATAGGTGTTATAGAAAGAATAGGACCCTAGAAATGGAGCCAGGAGACTACAGGGTCTGGTTCTTCTGGGCTAAAATAACTGCCACATGGTCTGATTATCTCAAGTGTAAAACATGGGTAGCAATCCTCTGCTCTCTCAGACCCGCCACAAAGGAACAGAGAAGGAATGGATGCGGATTGCATTACTAGAGCATGCAGACTTTATTCTGGTTGGCCTGTGGTTTGGAGCATGAACTCTTTTGCTGTATGTGTCTTGTTCCTGTCTAACCCTTTGTTTTCTTTGCTCTGCTCTCCCTTTTCCATCCATCCTTCGGACGGGAGCACTTCTTACCAAGGATCTTTCGAACCTTGGGTATTATCTCTCCCACATCATTTCAGCTAAACATTCAGCTAAACACCACTCACCACACTTTAAAATACAAATCTATTAATGTGTCTCAATAAGCACCGCTAACCATCACACCTCTCTGGGTCCTCCTCACAGCTTAAGCTTCAAACTTCTCAGGAACCCTAAAGTATTGTTCAGCCAATGGACATTTCTAGTTTCATTTATTTATTTGTTTATTTATTCATTTATTGATTTACTTATATTGCATCTTGCACTCATTTTCAACATATTCACTCCTTTTCTTTGCCTCTCATCCTCTTTCTACCATACACACGACACCAATAATATCTAGCTAAGCAGTGACAATTATCTTCTTTATTGCAGCATCTTCAGAGTACTAGCATCATAAAAGTGGATTCAGGAGAGGAGAGCCATTGTAGAAGAGACATAATCACTGGGTGAGAAAGGTGATAAGGTAAGTCACTCACATGTTCTGATATTTAAATGGGAAACCATACATGGCTATTTAGAGGGAGGAGAGTCGGGGGGAGTTTGAGGCATACAGATGACCAGCAGAATGGCCAGTTTGGTATAGTCCTCTGGGCCTTTTCCACATCTTCTCATTATCCTTAGGATGGAACCAAGGTCCTAGGATCACAATGACACCCAATTTATGTTCATCCCTACACACTGGCAGTCTGACCCTCAGTCATTACACACCCATTCTGACCTCAAAATTTCTCATGCCTCATCCAGCATATTAATAATTCACAAAGCAATTTCCCCAAGGCTATGGCAGTGTGACATAGAAATCAATGATGCCTGGGCACAAGGACAGATGGTTTTACAACTCACAGACCCATCGGATGGTTACATCATTCTTCCGGCTGTTGATTGTTTTCTCTGATGTCACTGCCAAGTTGCTGGATTGATTCATCAGGAAACAGAGGTAATGGTCACCTTCTTGTCAGTCTTAGCAGAGTTCCAGGAGAGAATGGGCTGTACAACCCTCTGGCCTGTATCCCTTGTGTTTATCTGTTTATTCATGCATAGAGTTTTATTCTGAGGGTAACTCAAGCATATAATGCTCAGAGTTTTAATACATTGAAAATTGTTCCTGTTGAGATTTTGACAAATTATTTTCCTGCTGGCATTCAGTCATGACTTTTCTGTCTTTGGCAGAATATTTAAAGTAGCTTCTACTGTCAGATAGGCTGTAAACAATCTTCATTGTCAAGCTTCAAGGTAGTACAGTATGCTTTTAAAAGCTCCAGGCCACCCAATTTACTGTTTAGTGTATGTGATCAATAACGGTGCTTTATCTGCCAACTTTCTGGAGAGTTGTAGTCATAATGACGGTGTCATGTAGCACTTTTCCTGGCTTGTCAATATTCCTGAGTCTGCAGATGGCAGAAGCTGAAAGCAGATGTCCTGTTGTCACTCAACAGAAGTCACACCTGCACCTCTCATGTAGCAGTTTACAAAGCATTTGTGCATACCTTATCTTTACCAATTGTAACAGCACACACACTTGGGAGTTACTTTAGTTCATTTTCTTTGGCTAATGATACAACCCTGTAGGCTGCCTATTTTCTAGAAGTTTCTTTTGATTCATGGTTCTGACACAATGTCAAGTTGTATCAGGTGACTGGTCTTGTTGCCTGAGTCCCTGAGCAGAAGGGGGGAATGTGTATAGGTGTGCATATATATATATATATAGGTGTGCATTGGTTCTGGTCCCTCTTCTTTTTATGTATTCTCCATATTCAGTTGTGGAAACTTCTATAATACATTGATGCCTAATCTCCATCCTATGGCCTCATTTCTAAACACTACAGTCAAGTTAAATTTCTACCCTCTTAATACCTTTTAGTGGGGATTAAATTCTACCATCAGGTTCTGAGGGAAAACACCATATTCACACTAGAGCTTGGATGTAGTTTTATCTCCAGTGTTATAATGAGTCTTGTCTTAAAGATGAGCAACATGAGCAACTGTTACCTTGAGAAAGGGATGGGATTAATGTTCAGATGCCTTCACACCCCCTTCAAACCTGTGCCACGTTTCCAGTGGGGTCTCCAACACTCAGAGTCAAACTCTTAGATGTCAAGAGAACTCAGGTTTTGTCCCTCTTTCTATGTACTTGGCTCCATGGGAGAGGTCACAACTGAACTAAGCATAGAACAGCACTATGTACTGGTGATCACTCTCATAGTGGATGTGGGACTACTGGTGAAGCCATTGGTAAGTAGGATTCGGGGGGGGGGGCACTCTGAGAGGGTAGAGTAAGGGAGAGGAATAGGAAAACCATTTGGAGCTGTGTCTGTAGCCATTTTGTGACTAGGTGGGTGGAAAACATTCTGGCATAAAGAAATATGGCTTTCTGAAAGGTTGAAAAGCAGCAACATCAAAGAGCTACAAACCAATCATATCTACTTATGAACTTCTTTTAAAATGTTTAAAAATTATTATTATTATTATTATTATTATTATTATTATTAGTGTGTGTATGTGTGTGTGTGTGGAGGTGAGGAGACAACTACCCCCATACCCCCCAACCAGTGGGTTCTCTCCTTCCATCCTGGGTTCTGGAATGAAGCTGAGGACATCAGGCCTGCATAGCAAGCGTTTACCTGCTGAGTCATTTTACCAGCCTCTCTGGACTTTGTGTTGAGTGAAATCACGTTTTTAATGTTTTATGTGTACCTGCTCCATTCTTGAGATGCTGATGAATATGGCCTCCATGGGGCTTGGAGCTTGTCATGTTGAGGATGCTAGGAGGTGCTTGCTTTCTCTTCAGGATTGTCCTAGGCTGTATTGCAATAGCTTGAAGAAAATTTCTAATACTCTCTGTGGATGGGTGTCTAACTTACCCTGGAGCTTTGCCTGTCTCACCCTGCTTTTCCCTCCATTTCCGTTTCTAAACATCAGTGTTTTTCAGATCTTCAATTTTCCTACCTGACCCTTTTCTCCACTAGTGTTTTCTTCCTTCTTGGCCTATGATTAATTTATATCTTAAACCTTGGTCATCCTTTATTTCTTACACTTGTTTCTATTTGATGATGGCTATTGGCTAAAGACTATGCCCTGGATGCTTGTATGAGAGGATGAGGATGTGTCAAATACTAAGCAACAATGAGGGAGTTTATCAAATTTAATCCTTAAATGAAACCTGTGAAATGAGGGCTATCTACATTTTCTATCAGAAAAAAGTAACTTGGAATGTGGGAAATTATCCAAGCTTGGACCTGTAGAAGCGATGTATCCAGATGACTAACTCAGTGATTTGGACACCAAATTCCATGTTTCCCAGCTATACCAGTATGCATGATCAATCCCACCTTTATTTTATCCCTTCTAATCTCCAATGATTAGTTCTCTTATGCTGTTTATTTATGAGTCCACAATTTTCTTCTGACTCTAGACCAGCCATGAATTACTTCATAGCAGGGATACATTCTGAGGCAATTTAATCACTGTGTGGTTACACTTAGATGGAATAGCCTACTTTATACCTAGATCACTCCTAGGCTAAAGACTCATAAGTCTGCTCTACAAGTGAAGCTGAAGGAAATGACATCATGTAGTAAATAGTAGATGCATAAGCATGGGAAAGGAAGGACACAGGTGCAGGGATAAAAGGTAAGACACACTCACACATCTGCCTAGGGTGCCTGCTGGGAATGGAGCTTATTTAGTGAGGAGTTGTTCTAGGTGACTCACTGAGTTGGTGGTGAGGGACTGAGAAGGCAGGATATAACTGTTCCTGGCTGTACACTTTAAAACACTCTCCACTTAGGCTAGAGTGAATTTATTAAAATATTATTATTATTAAAAAATAGCTGTAGTATTCTTACAAACGATTTTTGTCTCTTAATATCAGCTTAAAATACAACCACAGTGTACAAGTATACAATGCATTTTTCTTTATTTTGTAAAATTTTGCTGCTTGTAATTGTTAAGAGACAGAGTCTCACTCTGTAGTCCTGGGTAGCCTGGTATGCACTTTGCAGCATCAGGTACTCAAACATTGGGGTTATAGGCATGCAGCAACATGTCAGGCTTTCTACTTATAATTTTTAACTTTCCATTATTTTATTTTCAAAACCTTTTGGTTAAGAACTAGTATGCAAGCATCTCAGCGTAGCCCAGGTCCAACAACTGTCAACATCACTGCCTTCTAACTCGGTGTCTTTTCTTTCTGAAAGTGTAAAGGGGATGGTGGGCTGTCTTATGGGATAACATGGATATTTGGTATAGTTCTTGAAGGATCTTCAGAGTTACCTTTGCTTTTCTAAGTCTAAACAGTGAATATTCTAGAATGGCCAATACATAAACCAGTAATATAGTCTGTTATGTTTATCAACTAGGGTCCTGGTTAGTGCTTTGTCAGTTTCATCCAGGCCAGAGTTATCTGGGAAAAGGAACCTCAACTGAGAAAATGTCTCCATCAGATGGCCTGTAGGCAAGTGTGCAGGGCATTTTCTTGATTAATAGTTAATGTGGAAAGGCCCAGCCCACTAAGGATTGTATCATCCCTGGTCAGGTAGTTTTGGGTGATATAAGAAAGCATGCAGAGCGGCTGGGCCTGGTGGTGCAGGCCTTTAATCCCAGCACTCTGGAGGCAGAGGCAAATGGATCTCTATGAGTTCAAGTCCAGTATGGTTTACAAAGTGAGTTCCAAGACAGCCAGGGATGTTACACAGAGTAACCCTGTCTCGGAAAAAAAGAAGAAAAAAAAAAAAAAAAAGCCGGCAGAACAAGTCATGGAGAGCAAGCCAGTAAGCAGGATTCCTCTGAGATCTCTCCTTCAGTTCCTGCCTTGACCTCTCTTCATGACGGACTCTAACTGTAAGTTGGAATAAATCCTTTCCTTCACAACTTACTTTTGGTTATGGTGATTGTCACAGTGATAGAAAGCAAATTAGGAAAGAGATTAGTTCCAGCATCATGGAGTCTTGCCGTAACAGAACTGAGCATGTTTTGGACGATGACTGTGTCGGCTGGAAAAGCCATTAAGTGCTCAGAGCTTAACGAACTGTCGTGGGCACTTGGAAGACAGTGCTGAAAGCAGTGCAGACGAAGGAGGTTTACCTTGTACTGTTTCAGAGGGAGGTTTAAAGGTCACTCAAAGGGTCCGGTGAGGCTGTCTGTGTGCTATTTTGTATTAAGAACCTGTGGTTTCTGATCAGATGGGGCTGGAGAGTCACCTGTGATTAACAAGAGACCAGCATCACTGCATTCAAACCTTTACTTTCCTGGGGAAATTGATGCTGGTCAGCTGGAGCTGAGAAATTAAGAAGAGACCAGAATCATCTGGTGAAATCTGGGAGTATTTCCTCAGGGTCAGCACCTGGAGCCTGTGGTCCAGACAGCTTTTTTGTTTAATAAATTTTGGTGAAGAGAATCAATGAGTGTTTAGACTCAAAGACTTGCACTAGGATGGACCACTTGATTTTTGATATAAGCCGCTTTGTTAATTTAGATTTTTCTTAATATAACATCAGCTTTGTATGTTTTGGATTTATAAATCCACTGAGTGAAACATTTACACCTACTGGGTAAGACAAAACATTTGGTCTTAGTACAACCGGGAGTATATGTGGATTACCACATTCCTCACACTTACAATAATTAAAACACCAGAATGTAAGAGTTTTGTAATGAAGACTTAGCTAAAGAAATTATTATATAATTAGGTAGAAATTAAGTAGGAATATAATTTAACTATCTTTTTTTTTTTTTTTTTTTTGGTTTTTCAAGACAGGGTTTCTCTGTGTAGCTTTGGTGCCTGTCCTGGATCTCACTCTGTAGAGATTTGCCTGGCTCTGCCTCCCAAGTGCTGGGATTAAAGGCGTGCACCACCACCGCCCTAACTATCATATTTTATTTTAGGAAATATTTTATAATGTAAAAATATGCTGAAATGGTAAATAAAATGTGAGATTTGAGGCTAGGTATGATGGCACTCATTTTAATTGCAGCATTCAGTGGGCCAGGGCTAGCCCTGGTCTACATAGCAAGTTCCAGGAGAGGTGACATTAGATAGACAAACCCTGTTTAAAAATAAATATGCTATGGGAGGCTGAACCATAATGATCATGAGTTCATGAGGCCAGCACAAAATACAATCTTGCACCAAAAAATAAAAGGAATTCTAAATTGCATACTCTATATAAGGAAAATATATTGTTTGTGTACATACATAGGGCAGAAAACTAGGTAGACATTGCTAGAATATTGTCTGTGATAAGATGATTTGTTTCTTTTTAAATATGCTTTTATATTTTCTAATAGTCTATAATGAGTAAGTCTTTTTAGTCATCATAAAATCTTTATTGAATAGAAAAGTGATTTATTACATAGTCTGTGTCATTTCTTACATAGTAGATATTAGTAACAGAGTTTGAAGATGCTATGGTTTGTAAGAAATAAATATTTACAAGCAAATTTCCAATCATTTATCTGTTGCCTAAAGCAAGTGCAACTTTTTTTTTAAAGTTTAATAATGATATTATAGCTTCCTCTGGCTCATTCCAGTTGTGCAATAGTGTCAGGGCTTCATCAAACCCAAGGTAAATCAATAGAGCTGGGCAGGAACAGCATGAAGCAATAAATGAGTCTGCATTTCCCACGGCAGTTATCTAGGGAAAGCAAGCTCTCATCTTTGGAGGGTGACTTGGTAAAAATTTTGTTGGGGGCTAGAACATGGTAGCCTGACCCAATTTGCAGAGTTGAGGAAAGCTCTCTGGAGAAGTGTCCTGAGTCGCTGGCAAATGAATTATGAAAATGTTTCTTCCAGGCAATGATATGGAGGCACAGGATTATAGGACAGAAGGATGCAGGAACAAGTGCTATGGGGTGGGAAAGGCATGGACACGACAATGAGCCGAACCAGGCCCTGGGCATGGGTGACATTGAGGGGACAAGGGGAGAAAAGGACAAGATGAGGGCAGCTTCCACGTCACATGGTGAATGGCAGGTGCTTTAAAAATCATGTACAATGATTCCTTTTACACACAATATTTCCCATTTAAATCAAGGCCGCGGTTAAACAATGCACCTTGAGCATTCAGATGAGCCTGGGACTGACAGGCTCAGAGTCTCAAAAGAAATGGAGTGACAACAAAAAGAAATCAGACTCTATAGAAATGACAGTTTTAATAAAACCTGAATGTATAAATATGAAAGAAAGTTTCGTATTCTGTGATGTGTGAGCAAAGCCATGAGAAAGATAAAGAACAAAGGAAAAGTTCGTGAACGTTTTACAGCTGTTAAATTGTTAGAAACTGAATTTTAAGGAAAAAGGAACTGCTGCATCTGGTAACCATGGCTGCAATGATGATGATAATTCATGCAGGAATGCCATTTCCAAGCTTGTCATCACAGACAAAGGATCATTTACTCACATTATACTGGATATTTTGATCAACCTGAATGAATCTTGAATTTTACTTAAAAATTTTTTATTCTTTGAGAATTTTATAAAATGTGTTGTGATCATATTCATCCCTTCCCTCAGCTCCCCAAGATCCAATCCCTTCCCAAACAACTCCTCCCAGATCCATCTTCTTCCCAAACCACCCAACTCCTTCCAGACATGCTCCTTTCCCAAACCATCCAACTTTGTGTCCTCTTTAAAAAAAAAAAATCAAATCCAGTGTGTGCTGTCCATAGAATCCTGGGTGTGGGGTCATGCACTGGAGCATGGTCAACTTACCAGGGGCTAAACTTTTAAAGAAAACAGGTGCTATCTTTCTCAGCAGCTGTCTATCAAATGCCGATAGCTTCTTTGTTAGGGGTGGGAGTTTGCACCTATCATCTCTCTCCACTCTGGGATTTGGTTGGCTTGATCTTACAGAAGCCTTGTGTGCACTGTCACAACAACGATGAGTTTCTACATGCAAGTGCTCCGTCGTGTCCAGAATACACTGTTTCCCTGGAGTCGTCCACCGCCTCTGCCTCTTACACTCTTTCTGTCCCCTCTTCTGTACTTATCCCTGAGGCTTGGCAGGGAGGGGTGTTGTGTAGATGTCCTATTCAGGGATGAGCATTCTGCATTCTCTCTCTGCACTGTTACTAGTTGTGGTCTCTGAGTTAATTTCCATGTACTGAAAAGAGAAAATTTTCTGGAGAGAGTTAAGAAATTCATTGATCTACGGGTATAACAATATGTCATGAAGAATGAGTTTAATATGTCCATTTAGCAAAATTATAGTACTAGGTTCTCTGCTAGTGCCTACATCCTGTCTAGACATGTGTTTCTTGGCTGGTAATGAAATCCAGGTATAGGTTTCATCTTGTGGATCAGGACTTGCATCCAATCATCAAAAAGTGGTTGGTTACTTCCATGATGCTTATGTCACTATTACGCTAGTGAGAATGTCTTGCTACTCCAGCTGTTAGTATAGCTTACAGAGTACACAAGCGGGCCAAGATAACTTTTTTCTTCTGATAGGGACATTGTCACCCTGTTATATAATAATGGCATTATGCACACACATACATGTGTATGTACGAAAGCCTCTATAGTAATAGGTTTCCATATGACTTTTTTGAAAGGTCTTTAGTGTTAGTTATCCATACCCATATTCCCTCCTCTACCCTTATCCTCTTCCCCATCGTTTACTCCAATTTAACCTTTCCTTGTTCCATTATTCCTCTTTAAGGGTTTGACACTGCATTCTATCTCCTCTCTCTTGAACTTCCCACCCCTGCCACATCCCCTGATTAACTTACTGATCTTTATGGATATTCTAAATGAAACATGCATATCCAAAGATTCACAGCCAGCATCTATAAATGAGAGAAACCATGTGACATTGGTCTTTCTGGGTCTAGGTTACCTCACTTAAAATGATTGTTTCTAGCTCTATCTAGTTACCTTCAAAATTTATAACTTCATATTTCTTAACAGCTGAATAATACTTCATTGTGTAAATGTATCATATCTTCATTATTCCCTTATGGGTTTCTAGGCTGTTTCCATTTTCTGGATTTGTGATATAGCAGCAATGAATACTGATGAGTGTAGATGTATCCAACCTTCTTATTAAATAAGAAACACAGAACCAATGCAAAGAAGAAAGCCAAGAGGTCAGAGCTAAGAGCTAAAACCTTACCCTTCCTCCTGTGGTGGTCCTACCTCTCCGAACCAGAGCTACCCCTGTGTTGAAGTCTTTATATAGAGTTCCTGTCTTGCCTTCTCATTGGTTGTAAACCCAACCACATGACCGCCTCCTCACAGCCTGTCTGTATAGGCCTCCAGGTTTTCCATGATTGGTATTAAGATTAAAGGCATGTGTATCCAATAATGGCTGTATCCCTGAACACACAGAGACTTACCCAGCTCTGCCTACCAAGTGCTGGAATTACAAGCATACGCTACCACTGCCCTGCTTTCCTATGGCTTGCTAATAGCTCTGACCCCCGGGCAACTTTATTTATTAACATACAAATAACATTTTAATACAAATAAAATATCACCATAGATGAGTAGGAAATTAAGTCCTTTGTGTATAATGTCCAAGACTGTATAGCTGGATCATGTGGTAGATCTGTTTCTAGTTTTTCAGGGACCTCCACATTGAATTCCATAGTGGTTCACTGATGATTGGCCTCACCAGATCCCACATTGCTGCCCATCAGGGACTCTCCAGTCTGACATATGACATGGAGACACAGGTCCCCTCTGTGTGTGTCACCCTGTAGCAGCAGTCCAGTCACTGCCACCTCCTCATCACCTGAGTTTTGAATTCTCAATCAGTCTAAGTAGTATAGAGGTCACAATTTGAATCTTATGTTCAGGATTTTGGCTTCTGTAATTTTCAAAAGTAATATTCAGTATTTTATAGAAATTTCTTAGTAATTTTGTCTATAACAAAGCTTAGGGACAATTTGGAAGAAATATATATTTGTAGTCCATTGTTTGAAGAAAGTTTCATCATGGAAAATCACATGAAGTTAAGCTTTCTGGCACTGTTTTAAGTCCAACAGGTCTCACAAGAAGGCTGGAGGTTGGAGATTGGGTATCTATAAGGTCTTTAAGATAATTATGTAGCAGCCCAGGGTTCTAGGAAGCTGGCATGGTCCTTGAGGTTCATCTCACAAAAAAAAAAATTCCAGAGAAAGTTTTGTGCTTGATCAATAGGTCAGGCAACTGAATGCTACAAATTTGGGGGGGGGGGGATGCATTTGACCTCTAGAGCCAATACAACTCGAATCACAAGGCAAAGTGCAAGATTTTGACAAAATCGTATCAGTAAACACAAAAATGCAATCAATGCAAGAATATGAAAATGATTCAGTGTATGTCACCCAGTGGGACTTAGGCAGCTGACCTTTTGTTGGTGACCTTACTTGTCTTGTGCCTTTTGGAACTTCTGATTTTCTTGACTTCAGTGGCATTAGTGGCACAGATAAAATGTCTTATGTTTTGATTCTATAACTATTTGATCAGAGATTTGGCAAGAGGAGTTCAAATATGTTTGCAACTCAATATTCAGAGGCTTTCTTTCTCCTGAGCATGTGTGCAGCTTTAGAACTTTGGTCACTGATTTAAATTATTTATAGGAATGTCATTGCTGTCCTGTTGAGATATGTCATTCACACAAATTAATCCCATTATGTCATGTCTGTTTGTGGAGTGTCTTGGCTGTTATCTCCATGGATTCTTAAAAAGATCATCTTAAAATGTCTTCAGTAGTCAGCTATTAGGTTTTATGTTATCAAGGTCTGGGACAGTGGGATAGCTGAGATGTGTTGGGTTTCTTTGTTCTTTGCAAAGACTGGATTTTTACACATTAGTTTTCCACTTACAGAATTCTCATTATCTTGAACACTGTAATTATACATGCAAAATAAAAGTTACTTTAGTGAGTTACTGCAGCTATGATATGAGGAGGACTTTTTAAAGTCTGCTATATTTTGAGGTCAGTCCTGGTTATATATCAAGGCTCCATCCCTCAGTTAGGTGCATAATCCTGAATAGTTGAGCTGTCACTGTATCTATTTCTCCCACCATGGAACAGCAACAATAATACCTTTCTTATAGGATTGTCATACAAATTAAAATAGTGACTATGTATAAGAAAACATTAAGCATGGTTTCTGAACAAGTATCCAATGTATTGATGGCTCATATGCAGAATCCAGATTTACGTTTTCATTTGTTGTGTGTATGTGTATGTGTGTGTTTGTGTGTGTGTTGGGGGGTGTTGTAAAGTTATATTGGGTCCATGAGAGAGGAAGGAAAGCTGTTAAGAGAAGAGTAAATAGAGTAATAGAATACATGTGACATGAAGGCAGAAGAGAGAACTGTTTAAGAGGAGGGGGATCAGTGGGAAAGAACAGGCCAGGGGCATGAGGGAAAACACTGAAGGGGAATGAATGGGAACACAGAATGATGATGGGAGAAAAAATATCATGAGGAGGTCCATTACTTTTTATGTTCATTTAAAATTAAAAATTATATTAACAGCTCAACAACAAACTGGCCTAGCAAGTGGAAAGCCCTTGGTTTATCTTCAGTACTGTCAAAAAATAGACATTTTAAAAATCAGAAATTAATAAAGTAACAAGTTGCTTAAGTATTTGTCCTAATTATCCTCAGCAAGTCAAAAAATGGTTTTAATCTGGGATTTGTACTTTGCTTACTGCTTAGAGCTCTTTTAAATTTTTAGTCCAGACTTCAGAGTTTTAAATGATAGATTAAATTATTAATGAGACCGTTACACTCCTGTATGTACTATATGGTTAAAATTGCCATTTTACTTGATGTCTAGATGTCTAACTGCATCCTGTTCTTGTTTGTGGTAACTCAATAAATTGACTCTGAATTAGCAAACATTGAGCTATTGTCTGTAGAGGAAATACAGACATTCAGCTTTAACACTGTTGTCAGCTCATCAACTTATAACCTTTATGTGTATTTCATAAAGATACTTTAAAGATGATACTCCATTAGTTGATTAACCTTGAACTCACAGCTAACAGCAGTATAGCTCATGTCTGAACACAGCTTGTCTAATACATGTGTTTTTTCTATCAAGCAAATCACAGTCCCTTTGTTCTGAAGAACAGTGGATAGATCTTGAACACTATGCTTAGAAGAAATGTAAATGAGTTTGATCTCCAAAGAAAAGCAGCAAATGTAAATACATACAGCTGAATAGATTGAAATAAGTGCACTTGTTTTTCGCATAAAAGCCTAAATAAGGCAGGGTGTGGTGTTGGCCCAGGACTTGGACACTGGAGACTCACTGTTCAGCAGGAAATGTGTCCACAAATGACTGCAGAGGACCTGAATGATTGATTTGGGGGTTAGAAACAGATTTGAGTAAAGCAGATGAATTCAAAGATATGCACCCTATGACCTATGTGGACTGGTTATGATGGTTTGTTCTGGTTATACAGTGGTGTTGTCTAATGACCGCCTACAAATATGGGAATTTCCTTTTATAGAGCAAATTGTTGAGAGCAGTTCTTCTGCGTTTTGTAGAACCAAGACTAAACCCAGAATTCCACTCTTACCTCTCCATGGATCATGTACCTGTCTTCCATTCCTGGTTATGGTGGAATCTCATGTGACTTTGAGATCTTCTCTGTGGAATCCTTCAGCCTTTGATAGTATAGAGTAAATTGTTTACTTTGCAGGGTCTGGAGTCCTATGTGGACCATTCACCTCAGCCATTCATGGTGTATATGACCCAGAAAAAGTCCTGGAACATATCTGGCTGCAAGTTGTTCTTGTTTACAATCATAATAATATTCTTCACCTCAGAGCATATTAATGAGTATCTATGCAAATCACTCTACACAATGTGTGACATGTAGACTCCCCATGCATTAGTCTGCCTGCCAGAATTCCTCCTCAGTCTACTTCAGCTTCTTTCTAACATTGTTGGTTCCCCAGGCACAACTGACCATTCCCCTGACACAGTCCAAAATTGATTTTATCTGTGACTGTTAGCACTAAAGGAATTGCACTGCTCACAAGGCTATGCCTTTGATCATCTGTGGGTTTCCTGGGGGAAGAGACAGAGCTTTCCAGTGTTGGCTAGTGCCCGTCAAATAACCAGACACAGTGATGTTCAGTTTTATTTGCTGAATATACATGTTAATCAGTACACATATATGTAATTTCAACTCATAATGATTGATGGCATTTATGGAAAGGAAGGAATCTGGGCAAATAAACATTATCAGTCCCTTTATAGATTCAAACCAAAGAAATGGTGCAATAGACTCCTGTAGCTGGAGTTTTCCTGTGTTTCCCACCCAGCTCCTGCAGCCACTCAGACCAAAGTAAACACACAGAGACTTATATTACTTATAAACTGTATGGCCGTGGCAGACTTCTTGCTATCTAGTTCTTATATCTTAAACTAACCCATTTCTATAAATCTATACCTTGACACATGGCTCATGGGTAACCAGTATCTTTACATCTTACTTCTCATAGTGGCAGTGGCTGGCAGCATCTCCTCATTCAGCCTTCCACTTCCCAGAATTCTCCTCTCTCCTTATCCTGCCTATACTATACTTCCTGCCTGGCTACTGGCCAATCAGCTTTTATTTATCAATCAATCAGAGCAACACATTCACAGCATACAGAAAGACATCCTCAGCAGACTCCCTAAATTTAATTATATACAACAAATCATATGTTCTGTACCCTAATGCTGCACTGTGGGATTTCTCAAGGTATCTTACAGTTTTCCAGGAAATCTGCTACTTTTGTGGATCTGCCTCATCATGGCAGATCTCCAGGGTATGTGTGATGATTTCCAGGCTTCCCACAGAGATTTGACTGTCATTGGGGTTGTGGCTGCCAAACTCTTGAGAATATTATCCTCAAGCCCTGAGAAACAAGGTGTTACTGCCCCAGTGAGGGTAAAGATTATGTTTTGCTCAGGAGGGTACTTTCTTATCTAGAATAAAGTTCTCTAGTTGCAAGAGAAATAGACGGTTATTTAGATAGGATGTTTGTAGTCCCTAGAATATAATTTGGAGTATGCTACTGAAGTAAGAACCCCCCCCCAAAAAAAACATACCATTTTCAGGCATAATATGGCTAATGATCACCAGTGGTTATAAAGAATACTCCAAGACTTACTTTCTGGAGACTGCCTTAGCAGGTATGAGGCCTGGGCTTGGAAGTATCCATTTTTAGCAGGGTTTGAAGTTGTTTGGTGAATATGAATGCTCTGGACCCCGAGAACTGCAGTCCATAAGCTGTGTTCCAATGTTTGAATTAAGGGTAGACACACATAGGGATGTGTCTTTGCTGTGAGATGCACAAGATTAACGCATAGAAGGGTTCGTTTGTAATATTAAACATTGCCCTTTAAGCAGACCTATCAATGGTGCCAGACTCTGTCCTGACTTCATTTCTGGTGTGATAAAATGCCCTGATAGAAATCAAGTAAAGAGAGGGAGGTTACAGTCCATCATTGCAAGGAAGTCCAGGAAGAGACTCAAGGCAGCTATTTACATTGCATCCAAGAGCAGAGAGAATAGCTCCATGCAGGTGCAGGGGTCAGCCAGCTGTCTGTCTTTCACAGTGTAGGGAAAAGATGCCACTCACTTTCAGGCTGAGCCTTCTCATATCGACTGAAAACAGTCAAGACAATCCCACATGCTCATGATCAAGATAGTTGCTCATTGAGACCCTCTTCTTGGGTTATTAGGGGTTCTATTAAGTGTATGATTAAAACTAAGCACCCCAGACCCAGTCCATTAGCTGTGTAGTGCTGCTTGAGCAAATGTCTATTGCTTCTGTTTAGAACAAGGGGTTTCCTTTAGCTTCTCCTGTGTTCTCAGTTTTAATTCTCTTCCTGACAGAGAAGGAACTTGGCAGGGTCAGTGTGGCTCTTGTGGTTCTGGCTTGTCCTCTTATGTCCCTGCTGTCTAACGAGTAAATAGCAGAATTAAAAGAGGCCATGTCCTTTCCGGCAATGCGTTGTTAATGGCTTCTGTGCTTGTTGGGGAAACTTTAAGTTTCTTAAAGAGAAGTGTGACTTTTCTTATTTGTTTTCAGGTCCTTCTACAAACCTGTTTCTAAAATGCCTATCATCCTTTTTTATTGAACATTTCTCCTTCCATTTCAGCAATGCATCTGACCTCGTATCCTTCCACAACTTGGCAGAGGTGGCTTGCTCCTCGTTTCCTTAGCATCATTTCTCAGCAGCCTGGCTCCCTTGCTTGCTTTCATCCTTCAAGGAGATGGTCTGACAGGATTTCTAGCCCATAAGCTCAAACTATAGAACTTTAAATAAACTTCTAAAGATCCCAAGCTCTCCAGCCTAGTGTTCCACGCTTCCCAGAGGGGACACCCGCTGAGCATTTTGTGAAGAATCTGCTAGGATAGAGTAAGTCCTCTGTGTTCCCACTAGAGTTCTGCTCGCTGTGGGTGTCCATTGTCCTTTCTCCTCCTTGTCTGCCCCCAGCAGTCTCAGGACACACACATCATAACCTTCAGACAACAATGTGTATGTAATACCTCGCCGTCCCTTCTGCTGCTCTTCGGGTGTTTTCCAAGCCTCGGAAGGAGGGAAGGTCCCGTGGGCTGCTGCTGAATGGTATGTAGGGACTGTGGAAAATGAGGAGGAGAAAGCAGCGAAGCCAGTGGAGTCTGCTGCCTTGGGCTACACTTCCTACAGAGGAATTCCTGCCCATGGCCCTTTCTGCAAGTTGTGTGTGGGCACTCTTTAAAAATCTCCTAGGAGCTCTTGAGCTTGATAGATGGAAAATATTCAGTTACACTTCCCAACATTTCTAACAGGTAGATGGTGTAAGCCATTCCGTTTGGCTTCCTGATCTGCAGAGTTGTCAATTATGGCATTAGAACAGTGCTGAAAATAATAATAAGGATAATCTCCATGAGGTTTGTCTTCTCCCTTTGAGTTTTCATGATACCACCGGATTATCAAATGATTTAGTGTGATGGATTAGGCAGTGGCAAGACAATGGAAACAGCCTGGAGCTACCCTCACAAGACTATATTCCCTCTTCTGCTTCCTTGTTAATCAGTGGGGTGAAGGTGACCAAGAGTGACAATTTCAGTGACCCTTTTTTAAAACTTCCTTTATACATAAAGTCTTTGTGTCTTTCCCATCATGCATCTCTACCTCATTCATTTCCCGTCCCTGCTGTGTACCCACCCACTGCACTTCAGCCTCCCCGCCCCCAGGTGACATTTAAGAGAAAAAAGAAAAAAATCTTGTCATGGAAGCTGTAGTGTGACCTGGTGAGTCACGCAATAGACCCTTTTGTCCGTGTATCTTTGCTTGCAAGTAAGTGTTGAGTGACCATTTTTAAAGAAGCATGCATGGTAACAGTTATTTTCACCGTCTCCATGCTGCTGAGGACCAAGTGGGATATGTATAAAGATTTGCTTCAAACTGAAGAGTTACTGAGCACGTCGACCGTAATCAGAGCACATACTATTGTTTCTGTTGTTTATCAAATGGGGAAGTGAGTCTGGAAAGAACCAACAGCAAAACCATCAGGTGTGGGTGGAAAAGCCTGCGTGAGTTGATTAGTTGTCTAGTTTTATTTCCTTTTGTCCCTGCTTTTTAATTAATTAATTAGTTTGAGACAGTCTCATGTGGCTCAGGATTTCCTTCAATTCACAATATCTCTGATCCGCCCGATTCTTCTAATTCTACCTTCTGAGTGGGAAATTAGAGGTTTATGCTGTTAGGTCCTGTCTTAATGTTTTATTATTGTGAAGAGACTTCATGACCAAGGCAACTTTTATAAAGAAAAGCATTTAAATGAGGGTTGCTTATAGTTTCAGAGAGTTAGTCCATTGTCATCATGGCAGGGAGTGTGGAAGGATGCTAGAAGGCATGGTACTACAGAAGTAGCTGAGAGAAACATCCTGATCTACAGACAGAGAGAGGGGTGGGGGAGGGAGGAGGGGAGACAGACAGACAAAGACAGACTAAGCCCAGCTTGTCATCCCCAGTGACACACCTACTCCAACAAGGCCACCCTTTTAATTCTTTTGAACAGTCAGTCCATCAACTGAAAACCAAGCATTCAAATATATGAGCCTATGGGGGACATTCTCATTCAAAACCAGCACAGACACTAACCCTCTCCCTCTCAATGAGTCTGGGTCTGTCTGTTTTCTGAGAGATAGCCTTGGTAGCTGGAAGAAACTTTTCTTTTCTACCCACAGAGTGCCTTTCACTGTGCCTTTGCTTCCATATGCCAACAAACCTGGCATATACCACTTTGATATTAACTTTAAAATTTTATTTGCATTTATTTATTTGTATATGATGTACCTGTATGTTGTATGTGCATGTACAGGTATTCATGTACACATGTAACAGGGAGCCTACCAGAGAAAACCACTTAGACATAGTCCATAGCCAATTGAAAGTCTTTATTCAAGCTGGCTGGGACTGCACTCAGGTATTTAGGACCCAAGTATAGCCCCAAACATTTAGATCAAAGGACTTTTAGAGGCATGAACCAACTCCTGTTATCTTGCTTAGCAACTGCCGGGGCTGGGGGTTGGGGAGCGGTTTACCTAAGCAAGCAGTTTAACAGAAGTTAAGGTAGCTGGGGCATCTTGACTTGGGTTCCTAGAATATAAGTGGGTAATTTTCCACAGGCTTCCCATCAAGGAGATAAAATTCTAGTTAAACCTAAAATGACTTCAGCAAGAATACAAGATGGAGAAACCTCTGTACTGTCCTTCCCTGCCACACACAGAGACTCGAGGAAGTATCAGGTGGCCTATTCTATGGTTTTCCACTTTAATCCCTTTGAGACAGGGTCTCTCATGGAAGATAGAAGAAGGCTGTCTTGTCTCCATTCCCAAGAGTCCTGAGGTTTCAGGGGCATGCACAACCATGCCTAGTTTTGTGTGTGGGTGGAGGATGGGGGTTATACTTAGGTCTTCATGCTTGCAGAGCAAGTACTCTTATCTACTGTACCATATCCCCAGCTGTCCTTTTGAAAAACTAACTTCCCCAGCTAGTATACAAAGTGATGGGTTTCATTATGGCCTCTCCATACAGCTGTCAATATTTTTTCTTCAATTGTAGATTAGCTGGAAGCATTTAAACAATATTTGTAACCCACATACCAATCGATAGGTATCTGAAATTTCAACTCAAGGTCAAGTATCACATTTTCCACTCCTGAGCATAGACAGGGTTTAAACATGTCTTTAGATGACTAAAGGAAGAACTCTGCACACTTTTTAAATGGTAGACTTTGGTTAACAAATGAAAACCACAGGCTCTTTTTCTTATGCTTTTCTATTACAGTGAGACAGGAGCTAATTAAGCTTTGCCTACACCCTGGCCAATACACCATCACCATCCTCCAGCTCATTAGTGAGAACTTGAAGCTGGAGGTGCCTGTTGTTGCAGAGGCTGAATTATAAACATCTCTCCACACCGATATAAATGCTCTCGGGATGAAAAGAGCACTTTATTACGCTTGAAGTTATTTGTGCAAACAATGTGGTTTATGCGGAACACCTGTTTTCCTTTAAGAAATCTGGAACTTTGATACATGCCAGGCAGAGGGTCCCCAATTTAGGAAATCAATGTATGTGGGCATTGCATTTCTAATGAGCTTTGCTGGTCGATGTCATTTCATGCTTGATGGCATGGCTCCTTGCTGCAGAGTCCAGCTGCCATCTGGGTCTCCAAGGGGAGAGAACTAACTCCAGGAAGTATGAGTCTATAAACTGCAGAACTTTACCTAACCATACCTTTCCCTTTGCTAACTCTGCCTTGTGCCTTTTTTTTTTCTGTAATAAACAGTTCTGTTACTTCAACTTCTAGCAGATCACCACACCCAGGGGTGGCCTGGAAGAGGCAGTGGGAAGGTGTTGCCCTTCAGACTAGGTTTAGCAGTTTCTTTGCACCTCACCTTCAGTAGGTAGAGGAGTAAGAGGTGGACCTCCCCCTGCCACCCCTTTACACAAACATGCATACCCACTCACTTCCAAATCTTCGCTTTGTCATCAGCACTCTGGAGTTGTGAGTGGTCCTTGGAGAGAGTTGATTTCCATCTTCTCTGTTAGCCTCTAAGAGTCCTTTGAGTCTAGGATGTTCTGCTATTGACTCTTATAAAACACTCAAATTTGTTTCCTGTTATCTTTGTTCTCCACTTGGGCTTCTTTCACGGGACTATTAGGCTTCTTAGTCTACCAATGTTTTTTGAAAAAAGTATTCTGCCATTTTTCACCTATTCTCTATTAACTTCACTTTTATACATAAAAGCTCTCCTTTGTTTTTTGGATGGTCTTTTTAAAGACTTCTTATTTTGTCTTCTCTTTTTCCTATGAGGTTATTAGTAATGATTATTCTGAAATTATTCCCTCACAGAAGAGCCTCTGCCAGGTGCATGGTAACTTCATGGTTTCTTAGTTTCTTTTCATGTTGGTGACTTTGCTGCTGTTCGACAATCTTGGCTACCTATTTATAATTAAATAAAATTGCTTTTGAAATCTGTCAACTATGGGCTTCACTGTGAAGTCTCTGACCAGGGCTTATCTATGAATGCTAACAGTGGATGTTACTTTAGCCCTTTAGTGTGCTTAGAGACTTGGGAGGAGCTCAGCAGGGAAGGAAATGCATCTCTCTCTTTCTTCTTGCTGCTAACATTAATCTCTTTTGGTTAGTATGTATTTTCTCACTCATTTTTTTTTTGGTGACTGTGGTAGTTTGAATGTAATTGGCCCCCATTATCTCATAGGGACTGGCACTATTAGGAGGTGTGGCTTTGTTGGAGTAGGTATGGCTTTGTTGGAGGTAGTGTGTCACTGTGGGAGTGGGCTTTAAGATATCCTATGCTTAATCTATACTCAGTGTAGACACAGATTCCTGTTACCTGTGGATTAGGATGTAGAACTCTCAGCTCCTTCTCCAGCACTTTGCCTGTATGCTTCCATGTCCTGCCATAATGATAATGGACTAAACCTCTGAACTATGTTATCCTCAATTAAATATTTTCCTTTATAAGAGTTGCCATGGTCATTGTGTCTCTTCACAGCAATAAAAACCACAAGACAGTGACCCATTGTAACTGATCTGTCAGAAATGAAGATATGCTAAAGAGACATTTATGTCTCTCAATCTGACTATGAGACTCTTGAAACTATATACCATAAAGAAATGGGAATTCCTCTAGAAAATCTTACGAAAGCTAGAAGGAAAGGGCACCAACCAGAGTGGGAACTCATATATTGACCAGGATTACTTACATCAGGTGTCTTTTTCTATCTCCATTTTATTTACTGTGGCACAGTCTCTCACTTGAACCGAGAACTTGCTGATTTGGCTGGTCTAGCAGGCTGGCCTGCTCCAGGGATCCCTTGTTTCTATCTCCCTTGCTCGGGAAGGGAGGATGTGGGCCATCATGCCTGACTGGTATTTACATAGGTGCTGGGGATCTGAACTGTGAGGTGGAAAATGTGCAAGCTTATTTTGAGATGTATTATGCTGGAAAGGAAAGCAACTGACAAAGAATAATGCTGTTTTCATGTGAACATGGGTACCACTTCTGCATAACTAAGCGTTCTTGGTTGAGGTGTGGCTTCACATGTCATTACCACATCAATGTCTGGGATTCCATCTCTCCTTCAGTGAAGGCTAACAAGCTGTCAGAACACTGTTAAGTCTCAGCCTGGGCAACAGTTTTCGCTTCTGGCTGCCTGGTGCCAGGCCTTCACCTTTTTCTCCACTGAGTAATCTGAGATCCCTTGAGAGTCTTGTTTTAATAGTCTGGTAGACAGAAGGATAGGTACACATGACTTATTTAGAGTGATGTCACTCACATCAGGATGGTCACAGATGTACATGTCCTTGCCCCCAAACCTGTGTGTTGAAATCCCAAGCCCTCAAAGTGACGACATTAGAAGGCTGGAGCTTTGCATGGTTCCTAGATTCTGAGGGTAGAGTCTTTGTATATAGGATTAGTGTTCTTACAAATGATAGGCCTCCAAGGACTTGCCTTATTCCTTCTATTTGGAAGATACAGGAACTACAAGAAATAAATTTCTGTGGTTTCCAAGTACCCTTACTATGACAGACTTCTTACAGCAGTCTAGACTATGTTAATCATCAAATTAAAAAGAAAAAAGAAAAAAGTCAGAAATTTAAACAAAGTGAATATTGCTGCTTGCTGGGCCAACAAATTGTATGAGACGTAAACATTGCATTTTGGAGGATCCTGACCCTTGTGAAGGAGTACATAGGATACAGAGACTCAGATGCACGGGCAGTTTTTATTTGGTTACTGATGCATTTTGTCTTTCACATGTATCTCATGTTTTCCCTAGTTTAGGAACTATAATAGAAAATTTAAAACATGAAAGGGTATCCTGGTTAACAGAATCTAAGCAATAAATATAAATGGTAAATGTGTATGCAAAGAGGAATTCGACAAAACACACTGTTTTGAAATAAACAAGAGAATGTGCTACTATAGAGACCACAGATATACAGGACTCCACACCATGCACTGTAAGATATTATGCTGCAAAATGAAGGAAACGATAGGTCTGAACACATTACAGTCACCATCTCCCTTCCCTGGGATTGAAATGCTTGCTGGGAATTGTGTCACTTGGATGCACCTGGACTTTGTGTCTTGCAAAAGCTATTGCATCGTGAAAGAGGAAAAATCCTGATAAAACAACAAGATCCAACTTGATATTTTAACCTGATATAGAAAAGCAACAAACAGATTGAGAAGCTGTAGCCTCATGTCTCAATACACTTTATCCTAATAATGACATCCTCTATGACTTCTTCCAGAATCAAAGTTGAAAACACTTCCACACACTTCTGTCAAACAAAGGTCATGTCTACTACCTTGGCAAAGTTCATAACTTCCTGTAATACTTCTTTCTTGATTAAGGACTTCATGTTTTAAACTAAGTGATTTAATGGGTTTTATATACTTATATTATATTGACTATAAATTACACAAGCTTGTGTTCAGTTTCATCATAGAAATCCATTATGCTTATTAGACAAAATCCTGAATGCATTCATTTTAGGAATGCCAGTATCAATTGTAGAAGCAATAACTATGATGTCAAAAGTGTTCTTTAGAAAAGGATTCCAGCTAATAAATGGAGAGGACATAGTGTCATGAGAAAGCTGCTTCTTGATGCTAAGAAAAATAATATTCTCAGATAGTCATTAATAGTCACCAGAACCACTTGGTGAGAGTCTGAGGGGAGCTTAAAAATGAGGTGTTTCACTGACACCACTTGACATATTAACCAATTTTAGAGTCACACAAGAGGTGTTATATGTTTCCCAATGAGATATAGATGTGAAGTGTTTATACTAAAATAACCTGGGATTAGTCAAGCCTCCCTCTAGGGCTCATGGTTTCCAGTTCTTATACTTGGGAAAGAGAAAATTACCACCATAAGAAGGGAAACATAAAAATCAAAAATTAGCAACCCAATTCCTCTAGCAAATAAATGGTATGTAAAATAAAAAAAGGGAAAAGAGAGTAAATATCACATTGTCAAATCCTAGGAAACATTAAAATGCATTGTTGAGTTAATTTTTCCTGGGTTGACATGAACAAATCTCTGCTGACATAGGGCACCAGTGATATACATGTCAAAGCAAACACCTCCACTAAAGTCCAGTGGAGGAACTAATAATTTTACTGGGCTTACATATAAAGCATGCATGAAGGGTTACTTACAGACACATGGGTGATTCCCCCAAAACTGAATCACTGCAAAGACAAGAACCACATGGAGGCTGCGCCATGCAATCTCATTTCAGTTGTCATTTTATCTCCCATATACTCCACTGTCTTCCAAGAGCACTTGCAGCTAGTAAGGGCAGGAGGGCATGATGGCTGGTGGGTGACCCTCCCTTCCTGTTTGGGGAGGCTTTGGGACATTTAGGAGGTATAACTTCGGTGGAGGAAGTTTGTCGTTGAGTGGGCAGGCTTTGAGATTTCATATCCTCCCCCACTTCCAGTTCACTCTCTGTTTCATGCTTGCTGTGAAGATGAGATCTGTTAGCTTCCTGCCCTGGTGCCTGCTACCATGCCTTTCCTTTCTCACCAGTTCAGAGGGATGCTCCCCTGAACCCATGAGCCCAAATTAACTCTTTTCCCTAAGTTATTTTCAGTTATAGTGTTTTACCACAGTAATAAAAGTAAAGAACACACACACACACACACACACACACACACACACACACACACACACACACACACACACACACACACACAGATGTTGCTGTTAGAAACATTCAGGAATGTGAGGAACTCTCTGTACTTTTTATACATTTTTTTTCTGTAAATGTGAAATTTCTGTGAAGAGTGAAATCAACTTTTGTGAAAAGAACCCTACCCCATTTGTGATAACTATATCTGATAAGAGACAATACATCTCAAATCTACAGTTGAATAAATAATTAAAATAGAACCAAACTAGAATGCTAAGATTCTCCACTGAGGATATGTACTGGCTGGCCAGGACCTGAAGGAAGAAAAAGCAAAACAAAAAACGAAAAGATAATCGTATGTATTACAATGAATGTCACTAAAACCACTAGAAAGGCTAAAGTTTAAGAAGTCTGAGAAGACTGGGGATTTGAAGGGTGTTGGGAACTGGGTCTCTTGTGTGATCCTAGAAGAGGTGTAAAGTGGCTTGACCACTCTCATAGTCCCTGTGTTTATGCAGCTGTCTTAAGTCACCTGTTCCTTTCTCAGGAACTCAAATCTTCTGAAAACATCCATACACTAACACTCAGTGCAGTTTTATCCATAATAACAAAAACCTTGGAAACAACCCAAATTTTTATTAGCAGAAAAATGTGTAAAATAACATGTTATTTATATAATGGGACATTACTCAACAATGGAAGAACAAGCTGTCAACATGCATGGCAGCAAGGGGTAATCTCAAAATTTACAGTTAGCAAAAAAAGTTAAATTATACACTGTTATGACATTCAAGAACAGGCAAATTTATCCGTGAAGACAGAAATCAGCGTGGTGAGGATGGAGTGTTTTTGTAAATAAAACTTCACTAGAATACAACCTCACTATTTGCTTTTATATTGCCTATGGTTGTGCTCACACAATGACTGCAGAGTCTTTTACTTTGTGACAGGGACCAGATGGTCATCTAAGTTGAAAATATCAGCTACCTAACCCATTATAGAAAACACTTGCTGACCCCTAAGGTAACTGACCAAGATGAACCAAGTGTTGACCATTCTAGAGACTGGGCTTCATTTGACTAGTCAGTCAACTTCCGTGTGGTTGAAACTTTCCATTACAAAACTTTAAAAACTGAGGAACATCATCACTGAAAACTCCAATATCTTTTCCTGGTTGAACTATTTCTGATGCTTAAAGAAAGTTTGAGGAAAGAATATGGATCCTATGATGGGAAAATAAAGGTACCAATGATGCACCCCATTTGTTATGGAATGCAGGGGTAATGTTCAAATAGATTTCAAATCTCAGACTGAAGTAATGAATATTCACTTGCCAGAAATGGATTTGTCCTGGTGGTGGGTTGGGTTTCTTTCTTTTTTTTTTTTTTTCTGGTCAAGTTGGCACAAGCTTAAGTCATCTGACAAGGAGGAACCACAAGTGAGAAAATGCCTCCATAAAATCAGTCTATGCACACCTGTGATTAGTGATTGATGGGGGTGGGGTGGGCCCAACCCATTGTAGGTGGTGCCATCCCTGGGCTGGTAGTCCTGGAGTGTATAAGAAAGTAAGCTGAGCAAATCATGAGGAGCAAGCCAGTCAGCAGCACTCCTCCATTGCCTCTGCTTCAGTTCCTGTCCCAAGTTCCTGCCCTTACATCCTGATGGACTATGATCTGGAAGTATAAGATGAAATAAGCCCTTCCCATTCCAAGTTGGTTTTGGTTATAGGGTTTTAGCATAGCAATGGAAACTCTAATACCCTTTCCCAGCCTTCTGAAGCTGTGGTAAGAGCTCCTTGAAGATTTGGATATTTAGGATCTTGTCTGCCTTGTCTCTGTCCTTTCGAGACCTAACTTAAGCTTGGTTGTGTGGGTACTGTCACCCCTGAGTGTGATCTATGGAACAAAGAAATGAAGAGTTGGTAGCACTCAGACTTTCTTCACCAAGGACTGGAAGGTGAAGGATGTGTGGCACTCAGGCTCGATCACTCCACCAATGACTTTTCCCGTGGTAGGGCCGTGTTAGTTTTCAAATCAGAGCCACAATCTGAAAATTAACTGAGTGTGACTTTGGGTTAAGTTTCAAATTTTGCTGTGGATATGGCTTATTCATAGCTTCCAAAATCGACACATGGATATTTTCATGTGTATCCAACTATATCACTCAATGACAGTTTTGAAATATTAGGTTCTTAGGAAATTTGGTAGTCTCAAACTAAATTGAAACATAATTTCTGAAGTGAATCACTTCACTCCTTTCCTCCCTTCATCATTTGCTCTTGCTGTTTGCATGTAATGAATAGTTCACTGAAGCTTCAGTTTCTTCAGTATGTTTCCCTTATTTGGGAAAAGTGCAATCTCTGTAAAGGGATTGGAATCCAAGGCATTGAGAATCATGTTCACACACAGTTTAATAATGCAGCTAGTAGATTTTACACTAATTGTAAAGGGCATAAAGGTCAGCTTCATACTTAAGATTTTCCAGTCACAGCACTGTTTTCCAATACTACACACCAGTTTCTAAAATACTGTCTGACAAGCCTCTTGTTTTGGGTTCGTTTCTAGGGCGAGTCTATTATGCTATATGCCACCCTGGTGTAAAAGGATGACGAGTGAAGGGAATTTAACCTCTTCCAAAGTTTGTGCCCTTGATAAGAACTAATATTTGTATCCTGATTTATCACTTTCTGTTCCCATTTCTGAATCTTTCCTCTTTGTAAGAATTTACAAATGGAAAACCTTGTGGCAGTCTGACTGATTCAGCTGTGGGCTTGAGGAAGGGCAGTAACATCAGGGGGGCAGCAGCATGTGGCAGAAGAAGTCCACTTGTGGCAGACAGGGACTCCTCCTCTGCCTCTGTTCCCTCTGGGCTTGGGTGGAGCAGTTCACATTGAAGGCCCTTGGTTGCTTTTCCACTTGACAAATGTCTCTGGATAACACCTCCCAGACATGCCCAGAAGCATGCTTTAGTGATGTCCTCAGCAACTGTCAGCTCATAGTCAGTTTCTCAATCAAGATCAACTACCACTGTGGGTAAGTGAGCAAGTAAAACCCAGGAATTAATCAGTGATAGTCTGTAACTCATGCTAGCTCTATTGCTTTCTCTTGCTTCCATTTCAATCAAACACAGAGGTATCTTACTTTAACCAGTTTGGAAGTGAGGAAAGGACCATAAAATCAACAGAAAAATTGAAATGTTCTATAATTTAAAACTTTTTTTGTCAAATCATTAAAATATCCCTTAGTGTCTGTTAAAGGTGTATAAGAAAATTGAAAAAGTAAAACTAGACTAACATTTATTTAGTAGAATATAATAGACATCATTAGACACAATAGGAGTGAACATGTTCTAGGACTGGAGAGTAGCCCAGTGTGTGTGTGGGGGGCACATCCCATGTCTGAAGCACTGGGTTTTGCTCCCTGAAGCATAAAAAAAATGCTAGTCAAGAGGAGCTGGGGTGATGATGTTTGCCTTTTTTTTTGTCATGTAACTTACATTAGGAAGTAGGATAATCCATGTATAAATACAGATCTGGTTTCAAAGAAGTCCAGGGAGAAAAGTTAAATGTGAAAAACATATAGTTATATTATAAGATGCTGGTTTGGCTGGAGGGTCTCCTAGGTACCATAGGTGTAGGGGATGGACAAACTCGTTTCAGCTGAATGAACAAAGGTGGCCCCATGAGTGACAGAGGAGTACAGAATTCAACAGGGAAATGTCGCCTGAGAAGACACATGCTTAGAGTGATCCGAGCATCTGTACTTGTGAGGAGCAGGAGGACAGAGGAGTGGGCAGAAGTTACTTCTTGGTGACACCTCAGAGCTTATCTGTGGGCAGTGCAATGGTATCAGGACAGGATTTCCTTTTTATTTATGCTAATTTTTACAATAGAGTTTGTTTTTAGAGTAGTTTGATTTTTCATAGCAAAATGAAGCCAATAGCACAGTTCCCATAAGTGTCTTACCCACACCTGTAGCTAGAGTTTTCCTGCCTGGCCCACAGACAGGACAAATCTGTCACCCACCAGTCCCCCAGCTGCTCGGACCCAACCAAGTAAACACAGAGACTTATATTGCTTACAAACTGTATGGCCATGGCAGGCTTCTTGCTAACTGTTTTTATATCTTAAATTAATCCATTGCTATAAATCTATACCTTGCCACACGGCTCGTGGCTTACCGGCATCTTCACATGCTACTTGTCATGGCGGCGGCTGGCAGTGTCTCCCTTCACCTTCCTGTTCTCTCAGTTCTCCTCTCTGTTAGTCCCATCTATACTTCCTGCCTGGCCACTGGCCAATCAGTGTTTTATTTATTGACCAATCAGAGCAACACATTTGACATACAGACCATCCCACAACCCACACATCCTCAATAGAAGTTTTCCAGCACACTGTGCTTAGATGACGTGTTTTTGTATACATGGCAAGAGTGCTACACTGAGGGTTAAGGGACTTGTTGTAGGAAAAGGAATTAATATGACCTGTGGTCAAGTGAAGGAGGTGAGGCTGTTGTAGAATTGTTACGCCCCGGGTCAGGGGTGCAGGAAGATGGAAGAGTTGTATGGGTTCTCTGTAGAGAATCATGAGATGGTAAGTTGAAACCAGAGTTTCTTCATTTTCTCAAATCTTGCAAATCAGAATGAATGTGATATGTGGCAAACAGTGAAAAAATTTTACTCATTACTTCAAAAATGAAGATTTTATTGATAATTTTAAAGGCTGTTTTTCATCTATCATATTGCAGAAATGGCAAAACAATTTTACATTTATAAAAATCAAACTCAGCATTATATAGGCTTTGAGAAATTTTGCTAAATAAAATAGTGGACATATTCTGATTCCAGACATCAGAAACATTTTTGGCAATAGGTTGTGATCAATAAAATCTATAAGAAAATGTTCTGCAATGAAAACCCAAAGCACAATTCCATGCCATTTGTAAATATAAGGAGAGATGATTTGGGGGATGGAGAAGTGACTTGGTGTTTGCTTAACAAAGGACCTAGGCTTGTTTCCCAGCATCCACATGGTAGTGAACAACTGTCTATAACTCCAGTTCCAGGGGATCTGATGCCCTCTTTCATCTTCCATGGACACTGTATGTACATGCTCCACAGAGACATATGTATGCAAAATACCCATACACATAAAAATAAATTTTTAATAGATAGTTTAGGAGTCACATCCTCACAACAGATTTCCTATGATCTTCTTCCCACCTCTTTCTCCATGTTTCCTGAACCTTGGGTGCAGGAGTTGTTTTGTAGATGTCATGATTGGGGCTGGGCACCCTACTCATTCTCTGCATTTTGAAAGGTTGTGTTTTTCTGGTAATGGTCTCCATTTGTTTCAAGAAGTTTCTCTGAGGATTGGTGAGAGATACACTTATCTGTAGGTGGAAGGACACATATTTGGAATGCAGGTAGGACTCATGCTGGTCTAGTGAGCATTACCCATGATATTTCAAAAGAACGGCTGACTAAACAAAATCTGACAAAATTCAACACCAATAGACATGTTAACATGAAAGTGGGAAATCTCACAGGACTCTACCCATAGACAAAGCACTACAGGAAACTAAGGGATGCTGAGTGCCAGAGAAATAGTTTTCTTCAAATTGGTTATTAAATACCAAGTGGTCATCCCAGAAACCATATACTTTCAAGAAACACTAAATGAATTGATGAGGTTGATTTTTATATGTAGGCATATGTATGTATGCCTACACACACACACACACACACACACACACACACACAGAGTTAAGAAGAGGCTTTGATTTTGAGAAACAGGAGAGACTGGAGGAAATAGATGGGGGAAATGATGTATTTTATTTAAAAAATTTGTAAGAAGATAATTTGAGGAGCAATCGTATTCTACAAGCTGAGTATTTCCAGACAAATCCCCTTGTCCTTCTTTGGCTAATTTCTGGAATGACAATAGTACAGCAAAGTCTCAAAGACCCTTGAGTACTTCAGCACTTGAATGCTTACTTATTTCCAAGCAAACATGGAAGTTGTAATCTAGATAGTAACTGAGAGCATGCTGCCATTTGAATTATCTTTTAAATTGCCTTTAGTCCCAAGACATTTTTTAGTGTCCATCTTATAATTTCTATAGGTTATGTTACCTGTATATTCTATTATTTCTGTCCTCAGTGTTGCTTCCTGTCCATTTCTATAAGTGTCCTCTTTTCTATATCATATTAAACTGGAAGTAATACCAATCATTTATTGGTGAAATTGTATCTTTCTACCCAATCCCATCTATATGTATATATTTCTCTCTCTGTCGATCCATCCCTCTATCCATCCATACATCCATCATATATCCATGTACCTATTTTAATTTCAAATTAAAGCCTTTCTGCTTCTTAAGATGTTTTCACAGTCCTTCCTCTACAGCAGTGGTTCTCACCCTTCCTAATGCTGTGACCCTTTAATACAGTCCCTTATATGATAGTGACCCCTAACTATAAAATTATTTTTATTGTTACTTCATAACTATAATTTTGCTACTGTTGTAAATAGTAATGTGATATCCGATATGCAGATTATCTGATAAGCAGCCCCCAAAGGGGTTGTGACCCACAGGCTGAGAACCACTGCTCTAGAGTCTGGATTCTTTCTCCGGGTCACTGGCCATCCTTTTCCGGGGGTTCCAACTTCCTAAATATTGGTTGCTTCTCTCAGAGTTTTTTTTTTTTTTTTTTTTTTTTACATCTGTCCACATGCTTTTTGTTCTACATTTCCTGGTGGGGATGGTGAGTCAGGGTTGTCCTTGGAAGTGGCAACTACCTTAATTTTATTAGGCAGAAAGACCTAGTACATTCCCTTTCTCTTCACTCAGATACTCTGGCATACAGAAAGATTCCCACATGTATTAAATGGAGGGTCTTTAAATTGTCTTAATAGTATAGTTTTGAAGTAAGCCTTAAAACTGGGAGATTATTTCTACTTTGTTCTATTTCTGTTTTGTTTGTTTTGGGTGTGTATGCATTTTAGGATCAGCTTGCAAAAAGGCAGCCTGGAGGATTTTAAGGATTTTCTTAAATACGTAGATTAATTTGGAGACTTTTGCCATATTAATGAAATTATATTTCCAACCCAGACTCAGGGCACCCTTTCATTTATTGAGGTTTTCCTTGCTTTCTCTCAACAATGTTTTTTTTTTTTTTTTTTTTTTTTCAGAGTGACGGTTTGGAGGTTTGGAACATTTTGGTTAAGCCAATTTCTGTTTTATTATGTTAAGCACAGTATTAAAGGAATTGACTTTTAAATTTCATTTTTTAAACCATGAATCACAATTGTATAGAAATGTCATCGAGTTTTGTATATTGGTTTTGTAATTGGCAACTTCGCTAAACTCATTTATTAGTTTTATTAATCGTATAGATGCACTCCCTAATGACTTTCCATGGATTATGCTCAATGAGGGTAGAATAGTGTCATGATTTCCTTTCTGGGATAGATGTTTTCTATTTTCATGTCCTGGTATAACTTCTGTAACTAGAATTTCTAGTATAATGTTGAATAGTAGTGCCAAGTGTATACATTATTTCTTCCTCTTGGTCTTAAGAAAAAGCATTAAAGGTTCATCAGTCAAGGAAATACCCTTATATTTCAGTTAACTGTGTGATTATTTATTATGAAAGGATATAGAATTTTGATAAATGATTTTTGTGTACTTATTGAGATCACTGTTTGATTTTCTGCTTTATTCTAATGTTATGACATTTTATATTAATTATCTTAAGAGATTAAATGCACTTGGCATTATTTGGTGAATTCCTACTTGATCATGATGTATAATCCTCTTTTGATGCTCTTGTGTTCATTTTGCTGGTACTTTGTTGAATATTTTGAAGTTTTATTTATGAGAGATGTTGGTCTTTTTCCTGACTTCCGTAAGGTTTTTCCAAGAAGTTGTCAGAGTAAAGGAGAGAACTGAGAGCTTATGGGCTTCTGCTAACTTGATAAATTCTATCCTGTATGCCAAGTTTATTACATATTTAATTAACTGTGTAGCCACTATCTGGACCTCTGGGTTCATGACACTTGGGCTCATGCAGGAGTCTCTGTGATCACCATGGCCAGCAGATGGTTCAAGGGAAGCATGAAGGCAGTTCAGTTCTATGAAACTCAGTAGCCAGTGCTAGTTCAAACTTTGGTAGTCTGACCACGAGTAGCTTATTTTAGGCATATTTCAGCCTATGACAATTTGGTGAAAAGTATCCTGGTGATAATTAACTCAGTCCCTTGTGTACAACAAAGCTTAAGACATGACTACATCAAAACTCTTTGTAAAGTACAAGTGACATCTTCCATAGAGATAGGTTCTATAGTCTAACTGAGAAAACAAACTCAAGATAAAGGTCTAGAGGAGTATCTGGTGTGATCTCAGCTAAGCAGATAATGCAAAGGTCATCAGTCCATTAACCAACTGAGTCTGCTCCCAGCCCTCTTGAGAAAAACAGGTTATACATTCTCCTCTTTGAAGATAACAACCCTGTGTGTTTAACATTCCTGGTCCCCTAGTGTTTATCTGTGAGCACAAGGTCCTCTGTGCCTCCTACAGGTTGAGGTAAGAAAGATCCCTGGTTTGGGGAATAATTCGATGATCAATTCAAGGACTTTGTATTTAAGGATCTTAACAAACAAACAAATCTAAAATAAACCACTCAAATATGTATTTTATGTCAAAGCTAATAATGGATTCGAAACAAAGAGCAGAGCATGCTAAGGAGAATATGTGCGAAAGGAGGGAGGTAGATTTTCTGACTATCTAGTAAGCTTTATGTTGGCATGTGAGTAGAGACCTGTAGGAAATGAAGTTGCAAGATATGTGGGCATTGGGGGCGTTGGGGGAAAAGCTCTAGACAGTGGAACATGGAGAGCAAAATCTGAGGCAAGAGCATGCTTGATGCATTTAAGGATTAAAAGAGGCCAGAAGGTTGGAGACATGAAAACAAATTGTTATTAATTAGAATTACGTCCAACTGCACATTACAGAACACACATTTACAGTGCCTTAATAAATAAACTCTTAAGAGTTAATTTGTTGCTACCCTGTCAAAGAATCTGGCATGGAAGCTCCACGATACCACAGGGAAACCATTTCTTTCTACTTTCTCTTTCTATTCACTCTACCCTAAATCTTCAATACACATGTCTCATCTCATGTTCAAGATGAATGATTCACGTCCATTTTCCTTTCAACCTTTCAAGCTGGAAGAAGGATGAAGCTCAAAAAGTTATATGGCAACAAAATTGGTTCCTATGAAGGTGACTTTTCCCTTCTGGAAAGCTATCAATCAACTTTCTCTTTGGCCACGTCTGAGGCATATGGATACCCCTACGCACTGAGAAGGCTATGTGTGACAGGTGACCAATTTTAGTTCTGCAAATTCTTTCCTGCTAGCATTGGGGTTCCTTCAGATAGAGAGAATTGGAGAATATTTACTATGGTGAGAACTGCAGGTCAATATCTCAAATGTTTCTCAAAAATTAAAAATAGAACTGATGTACACACATATGAGATGAATATACTGTTATAGTAGCTAAGGTGGAAAATCAAATGGTATTAATTACTTTGGTATTGCTGTGACCAAATTAACTGACATAGACATCTCACAAGAGGTAAGATTTTCTGCCTTATAGTTTTAGAGGGTTTCATACCATTAGGGAAAGGAAAGCTTGACAGAGAAGCACAGGTCATGGTAGTAGGAATCTGTGGAAGCTGTTTATATCATGGCAGAGTAGGAAGTAGTGAACACAATAAGAACCAGTGGCTGAACATAACCTTCAGAGGCCCACTGACCTACTTCTGCCTGATAGGAATTACCTCCTCAAGTCCCTAGAGCATCCAAACATAGAACCACTACTTGGGAAACACATGCGCCATCCATTAATGGATGAAAAACTTGAGTCTCCTATCAATTAATGAATGGATAAATAAAATGTGGCCAATAACCACAGTGGAAGGAAATCTGCACCTGCAATAGTGTGGATGAGCCTGGAGAATACTGTATTATGTGAAATCTACTAGGCACAGAAAGATAAGTACAACATGATCTCATTTAACTGTGGAATCTGAGAATGTTAAACTCACAGACACAGAGCAGAAAGGCCGTTACCCTGCATGGGGAGTTAAGGACACAAACATAGACACATACAATTTCAGGCAGATAGGAAGAGATGCCCAAGAGTTCTATTGTGCAGCATGGTTAATAATACATTGTATACTTGCAAATGACTAAAAGAACAGATTTGAAGTATCCCCTCCATTGATAAATTATATGGGAGAATATTGCTAGCTTAACTTAGCAATTTAGAGGTACTTATTCATAGTAAATGTATACTCATTTTAAAACACTATATAGCATAAATATAGATCTGCTTCTATTGGTCAATGAAATTATTTTTTAAATGAATTAAAATAAGAAACTATGAATGTGAGATGACAGTGAATAAAATAAAAACCCCAATAATAACCAGTAAAAGAGGGGAGAAATAAGTATCAGTGTGGTTTTAAGGTAGGTCTAGGTCTTGGGTTGAGATGAAGAGTGTTGGAGACTTTCAGGCTTGGGTATCACATAAAAAGATGTGGATGAAGCACTAAGCTCTAACCCAGGCTTACCAAGAAGCAGGATTTTAATCAAAGGTTTTCATGTATAGAAACTATTTGAGAAGTAAGCAGAATTGTGGGTCCATAGAAAGTAAAAAAGGAAAGATGTCTTCACAGCCATTACTGAAAGCCATTGGTGCCATGAAGATGCGAGACTGCATCAGAGATGCACCACAGATTCCCCACCATCACCATTCCAATCTCATTTCCACCAAGTGCAACCATCATGGAGTTATTGGGGGCTGAGGAGTAGCCAGCATCTACCAAGGAAGCTATAGAAACTGTAGAGCTAACAAACTATAGAAGCTACAGAGCTAACAAACTATAGAAACTATAGAGCTAACAAACTATAGAAACTATAGAAGCTACAGGGCTAACAAAACCAGCTCCAGTCTCTTCATAATCATAGCAGTTTCTCAGGCTGAAATTGGTATTTGTCACCTCCCCATTAAACCCTCTCTTCTGGATTCTCTGATCCTCATTAATTACTTAAGATTACCTGGATATTTACTTCAAGGCACCTAGCCTTAACTTGCCTGTCTCTATCTGGACTTGAGTGTTACAGTGCTGCTTGAAATTGTCTCTGACCATCAAAGCAAGAAGAGATGTGCCACTGAATATTCTGGCTTCCATACATGCCCCCCCTGCCCTAATTGTGTGGCAGCAATACCATCTTTTCATAATTAAGGCATATTAACTTTCTAAAGCCCTCTTCTGCCTGCTGATTACCTGGCATGGCCATAGCTTTCAGAGTAGTGTAATCATTACACTCTCCCCTGGAGAAAGTAGTCCCTCCTTGGACTCTGGCCCTCCAATCCAGCAGGGGATGTTTGAGAACACAAAAGGCACATGTTATTCCATCAGGTCACTTGCATGATGCCAAGTGGGGTTCAATACTACTTAACACCTTTTATTCTTGGATCTATACATTGTAAACCCTGGGGACACAGTCTCAGTTCATTCGGTGAGTTCAGAATCATCCTAGAAGACAGCATCACAAACCTTTAAGGTATGGCCACTACTTTTTAGCCAGGCTATTTGCAGCTCATTTTTTTTTTAAGAAAAAATTCTATCAGGCTGGCTGTGTTTGGGTGGATATGATGGACAGGTATGCTGTCAATAGTTATTTGCTATGATAGAATACTCAACAAAGGTAAGGAAGGACAGGTTTATTTTGTCTCACTATTTGAGGGTACAGTCCATCAGGGAGTGGGGGAGATGTGCTATGAGAGCAACTGTAGCTGTAGAGGAAAGAACACCACAGCATATCCACAGTCGGGAAGCACACAGAGATGAATGCTGGTACTCACTGGGCTTTCTTGTTCACATTTCCTCATTTACTCACACATTTCTGGACAGTCTTCCCTACTCTGTTAAACTTCTTCAAAAATACTCTGACAGACGTGCCCAGAAGTAAGTTTCTTTACTTTAAAATCCAGTCATATTGACAATGAAGATGCATGTTCTTGCTACACCTCTTTTCCTGTAAAATAGGCTTTTTCAGCAGATGCAATGTTATATACATTTATATGCAAATGAGCTATCAAATTACTCTATCAGACATTGCAGGTGGGGAAGTCAGATGAATAAGCATCAAATTTGGTTACTCAGGATAACTGTCTGTACAGAAAAGTGCTACCATGTAATCAACTTAAACCTATGTTCCTGTTGAACATCCTCAGGGGACAGCGTTATACTAGTGGAATATGCTGCATGTCAGATAGCAGAAGAAGAAATGAGATCAGCCTTGTGACTTTCATTCCTGCCATCATGCCTCTGCATTCAGGGTTCATTGTATAAGCCTATGGGTGTTTGAGGAGGGACTGCTGGTATCCATAGGATGAATCATACTATTCTAATGGTTAAAGAGATGCTTGCCTACCTTGGATGCATAGTAGTTACTTTTCAGTTGCTATGATAAAACACCACATCGAAAAGTAACTTAAGAAAGAAGGAGTTTATTTTGGTCATGGTTTCAGAGTGGGCATCCATAATGGCAGGGGGGTATGGCATTAGGCAGAGCAAGAAGCTGAGAGATAATGTTTTCAACCACAGACATGAAACAGAGAGAGTGAACTGGAAGTGGAACAAGGCTACAAACTCTTAAAGCCCACCCCAAGTGAGATACTTCCTCCAGCAAGGCTCTACCATTTAAACTTCTTCAAACAACACCACCAACTAGGGACCATGTGTCCAAATACCTGAGCATTTGGGGGACATTTCTCATTCAAACAAGCATAGGAGGCTTTCAGTTAAGCATAAACATTAATTCAAGAATCCACATGTTAGCATACTTCCATTGACATTGCTTCTTCAGAGTAATGACTGAGATTTTCACTGTGGCTTCCACAGGGTCTTGCCAGACTGCACACAGCATTGCCACAGACAACTTTAGTACACTTGATTTCTGAGTCACAGGACATGCATGACACTTGCAGAAGTGCCAAAAAGAAGTTTCAGACAAAATTGACAACTTTCTGAGTAGTTTGTTGAATAGGCCAAAATGAATGACCAACTATAATACCTAAAATTTGAAAAGGCCCACAATATAGCTTGCTTGTCTAGCTGATCCAATGGACATCCAGTGTAATGTTCTATGGAAAGTTGGAGGTTCATAAAGAATCAGTGTTGAAAGAAAGCAAGAGAATCCACATGACCTTTGGGTGAGCACTGAACATGCATGATGTCCCTCTGCTTTCCTTCATGTAAAGGATTCTCTTTTGACTTTCTGATTTTGGGGAATTGGTGAAAAATGCACTTATTAGATACTTAACTGTGTCTCCAGGCCAAAAGGCTACATTAATCTATTTCTAGAACAGCCACATCTCAGGCTTCAGCTCAGTTACATTTATGGCACCCCATTGCCTTTGCCATTCATTAGCTGATCATTTGGATAGCAAATATTCAAATTAAATTTGGATGTTATGCGACTCACCATTCTTAAGACTTTAATGATGATGTCAATTTCTTTGATTGCTTCTTGTACATGGCATTCTGTCTGAGGTAATGTCTTACTTTGGATTGTGAAGACAGTATTAGGGACTTGAATGATTGTCATAAAAGGTTGTTTTTCATTTCTTTAATCAGGAAACCATTGTGACAGATGCATACCAAATGCTAAGTGCATACATTCTCTGAAAGTTGAATAAACTATGTACAAGGTGATATTGGACCTATTGTTTTAGTTACTATTCTATTGCTGTAAAGAGACACTATGACCAAGAAATTTATGGGGAAAAACATTTAATTGGGGCTTGCTTACAGTCTCAGAGGGTTAGTCCCCAAAACCCACCCCAGTGACATACCTACTCCAACAAGACCACATCTTCTAATCTTTTCCAAAGAGTTCCACTCACTGGTGACTAAGCATTTAACATATGAGCCTATTGGAACCATTCTCATTCAAGCCATCAAATTCCATTCCTTGACCCCCATAAGCTTGTAACCATGTCATAATGCAAGATGCATTCAATTCAACTTCAAAAGTCCCCATAGTCTTTCATTCTCAAGACTGCTTAAGTGTCCAAAGTCTAGCATCCCTTTTGAGACTCAAGTTAGTTTATTAACTGTAACCTCCTTAAAATCAAACAGTAAATTACATACTCCCAACATATAATGGTGTAGAATATATATTACCATTCCAAAAGGGAGGAAAGGGAGCATAGTGAGGAAATACTGGACCAAGTCAAGAATTAAACCCAGCAGGGCAAACTCCAAATTCTGTTGCTTCATGTCTGATGTTAAAGAATTTATTAGATGGCTCTTATTTTCCAACTTTGTTGACTACAGGACACTTACCTCTCTTGGGCTGTTAGATACCCTGTTAATAGTTTTCCTTGGAAGGTTTCCCATGGCTCTGGCATCTCCAACATCTTGGAGTTTCCAATGCAATCCAGGCTTCACCTTCACAGCTTCACCTAATGCTCTGTGCTTCCATGCAGGAATTCCCCTGCCACACACCTGGTCTTGGCAGCTTTCCTTAAATGTGGAGGAAGATTCCATAACCTCTTTTTCTGTATCCTTATTGATTCTAACTCTAGAACCAAGTGGTAAAGTTTTCAAGTTCTTCTACTTGTTAGGGCTAGTATTAGCCACCCCCTCTCCCCGCAGTGAATTACATTCATACAATCCTTCACTTGTTGATGGCTTTCTGTGCTACTTAAGTTTTCCTTTAATTCCTTTTTACAAGTTGAAAGTTCAGCTAGGTGGGGTTTACACTAAGGGTACCACTCCCTTTATTCCATTCTCAATAAGGCTTTTCTTTAAATGTTTTATCTGCTTGGGCACAGGACTTGGCTCCATCATGACATTTCCTGGTGCTCCTTTCCTCCTCAAATCGTACACTTTGTATTTTTTGTTTGCCCTGCTCACTCCTTTTCACTGTGGATCTGTACAGGGGTGAACACTAATAACCATATGACATAATAAATACTGGACTGTCTTGAAATCTCCTTTGCCAATTGACATTAATCCAAAACTCCTCAATTTAGCCTCTAGCAGCTTTTTTTTTTTGGACAAGGGCAGGAAGTAGTTAAATTCTTTGCCAAAATATCACAAGAATGGACTCTAGCCACTTACTAATACTCGTTCCCTCTGAACCCTCATGAGCCAGGCCTGCATGGTCCACATTGCCCTCAACACTACTGTCTCCATGCTTTTACTAGGATGGCCCATTAAGCCCTACTTCAAGTATTCAACTGCTTTTCTAGTCCAAAGTCCCAAAGTCTTCTATATTTCTTCAACAAATAGCATGGTCTGTCCTTTCGCAACAATACCCCAGTCCCTGGTACCAATACTGTGAAGAGATACCATAACCAAGATGATTTACAGAAGAAAACATTTCATTGGTGCCTTGCTTACAGCTTCAGAAGGTTAGTTCATTATCATCATGATGCTAGAGAAGTAGCTAAGGGCTACGTCTACAAAAGCCATGGTGTATTAGAAATTGTCAGTCTAGACTTCCTGGCTGGTACTCTAGATTGTTAGTTGTGAAGGTCAGTAACTTTCCCATGATGGCTAAATGTACCACATGTCCCATACTGTCTCAGATTCTTGTCATTCTCATTTAAAACTGGGAGCCAAGTTCTAACGTGGAATCTCCAGTAAACATCAACCTGCATCGGGGTGGTCATTCTGACCTTCTCAGGTGTGCCAATGCATTTGTTAACAGTCAAGTCTTTATGGTCATAGTGAAATGAGTATGTTATGGGAAGTCCCAGGATGAATTCTTTGGTTTCACATAATAAATCTTAGCATCCCTACCCAAAAGCTTGTTATGACCCCTCTTCAATATTTCTGCTATGGTAGCTTTGGAAAACTATATCACTTTACCCATTTGAGGTATCCTTGATAAAATATTAAAATTTTAGTCATGGGAAAGCCCTTCTCAGTCAGTGACTGCCCTTTTATTCAGTGTATTCTGCCTACTATGTTCAAAACCCTCAAGCTCTTCCCAGTCTTTGCAAGACTGAATACACCCCGTAGGTGGAGGGGAAAGTCTTGCTGTATAAACCCCTTTGCCCTATAGGAGAGGCAGGCAGTTGTTTTCTGGCTATGCTGAGACCTGATCTAATGACCGGTTTGGAGGCAAAAGAGAGAAGGAATTCAGTTCCAAAATGAGCAGCTATTATGCAAATTGCCTGCCTCAGTGTGGGTTAACATAGTCTTTACAGAAAGGAAGGGAGCTGCTTCTGCTGTCCTGCATGCAGGGCAGCAGTAAAAGTGGTCATCTTCATCCGCTGGCGTGTCCCCTCCCATCTCTCAGTGACCCCTTCTCTAATTTCACATAGGAGACGGGTTGAGGTTATGGATTTTGTCCTTTGATTTATGACACACATACAAATGAAATTAGGCCTTTGCTGACCTTGACGCTCTAAGGGATTAGGAATCGTTTTGGATCCTGCCATGGAAGAGTTTTGGCTTTCACAGAGTGACTTTCCTTTCTGATTTGCTGCCTGAAGCTTCTCATCATTCCTTCCCGAAGCTTCAAAGACATTTCACAGGTCATCAAGTCTCCCATGCTTAATGATCCCATGGCCCTCACGTTACTTAAGGGTCACAGCTGGCACAAAAACAAATGCTGTCTTTGCTTTAGACTTCTTCCCAGTCCACTTGAGGTCAGAACCCTATGAAGTGTGACACCACTGCCCCCAACTCACCACCAGCAGTGAAGTCAGGGTTACTGTCCAGCAGCTGGGTGATCCATCTGTAGAATCTTAGCTTGGGTTGTCTGAGCCTGATACAATGGGTAAAGGGCAGTTTATAAAGAAAGAACTGGAATCCACACATGAACAAAATAGAATAAGCCAATACTCAAATACATTATACAATTGGTTATCTGAGAGCAGAAAAATTGGTATCCAATACCTCTGAGACCAACTGTGTATGTGAGGGACGGCAAGAAAAATCACACTTTCATTGGTTCCTAACTCACTGGTTGAAGGTTGGTTGCAGGTGTATTACCTTCACCTATTGAGGTTTTTTTTTTTTTTATAGTTTTTATAATTCAAGGATGACCCTGAATTCTTACTAAAGCTGAAATAGCTGAGCTATCTTGGGAACAGAAGCAAAGATGGAGTAAAAGTTCTGAAGCTTATAGGGACAAGAGAAGATCCAGATACAGATAAAACTCCAAGCTGAAAGTGGAACAGTTCATGTATGTTGTCTTTCGTACCTTGCTTTGGTGAAATTTCAACAACATAGGGAATTTTCCCAGTAGCCTTCTCTAGATTTTTTTTTTCTTGTGAGGCAGAGATCCAGATCTATGATTTTTCTATAGTATAGCCAACCAGGGAAGGATTTCCCAGAGCTGGGTAACCTGTGCACAGTCCTTTCCCACAGAGTATTTCTAACAAAACATATAAGTATAAATAAAAGTCTTTTGGTTTATGTAGGACAGACTTGTAGTGGTGCAGCCATGACAGCTCCTTCTGTTCTTTCAGTGAGCAGCATAATGGGAGAGTACTTAATTTGCTACTGGCTCATGTTGGGGTAGCACCAAAGGCAGTGAATTATTGTTTATGTAATATTCCCAAAGGCTCATGTATTTGAACACCCAGTGCCCAGCTGGTGGCTTTGTTTGGGAGGATTATGGAGCTTGATGACATTGGGGCTAGCTGGCATATATAGACCATTAGGAGTGGGCCTCTGGAGGTTATACCCACCTCTATCTCTGGTACACCTCTCAGCTTCTTGATTTGCTATCAAGATGTAAAGAACTCCAGATGCCTGCTTCCATCATGATGAACTCTACTGTGCCTTCCCTGAGGTGATGAATTACCTTTTGAAGCTTTGAGCTTAGGTAAGCCTCTCTTCCCTTAAATTACGTCTGTCAGACAGTCTGTAACAGTGATAAGGAAAGCAAATAGTAAGACAACTCTTCACTCAAAATTTTTGGTTCATCAAAAGCAGTGTTGTGAAAACCCAAATCTTTCCTGGTTACGTAAGCTGCATGAGCAAGGCAAGGCATCATCTAGTGTCAAAGGAGTCGAAAGTTAAGATTACTGGCAAGCTAAGGGACAGAGAGTTCTCAAATGAGTATTAGGTTCCTGTGGTGTATCATGAAATGTTTTCCTTTCCCTTGGGTACTGGGCCTAAGGATCACTTCTTTTGGGGAAGCCCTTACCCACTAGGTAAAAAGGCAAGTGTGTTTAGATGATAACAAGGAGGCAAAGTCAAAATCCTAGTTTTGTTCATCATTGTGTTTTTTGTTATATTTATATTAATATCAATATCCTGTTCTCAAGCTCCAACTGTGGGAGGGAATAAAAAAAACAAAAAAATGACCTCTGAAGGGACTCTGGCTAATTTGAGCATGGTAGGCATGACTCTGGCAGACCTTGTCCTTCTCCCCAATCTCTCTGCTTTCTGATAAACCCTTAGATTACATCTCTAAAGCTAGCCATGGTCTATTCCCTTATTTGGCCACTTTCTCCTCCTGAGGTCCACTACCAAGATCCAGCTGTCAAAGTACTGAAGTCGATCAACCAAAAGCCCCCTTTGGCTCACCTAATTAACATACCCATTTAAAATTAAACACCTCATCCTAACATGGGGGTTCCCCTTGTGCCTTTACAAACTGTCATTTGCATATGGGCTACATCTGCATCCTCTCTATCCAGAGGCGGACCAGTGTCTTTTGGGATACCCCTGTCCCCTTTTCCTTGTTCCCTTCCCCTTCTCCCTTGTCCTCTATCTCCTGTCTTTGTCCCTTATTCCCTGCCCTCTGTCCCTCTGGGGCAAATAAACCTTTGTGCTGAGAACTTGATCTCGTGGGTCCTGAGCCAATACTTTTCCTTTCAACCTCTTCCTCTATACCCCAGCGCCTGAAACCTAAAGCTACATGATCTTGCATGTCCAAGCACACTATGGCCATATAAGAGTTAAGATATTGGTAATCATGAAAGGAGCTAATTATTTTCAATGACCAGGTATAGTCTAATTGTGAGGATGCTTAAAGAGAAACGGGCTTCAGAAATATGTAAAGAAAAACAGGAGCTCAGTAAGTGTAGTATGTGTGTAATCATAAGAACACAGGTTTGATCCCTATCATCCATGTAAGGAAGCTGGACATGGTAATATGTTTCTGTAGTGCCAATCATGGGGAGACAGAGACAGTAGGACCCCCAAGGCTTGCTGGACAGTCAGCCTAGCTGAACCAGTTATCCCCAGATTCAGCAGGAGACCCTGTCTCAAAAAACAAGGTAAAATGACGACTTCTGGTACACACACACACACACACACACACACACACCCCAAAAGATGAGAGTCAAATATAGATAGATGATGGAGGAAAGGGATTTGACTTGAAGCATTGCTAGTTTTAAGGGTGGGTAAAGGGAACTTCAGCAAATAATGAGTGGAGGTGGTCTCTAGAAGTTGGGAAAGGTAACAGCAAAGATTCTACTTTAGAACTAAAAGGAATGCACCTTGTTATTACTTTGATTTTGGCCCAGTGAGACTAATTATGGAAGTTTGATCTTCAGGACAAGAAGATAAAAATATTTGTGTTGTGTTAAGTGAGCAAGTTTGGGCTAATTTGCAGCATCAATAGGAAATGATTCCAGCAGCCAGTGTCTGATGTACTGCAGCTGTGGCAGCTGCCTATGTTCCTTTCCAGTTGCTGAGAGAAGCAGAACAGGCATGCTTCAGGTAAATATTTCCTATTAGATAGATGTTTCCTCTTACCAGGAGCTCATTTTCTTTCCCACCTTGATGAACTGGGCTGAGCAATGAGAAATAGAAACAGTTCCGTTACTGTTTACTTTGAATTCCTACCCTGTTGTATGACAAAACTTTTTCTGGGGAGATGCAACATACATGTTTATTCACTCCAGATAGGGATCCTACTACAGAATAAAGTACAGATACCACCAAAGTCCAAGTTGATGAACCAATGAGTTTTATTGGGGTTACTTAAAAGGAGCAGAAATGACTCAGAGACAGCTGCATCACCAAAGCCCACCCAGCACAGGTGACAGCTCACAAAGCTGGGAACCTGGAGCACACTGCACATCTTGCAGGCAGCTCAACAGGCAGCTTTCCAGGTACCTTAGTTGGTCTAAACTGGTTCTAGGCAGCTCCGCTGGTTTCTGCTTCCAGGTAGTTTGGGCTCAGAGGCATCTTCACAGCTTGACTTATCTGAGAGTCATCTTTGAAGCTTTGCTTGTCAATTCTGAGAAGGAGGGGCCTATTAAATCTGGTCAGTTTCAGGAACTTCCTGAAGTTATTTTGAGCTGTTTATCTTCCTGCTGAAGGAGCTTCCCTGCAGGGTGGAATGTTTCAGTCTTGAAGGAAACTAGCATGCAATAGCAACCTTACCTTTGCACATTGTATAAAGTAGACTCTCTGGTTCACTGCTACATATTCAAGAATAACTAGCCTGTGAGCTGCTGGGGATTCATCTGTCTCTACTTTGCATCTTACAATAGAAGAATTAGTTATAGACAGATGTCAACTACATTTGGATGTTTACATGGGCTCCTCAGGCTCATGTGGTACTTTGTATCTACTGAGCCATTATCATCTCAGCTTTCCTTTACAATGTTTTGCTCTGACTATAACTAATTCTATAGTGATAGCAACCAACTTTCTTGACAGAATGAATATTTTCTCAGAAGTCAGTGGTGCCAGCTACTCTGATCTGAATCCAGGCCACAAATCAATATGTTCGAAATGTAATTCCCAGGGCACAGTGTTGGGAAGGATTTCGACAGAGCTATTAATGACATTAGGAAAACAGCCTCGGAAAGTAGATTTTCCATCTTTCTTCTGTCTCTAAAAGATAAAACATTCCTCCTCTCCAGAGGATACAACAATGAGTTTCCATCTTGCAACCAAAGATTGCACCAGCCACACCATGATTTTGGTCTTTACAGACTTCACAATGTCAGAAATAATTTCCTTTCAAAGTACCCTGTCTGATGTAAGACACCATCAATGCTAGTGGCTTTTGCATGAATAAGAATGGGTAGTCAACGTTCTATCCTGCCACAGGTCATCAGCACTCCCAAATCTCATGTTGTCTATAAGGTAAAGACAGTGTTCGAATTCAAATTAGAGATCTCCTGGAGGGAAACATTTCCCTGCCCTTTCCCATGTTTAACTTCTCTCAAGAGAAAGAGCCTTCCATTCCTCCTGCCAAAAGTTTATCCTCTAGTCCTGTGCCTTCCTGTGACTATCCTTTTAGAAATGGGAGAGATGGCCTTCCAGCTTCATGGAGGACAGGTACTACATTATTTATTTTGTGTTTTCAGTGTTGGCAAAGAAAACAAATTTAATAAATATGGATTGAACAAATGCCCAAATTCCACTTTTGTAAATGTATTCATTGATGCCTTGAAGTTTTGTAAATCTGTAGAGCCCTATGTCAGGCTGTAAGCATCCATCAGGGCGATGAGTCTGTAGCTCGTATCTTGAAGGAGGCTCTTACCCTTGAAGGGATCTTCTTCCTAAACTCACTAGCATTTAATAAGGCTCTTTTGCATCTGATTTATATTACTTAAACCTCACCACATCCCTGCATGTAATAATTCTCTCCATTTTACACATAAAGAAGCGCAGCTAACCATCCACTATGGGTTGCATGGGAAATGCCTCTGTGTACACAAGGGAGCTTTGTTGTTATCCGACAGACTTTAAAGGACTGATTGGATCCTGATGGCTCTGGCTTCATGATTAGGATAATCTGGTGATAGAGTTATAATTTTATGGTGTTACTGGGAAGTAATGGGAGGTTAGGAGTTGGGGCCTGCTTGAAGGAGGTAGGTCACCAGATGGTTACCTTTGAAAGGTGTGTCTTTTATTCTCTTCATTCCTATGTCACCTCTCTCTGCTTCTCAACTACCACGATGTAATTTTGATCCATCATACACTTTCACCATTGTGGTGTTCTGCCTCACTCCAGGCCTATGGCGATGGAGCAAGCTAAGCATGCACTGAAACCATGGAGCAGAACAAAAACTCCTTTCTCCTTCTGTTTATTTCAATTACTTTTACAGCAATACAATGCCTGACTCCTACATGGTCAATACTGCTAACAGGGAAGGCAGCTGTGTTCTCTTCTGCTACCCTGAGGACGAGGAGTTGGGGGTAAGGAAGAAATGGCTATGACATTTACCTATCATGTTGGCAGTTAAAAGTAGGTCAACTAAGAAACACCCAGGGAGACAATTCCCTGTGAAAGTTTCCTAGGAACTTTTATCAGGATTGTAAGATCTAAACTGGGTATAAAGAGAATGATGCTTTTCTATCACAGATTCAGGCATGAGTGTTTTACTCCAATTCCTTCTTAGGCAATGCCCTGCTAATATGAAGCTATTTCAAATGCTGTGGCTTTCTGTATCAGAGAAGAAAAATTCAATGCATTCTTATTCCATAGTATTTTCCTTAACAGAGTCACACAATCTTTGTGACCAAGGCACATTAGAGTACAGTTAGTACAGAGTGATCTTTTCTGTTTTTTTTTCTCCTCTTCAATTTTATTTTAGTAACCTTTAGTATTTGAAGAGTTCTCCCATCTTCTTTATATTAAGAGCACAAAGTGCAGTTCATCTCACACTTTTATTACTCACCTTTAGACTATGGTAGCTTTGCTTTTTGAGGCCTGTGACTTTAAGTTTACAGGAGTTCAAACCAGCCCCGTTTGACTTACAGCAGAAGTGTGATTCAGTCTTTACCTGTTATTGGAGTTGAGAGACAATGACTCTTAGTGTTCACCTGGCATCTTGTCAGACAGAGAGAGCTGGTTTCTGATGTACAGTAGCTGGTAGCTGGTGACTTCCAGCATTCCGATGTTACTAAGGTGATACATATGCAGCAGAAACTGGTCTTTGAGAGTGGATCTTCTCTGGTCTTAGTGGTACGTACTTTGATGCTGCTTCATGGTGTTGGACAGCCATAGTGAGTCACAGTGTCTGCTCAGCCGTGATGGCAGGTGGGAAAGCCCCATTCTTCACAGGGAGCCTGAGATGCTATGCCCAGGTGTTTGGCTGATTAGGCAGATTATGCATGCTGTTGTCTCCAGGTGTTTTATATTTTTGATGGATTTGTCAAGACATAACTTCAGTGTGTGTGTGTGAAGGGATCTTTTATTAGAAAAACACATTATAAATAGCTAAGGTTTTATGAAAACATGATATAGAAATTATCTCTCCAAAGGAAGAGTCCACAGTGACTAACACCCAGCAATAGAGACATGTGGTCCGCTTGTGTGGAAGTTGAGATTTTTAATGACACCACAGCTTTCTTTTCAAATATCATTTCCCTAAGTGCTTTAACTTTTTAAAGTAGAATTTTTAGGACAGTACTTGTAACAGTAAGTTTTCAGAGATATGTTTTATCCTGTTCTCTAGGACTATATTTGGATAGTAGAAGAACAAGTTAAGAATCATATTTGACATTTGGGACAGCAGTTTTATCGACTAGTTCTGACTTTGCTGGATGAGCTAATACCCAATGCTGGTAAATATTTAAACTCAGTGCTGAAGAGAATCAGAGCAGATGCAGTACCTGTTCACCACTTTCCAGGCTTTCAACATTGGATAGTGGGGACCATTAAGGGTCAATAACAGACATTTACTGTCATAACTAGTTTTAAAAAGAAAAAGATAAGAAAGGAAAAATTTCGCTAACACTCAAAAAAATTGATTGCTTATTTGTAAAAGGTATGATGCTACCAGCCTTAGTTCTTCATTGTTTCATGCTTTTAATGTTGGATTTCTGTGCTTTTCAAATACAGTTTTGAACAGAGTGGTGCTAGTGTAAGGATTGAAGAAGAATGAGTCTGTTGGGTGTGCATAAAATGGCTTAGAGGAAGTGAACTGGGTGAAGGGAAGATCACTTAGGGAGGTTGTGAGACTGTGGTTGGCACCAACTGTGAAATATATATATACCAACAATGCACAGAAACAGTGATCTTTGTTGGGACCCATGGTTGATGGTTGAGTTATCAGTGACCACATAGGAAATGATAAACATAAAATCTAGTCTTCGTAGGGATCCAGAACAGTACATATTCTAAGTCCTGGGACTGTGAAATCAAACTAGTGTGCACTGGTTAACCACTTGAGGTTTCAGCTTAGCTAGAATGCGGCAGCAGTAATATTTCTTCAGGAATTGAAGAGAACTATGGCTGTAAAATATTCATTGCAGTGCGTGGCAACTTTTCACTGTTTGTTTTGTGAGGAGATTGTCAGTATTAGTCACCACATGATGAAAGATATATAATGCTTATTTATCAAGTTTATTTCCTAAGCGCACTGATTTGTAATAAAGTAAAATGTAGTGGGCCTTCTGCCTTCTAATTTAGAGTTACACTTCCAATATGCCATTTCATTTTGTGACATGTCTCACTATGCAGCCTGGGGCTGGTCTGGAATTAGCATTCCTCCTACCTCTTTTCTCCCAAGTACAAATATAATAACATACTTAATGCTGTTGCTATTCTAGTAGTGGACTAATTGAAATCTTGCAGAGACTCTTTGGTATGAAGCTGAATTACTTGGGAAGGTAATACATGTAGATTACTGACTACAGTTAAAGGCTGTGGACTCTGAAGGGCAGAGAGGCTTCCTTCTTAGACCATTAGGCCTAATAAGTAGACTCCAGCAAATGAAGTGAAGGCACAGTATATAGAAGCCTTGATTGCCTTTCCTATCATGGCTATCACCATCCACCTGGAGTCACCAGAGCTTCAAGGGGCTCCATTCTAAGAGTAAATCCATGATCTGGTTCTGGGGTCACATTAACGTCATTACTGAGACAAATTGTTTTAGCCACAGTGTTCTGTGGAAGTCCTTTAAAACGATGGTTTTGGGTTCATCTTCAGTAAAGGAGCTTTGATATTATGTAATCATTGGTAAACCGTTGTTTGATAAATTGAATTTAGTAATTTACAGCATCAGGCAAGCCAAACTCCTCCCTGAGTTCAAGGGGAACAGAGGCAAATCATATATGTTGAAGTTAAAAAGGAGCTTTGGGGTGCTGTGGTCCATCTTACAATGCAAGAAAGTAGGGCTCAGTTTTCACACAGTTTGTAGCAAGGTCCTTCGTCTGTGGTCTGAGAACACAAAGAGCAAAGCCAAGAATTGGTAAAATGTGAAGAAAGACTCAGCTCACAGAAAACACTGTTATTGTGCATAATTAGATGAGGTCATTAAAGGATGTTATCCTAGAGTGACTGAGATGAAATGATTGTGTGATGTTGAGTTGTCCTCCAAAATGGCAACCTGAGAGTTTTAATCTATAGGGTCATATTTCTCTCTCTGTGAGCACGCGCGCGCGCACGCACACACACACACACACACACACACACACACACACACACACACACACACAAATGAAAACAGGTGATGCTTCCATTTGATTATTAACTTGGATGGCAGCAAAGAGATGCCTGTGGTGATATATTGTGTACCCTAATAAACTTGCCTGAGGATCAGAGGACAGAGCCAGACACTAAATTAGACATAGAGGTCAGGCAGTGTTGGCACACACCTTTAATCCCAGCACTCATGCCTTTAATCTCATGCCTTTGCTTGGGAAGCACACATGCCTTTAATCCCAGGAAGTAATAATGCAGGGTAGAGAAAGGTATATAAGTCTTGAGGAAACAGGAACTCACTCTCTTTAGGCTGAGGATTTCATAGAAGTAAGAACTAGTGGTTCTCTGATCTTTAAGCATTCACCCTGCTATCTGACTCTGGGTTTTTTCTTAAAAGATCATCTAAGATTCGAACAACAATGCCTATTTAGCAAAGAGCTTTCAGCAAGCTTTTCTTTGTTGAATATATGTTGTCATTTCTTCATTGGCAGAACAAAGCAAGACAGAGAAAGAGAGATCACTGGCAAGATAAATCTCAAATTATCTTTCTTGAAGGCAAGAAATTGAATGTCCTCTATCCTAAAGGGATCCATTGATAAGCCAAAAAAATAAATAAAGAAAAAAAAAGAAAGCACATGATAAAAAGAAAGTTAAGATTTTGCTTCATCCAAATAAACAAACAAACAAATAAATAAATAAATACAGACATACATAAATAAATGAGTAAAGGAAGAAAGGAAAGTAAGACTGACATTTTCATTTTGAAACTCTGTCCAGAGATATCAGTGAAAAGTTAACCTTTGCATTTTCAGGTGTTCTCAGTGTAAACTGAAGGCAAAGGTGAATACCTTAACCACATACCTTATTTTGACATTAAGCATTGCTACTTGAACTAGTTTCTACAAAATGAATTGAATTTAGTTGATGAGTTAACTGTAATTTAAAAATAACATCTCAGTCAGTTTTTTTGGTACCTGAATGAATCTTTTGAGTTGGAACAGCATTTTACCTTATAGGATCCAGGAGTCCTGGAGTCCAGGAGTAGCTCCTGTATACACTGACCATAAGGCCCTAGGTAAATCCCTTTAACTTTCTTCTGGTCCTCATATACGAAAGTGGTGATGACTTTACTCGCTTCACCCACAACAGAGAACTGCAGAGAAGTAAACATTGCTTGGTAAATGCACCAAGAACTGTGGCAGTCCATTAATGAAACTTGCACATGAGTTCATTTGGAGATGTTGAGGAAAGGTTCACATGGGAAGAACCATTCTGACAAATTTCCGGACCCTGAAGCAGATATTCATGATTGTTTCCCAAAGAGTACAGGCGACATCAGGGGAATTTCGAATATTTACTTACAACCCAGAGATACAAAATGAGGCCTTTTTGGAGAGAGTATTAATCCTTAAGCAGTATATAGATAAATTTTCAGTGAGTTAACATAGTTATGGTATTTTCTTCTGGTATTTTTCTTCTTTCCCTGTGAAACTCTTTTGGGCATTTAAAATTATGCTCTGTCATACATGCACCAGAGGACTTGAGGGGTAAAATAAAACAAAAGTAATTCTCTCTAAAATGAAATGATAAAATCTTAGTAGAAACTTAGGGAAGACATATTTTGATTGATGGTTTTGTATGGCCTTCAGTATCTCTATAAATGGCCACTATTTTGTGGTTGTAATGAATCCATATTCTAACCTCCAGATTCCTAGCTAATGATACTATATTCAGTCAGTTACTCTAATTGATGTCTATAAATTGTGCAATCAAGTATTTTTTAATTGCTATTAAAGATACTTGGTAATATACAGTCTTATTAGAAAAATCTCCATTTAGGGAAGCAAGACTAAATTCCACCAAACAAATAGAAACAACAAGCCTTGGTACAATTGAGCAATAAACTACAGAGAGCAGACCATAAGCACTTGAGGATAATGGGGGCTGGAAGCATCTGATGGGAATCATATTGTGATTTGAAAAAAATGAATAGACATTGAATACATAATGTGATAAAGGGTAGGGTGTATGGGTGATGTAAAATATCCAGGAGTTACAGTGGCTATTTATGACAATCTTTCTAAAAGTAATAATGAAGCCTTTATACACTCAATGGAATGGTAGAAACCAGAGAAAATATGAGGTGCCAGATCTCTAATGTTCCTTTTTCCCTCACGAAGTAGTACTGATAAGAGTCAAACAGATGTAGTGAAAATGCCATGGAACATCTCACTATCTCAGAGTTCCAAAAAGAAGTCTTCTATAATGGACTTCGGAAGAAAGAATGAGAGCTGGGTGGGGTTGAAATAGAAAGGTTCTGAGTCAGAACAGAGAAAAAATCCTCAGTGTAAGCTAATAATGAGGACTCTGAATGGGAAAACGACAAGGAATAGATATTTCTATGAGTATGACTGGGTAGAAGGTTAAATGTGGGTAAAGTCAGTTGGATGCTGAGTCCTTGACTACAGTTTTTCTGGAAAACTGCAAGGCATTGTGGCATGCCAGATCTGGTGTAGAAAAGCATTTCATGACTTTTTGAGGGAGATATAAACAGGTATCTGTTTTCATTCAAGAGGAGGCACCAACAAGAGACCAAAGAAATTATTCTACCCAAGTCTGCCTTGGTAGACCATGGAGTTTGCTGAGGTTACTTATAGGAGAATGGATGGGTTTTCCTTAGAGGAGCATGGGTATCACTAAAAAGCCCACCCTAAGATGGGTGATGACTCAAAACCTATATCCCTGGAACTCCATGTACAACTTGTAGGCAGCTGTCAGCAGCAACTCTAACTTGGAGAGGGGCCTCATGAACTTTGTGTATACCAGAAACTTCCTGAGCAGTCTGTCTTATGTACTTCCTGAACATTACATGTTGATTTACATCCTAAATTTAATGGGCTTCTTCTGGGAAACAATGTATCAATTCATAGGACCTTGTCACACACTGGGAGAACATCCTTGACTCATTAGGATTGCCAAGTAAAGTTGCAATTGCCTTTACCAAGATCTCAAAAATCACACTTGAGATTTTTAATCCTGCATCCAGAATGCTCAATATGAGTAGAATATTTTCTAGTGGTTTCTCTAGTCAGAGAGGAAATAAATTAAAGAGACTGGGCAAGGTTGTTGTAGTCTTTGTTACAGATACAGCAGGGTTTTTGATAAATAAGGAAAGGAAGGCTCTCAATTCCATGGTTGATTTGTCCCTTAGTGGATAACTTAGCCACAACTCTTCTAGCTCTGTAGTGGACACAGATGTTTTTGTCAACAAAATGAGATACTTGCCTATGGATTTGACTTAGATAAACATATGTTGAGAAATGCCTGCTCAAAGTCAGGATTGGCATGCTTGCCATTGGGTTCAGGACTTTGGTATGGAAATAACTCTGGAAGGAGGGCATAGCACTTAAATGGTAATGCAGTGAGAATGTTCTCCTGGTTTGAACAATGAATCTCAAACATGCTCATGTCCTAATTTCTAAAATCTCAGAACACAGATATGATGGAGGTTCTTGAATTGGGAGCTAGGTTGTTTAGATCATGGCCAGCTATAAATATAGTTAGAAGGGTCCCTACAAGCAGTAGGCAGAGGAGAATTTCAGGTGAGGAAAAGGCATCAAGATGATAGCAGGAAATGCTGTCATAATGAAGTATCTGTCAAACAGATGAGTGATTGCCTGGAACTAATACAAGAACCTCTGCTGTTGTTGGGTCCAGGGTCACGCAATAATGGGAGACAGACCACCAAAGTCTATTAAACCAGAAGCAAATTTTATTCCAGAAAAAAAATCAAAGAAAAGAAAATCACCATGGGGCACAAAAAGCTTATCAGCTAGCTGAGACCACAGTCAGATTTCAGGATTCTGAAGCTGTGGCAAAGGGGGTGGGTTTCAAGTCCCCTTTTTACAGTAAGGGGGGAAGCATTAGGCATGGACAAAAGAATTTTTACGATTCTGAAGTTCAACTTTTAGAGACAAATTGTTTTACAACTTTCCATTAACAAGGTTTTAGAGGGTTCCAGTTAATTGGTATTTGTACATCCCTGCGGTCTTTCCTGACACACAGCTAGTTGATGTTTGCCCAAAACCTGCAACTTTTCCTGACGTAGTTTGATTCCCATAGCAGGAGGAATATGAAATAATGCAGAGCACATTGTCACATAGAACTCATTAAGTGTAGCTAGAGTTTTCCTGCCTGGCCCACAGTCAGGACAAATCTCTCTCACCCGCCAGTCCCACAGCCACTCAGACCCGACCAAGTAAACACAGAGACTTATATTGGTTACAAACTGTATGTCCGTGGCAGGCTTTTTGCTAACTGTTCTTATAGCTTAAATTAATCCATTTCTATTAATCTATACCTTGCCACATGGCTCGTGGCTTACTGGCATCTTTACATGTTGTTTTTCATCATAGCGGCTGGCAGTGTCTCCCTCACCCAGCTTCTTGTTCTCTCAATTCTCCTCTCCGTTAGTCCCGCCTATACTTCCTGCCTGGCCACTGACCAATCAGTGATTTATTCATTGACCAATCAGCAACACATTTGACATACAGACCATCCCACAGCAATTAAGGGTTAACTTTGATCTATGGCAGTTGTAAGTGGTAGGGGTTTACTGACAATAGCTGTAGTCAGAAAGTTTCTCTGGTCCTGCCAATCCCCCACAATTCCACAGCCTGCTTATAAAATAATCACTCAGAAGCTTATATTAATTACAACTGCTTGGTCATTAGCTCAGGCTTATTACCTACTAACTCTTACACTTAAATTAACCCATAATTCTTATTTATGTTTAGCCACATAGCTTGGTAACTTTTCTCAGTTCTGCCTTCACATTTTTCTTCCTCTGTGTCTGGCTGGTGACTCCTGATTCAGCCTTCCTCTTCTCAGAATTCTCCTCATCTGCTCACCCTGTCTATACTTCTTGCCTGGCTACTGGCCAATCAGCATTTTATGTATCAAACAATCAGAGCAATACATATTCACAGCATACAGAACGACATCCCACAGCAAATAGCTAACCCATGGGCTAAAGAGGGCAATCTTTAGTAAAACAAAACAACAACAACAACAACAAAAAACCCCTAACATTTTGGTTGATGATAGAACTGCCCATTATAAAACATGGAAGGGCCCAGTTAAAGGTTAATCCCTATTTGCTGGTAAAGCTGATGACTGTTAGCTTTTATTTTTTAGGTTTACAATTTATATTTCTTTATTTTTGGACCATTCACTGTAAGTTGGGTATCTACATGTGCAGATCACTTAATTTTTGATAGATTTATCTTTTAGCTTTTCTCTACCTCAATCAAAGGTACTGATGCAACGGAATACCCCCCTACATATATCTGATATAAAAAAATGTTTTTGTTGGAAAAGCTAATAAGTTGATTAGTAAACCACTCTGAAATGGAGTAAGTAAGAAATTCATCAGTTTGCAAATAAACAGGAAATACAGCAACACAGTAACCATTGGTTTTTTACTTTTAAAGTAGTATTATAATACTCCTCCATTGATGTCTTCTAAGGGATTTAGTATATCATATAATCATATGAATTTTTAGATAAATTAATGGTCTTCAAATTCTATTTTTTAATTTCATAATCTCTGTTTTTGATGTGGCACATAAAATAATGCATTTCACAAAGTAACATTAGGAAACCATCTTAGGCTTTGAGGTCTATATGTATAGAAAGCATGTGGTCTAATGTTTATGTTTGTATAAAGTAGAGGCACATAGCTCCCCCCTTTGATATATAATATTTCACAGTGAGTGGAAAGGTGGAAGCAGAAGAACGGAAAACACAGGAACCTCTCCTATGCTTTGGCAAGTGATTGCAGATGCTAGGACCCAAGAAGATGTGAGAAGGACTAGCAGTCATGTCCTACAGACACAAGCTTGGCTGTCTTCATAGCCCTTTCATTCTCTTGGTTGCCTTCAAAATGTCCTCCTTCTGGCTGTCGCCCAGTTCAACAGCACTCCACTGGAGGTGTTTGCAGAGAAGAGGGGAAATGTGATTTTTTTTTTAAAGATTTATTTATTTATTATGTATACAGAAGAGGGCACCAGATCTCATTACAGATGGTTGTGAGCTGCCATGTGGTTGCTGGGAATTGAACTCAAGACCTCTGGAAGAGCAGTCGGTGCTCTTAACCTCTGAGCCATCTCTCCAGCCCGGGAAATGTGATTTTTATAAATCCTTTTTGATAGCTGTCAGCAGGTGGTTCATGAGAGATACGTAAGAGTCACATACCTAAAATGACTTTGGAATGCTATGAAGTTGATTCAGTCAGAGAAACTGTATTCATTGAGAGCTAAAAGGTTAGGTTCTTTTTCATTGACAACTCACATTTTTCCTCTATGAGTGGAAACTCATGATTTCTATGTGTTTTCTTTAAATGGACAGGAGAGGAGGAAAGGACACAAATGCTTCTGACGGCTCTGAGTACTTAGTGGTGTGGTTAATTCTTTTCCGTAGGCCCTTGCATGGAAGTGCTTGTAGATGCTTTCAGTTTATTTTGGAGTAGTTTCCTTTCATGTGATTGGTACGTGGTGGTCCTGTCACAGGAATCTCTGACTGTTTCGGTTTGTGCCTCCCTGAGGAGTCACTCTTTACTATGACTTTTTTCCTTAGAATCTCCTGAAGGTCAGCTATGACGACATTCTCCTTCACGATCCTTAATTTTCCACACTCTCAGTGTGGATAGTAGCAGCGGAATTAGGTATTTGCATGATTGAATTGGATATACTTTTTTTGGGCACATTTTCCAACCTTTGTTTCTGGAGAACTGAGTAGGGCCAGTGGAGTGGCCATTACAGGTTACATATTGACTTGATGCATGATCTTCTGATGGCTGGAACTGCTCAGCCATGTAGTGGAAGGAATGATGTTAAACATATCAAATCCAAACTTGGGTGGCCATTTACTAAGGATGCCGTGGACAGCATTAGTGAGAATGGTAAGGAATAAGCCAAAAAATGCTTATATCTGACTGAGATTATTATCCTTTGACTTAGCATATTATTTTAATTGGCTTTAATATGCTGAACAGCCAAGTTCAGCTGTTCCTATAACCTATAATACTCCCACCCTCTATCCATTTATTCAAGTCATCCTCATTCTTTGCTCTGTGTGTGTGTGTGTGTGTGTGTGTGTGTGTGTGTGTGTGTGTGTGTGTGTAATGGCACATAAATGTCCTTCTTCAGGTGCTGTCCACTTTGTTTCATGAAGTGGGCTCTGTCACTAAGACCTGGGGCTTGCCAATTTGAGTAGCCTATGTCCAACTCCGAAGTGCTTGGATAACGACTGTGTGCACTCATGTCTGGCTTTTTCATGCAGGTTCTGGGAATCCATCTTGGTTCCTCCTGCTTCCAAGGCAAGTACATCACCAACAGAGGACCCCACAGCCCATGACGCCTCTTCTTTAATGGGTCAAGCTTCTTTTCCTTAGCCTATCCTGACTCAGTGATCTCACTTTCCCTAATTTTAACTTCCAATGACTGCATCCAATGATTGGACCTCTCACATCAGCACTGAATTACACATTTTCTTGCATTGCTGTCTCACTCCTCAGCTGCACATCTCAGCTCCTGTATGAAATTGGCATCTGTTGATAGAAGTGAACAATACAAGGGCAGCTACATTCTTCTTTTCCTTATCCCTGTCTCAGTAGTTAATATTAGTTGTCCTTGTTTAGTAATGAAAGATTTGAGACTTTCATTTGAAGTTTCCCTTTTCTCCTTGTAGTAACCTATGAAATACATCCCCTTGACAATTTAAAATTGTGCTCATGGGGTGACTTCTTCAGTTACAAAATGAACTGTCTGGCTCTCTTTCTAGATTCAGGCTATGGAAACATTTAGATGTTTCTTTTAGCTTTATAAGCCCACACATTTGTGTCTCTGATCTTTTGTAAATGCCATTTCATGACAAAATAGAATGATGAGCAAACAATTTCACAAAGCACAGAACACAAAGGTTCAGGGTGACAACATTTTAAAATTCTGGTATGAATGGATTTCTTGACACTGTAAGAACAGAAGTGTACCCTTTGATTATCAAATATGTTACTTACCACAGTTACAAAAACGAAGAACAAATGTCAACTCTTTCTTGTGATGCTGTCTTGATATGTTCATCTTTCTCAGAGTGGCTTTCCATTATATCAATTGAAGAGGAATTATACATGTTCATACAAACACACACACACACACACACACACACACACACACACACACACACACACACACACATATGGTCACTCATCATTCCCAGAGGAGCTGTAAATATGTACAATTTATTATAAGACCACCCAAATCCTTTATGCACTCTAAGAAAAAAAAGCATCTTGAATTCACTTAGCAAGCACATCATATAACTTATATCCTAATTTTTTTCCTTTTCTTTCATTGAGATTGTTTTAAAGTAAGTCTGGTAATAGCTGCTTTACTCAGGTCACTGTTGTGTGTGGAATAAGGGAAAAGCATAGATGGACAGACCTGAAGACATCCCATCCTACCATCTGCCTTATCCCTTATCCTGGAACAGAACAGGTCATATTAGGGACACTCCATGACATGTCCCTCAACCAACCATTCAGACTCCCCTGAGCTTCTCCACTTTTCCTCCCTATAGAAAATAAATTCTACATTTTTAGAGCAGAGTGTGAATCTTCAGAATGAAGACTTCGTGTTGAAGCTATGTAGACATATTTCTTTAATTTCATTACATTGCTTCAAACTGTAAGTTATTTATGAATGCATAGGGTATATTGGTATATGGTATTTTGCAGGAAACACAATTTTGAAGATTGATGACAATATTAAATTGTGTGATGAGTGAGGTAAGAACATGCCTACTGCTTCATAGTGAGTCACCCAGACCAGAAGGAAGCCATGCCATTTGATTTGACTAGTTCATTGGATTTTAGAGGGAACAAGTCTCAAGCTCTCCAATCCAGTGGGAATACTATTGCCCGATATAGTCAAACTTTGTCCATTTCATGAAATACTGGATACATTTTTCCTTAATCAGTATCCATACATTAAACTTACTCCTATGACCCCTTAAATTCTATTGCTTTTATTTTAAATTTTGCAAGGATTAAATTTTCCTTATTTTCTGTATAGTGACATTTTCATAAGTTTTATTAACTTTTGAGTATTGCAAGTCTTCCTTTTTCCTTGGTGAGGGAATGTCTCACCTCAGAGTAAATAGCCACTCAACACAAATGTGGAGTCAGCCTTGGACACTTAGAATAAATCCAGCTTGGTCATGGTATGTAATTCCTACATGAATTTGACTTGAGCAGATTTCCATCCAGGTTTATGAGGACTTCTGACTGTACCTTTCCTGTCTTGCAATGTGTCTGTCTGGTTTTATTATTTGGGTAGTGCTAGTCCCCCAGGACATATTAGGGAAAGATCTAATTTTCTGTAAGAGATTAGAGAGAACTGGCACCTTCTTATTTAAACGTGATTACAGTCTACCAGTGAAAGTATCTGGTCCTTCACTTTTTTCTTATTAGCCCTTGCCTGTGTACCTTGTATAGATACAGAACTGTATAATCGTAGTGCACTATGGTGTAGTACAAAGATTTTCTGTGTCCCACCTGGCATGCAGTCGGGACAAATCTCTCTTACCTGCAGTCCCGTAGCCGCTTATCAAATAACCACTCAAAGGCTTAATATTAAAAACTGTATGGTCTATGGCTAAGAATTCTTGCTAGCTGGCTCTTTCATCTTAAATTAACCCATTTCTATTGCTATGTAGTTGTAGTGTTACCAGTCTGCTGGCATGTTACTCCTTGGGCAGTAGGCTGTTACGTCTCCTGACTCTGTTCTTCTCTCTGTATCTCTGCTTGGATTTCCTGCCTGGTTGTAAGTTTTCTTGCCATGGGCCAAACAGCTTTACTTATTAGCCAATGGGAGCAACACATAGTCACAGCATACAGAAAGACATCTCACAGCACTATAGTTTTCAATGAGTTGGAATGTTTTTATCTACATTATCCAATAGGACCTCTACTGACCTTTGTATGTCCACAGGCTCAGTGGGCATAGTCCCTCCTCACCCACTACACTGCACTTTGTGCCATTTCTCTCTTCTTAGCTGCCAGTTTGGTGAGACTTCATTGATCCTATTGATCTTCCCTAAGAACCCTCTGTTATTCTCATTGATCTTCTCTATGTTCTTCTCATTGTAATTATACGGATTTCTAATTTGCATTTTGTACTTCAACTTTATGAATGCAATCTGCCTGCTTCTCTTTTGGTGTTTCAGGTGGAAGCTCATTATTGATTTTAGATCTTCCTTTCTCCTCTGTACATTCAGCACTCTCAATCTCCCTCTGGCTTCAATTGCGACCTCTGGAACTATAATCCATGTCTGTTGTTTCAGCCACCCAGCCTATGGCATTCATTTTCTCAAGTTTCCTTAATGCACTTCCACAATATCTTTTAGAGTCTTCCATATCATTGCACAGAAATCTTTAAAAATTCGATTACAATGGGTGAATTATGATTGTACATATTTATGGAGTAGAAAGTAATGCTTTAATATGTGTTCCTAATGTTATTAAATCAGAGTTGGCAAATTCATCAGTGTAACATGAATTGTTAAATGATCTTATTAATAAAAAAATGGAGCCAGATACTGGGGTGAAAGCTGAAAGATCAGAGGAATAGAATAAGCAAGCCACAAGTTCTTACTGCTAGGAAATCCTCAGCCCAAGAGAACTACTTCTTGTATACTCACGCTTTATATATTTTGATGTACCCTGCTACCTTACTTCCTTTCTCTGTCCAGCTACATCACTTCCTCTTTCTGCCCAGCTGTATCACTTCCTGTCTGTTTGTATAGACTTCCAAGACCTCTATGGTTAACTAGTGCTGGGATTAAAGGCATGTGCCACCACGTCTGGCTCTGTTCCTAGTGTGGCCTTGAACTCACAGAGATCCAGATAAATCTCTGCCTCCCGAGTGATGGGATTAAGGGTATGTGCTACCACTGTCTGGCCTCTATGTCTAATCTAGTGGTTGGCTCTGTCCTCTGATCCCCAGATAAATTATCATAATCTATCACCACACATCACCTCACATATTCATTTCTCATGAGATAGGAGCCTTGAAAATCCACTCTTGAACAGTTTTGAAAGGTCAGGTTTTGTGGTTCATACCTTTAGTCTCATGTTGTTGGGTTGGCAAGCCAGGTGGATCTCTGGGAAATGAAGGCCTGGCCTGTCTACACAGTGAGTTTCAAGCCAGGCAGGGCTACAGGGTGAGACCCTGTCACACACACACACACACACACACAAAGAATACAAACAGTTTTAAACATAAGGTACCCTTATTTATTTGAGAGAACACTGCAGGAATTAGTAAGTCTTTTTTCTCATGTCTCACTGAAACCATGCTCTCTTTGGTTTTCATTCTCCTTCTCTCCCCACTTCTGGGGAAAACATCTGTTCTCTACTTCTTTTTTAAAATGTAAAAATTACTTTGTGTTTCTCCATTTCTTTTTTTTTTTTTTTTTTTTTTTTTTTTTTTGGTTTTTCGAGACAGGGTTTCTCTGTGTAGCTTTGCGCCTTTCCTGGAACTCACTTTGGAGACCAGGCTGGCCTCGAACTCACAGAGATCCGCCTGGCTCTGCCTCCCGAGTGCTGGGATTAAAGGCGTGCGCCACCACCGCCCGGCATGTGTTTCTCCATTTCTTGAATGTGTCTGTGTGTCTGTGTGGAGATGGGAGGATAACTGCGGTAGCGCTTCTCTCCCTCCACCATGTGGGCTCTGTGGACTGAAGTCAGGTTGTCAGGCTTTGGAGGCGTGGCCTTTACTCCCTGAGCCATCTCAGTGCACCCCAGTCTTCTACCTCTCCGATTCTATGAGGCCAGCTATCTTATTTCACTTATGAATGAGATCACGTGGCATTGTCCTTTTATGTGTGACTTATTGCACTTAGAGATGCCCTTCAGGTTTATCCATCCATCTGCAAATGTCAGGGCTTTTCTTCTCTATATGTTGAATGGCATTCCAACACACACGCACGCACATGCGCGCTCACACACACACGAGAGAGAGAGAGAGAGAGAGAGAGAGAGAGAGAGAGAGAGAGAGAGAGAGAGAAACAGAGACAGAGACACAGAGACACAGAGAGAAAAAGACAGAAACAAAGAGAGACAAAGAAAGGGAGACAGAGAGATACATAGATAGAGAATTGTTTTTTCTGTTGCTGTGATAAAACACCATGATCAAAGAAACAATAGAAGGAAGCATTTAATTGGATTTACAGTTCAAGTGGGTTAGAGTCCATGATGGCAGAGTAAAGGCATGGCTCCAGGAACATCCAAGAACTTGCACCTCTGACTGCAAGCAGGAGGCAGAGAGAGTACATTGAGAATGATACGGGACTTTTGAAACCTCAGAGCCTGTCCCCATTGATATACTTCTTCCAACAAGGCCAAACCACCTAATCATTCCAAAGAGTTCTACCAAGTGGGGGTCAAGTATTCAAACATATGAACCTACGGGGGCCATTCTCGTTCAAACCGCTATACACATTTTGTGTTATTCACTCATTTCATGATAAATGCCTAGGTTGCTTCCATCTCTTAGGTATTGTTAAAAATAGAACAGTAAACATAAGAGTGTAGAGATCTCTAAACCCTACTGATTTAAATTCCTTTGGGAGATCTTATATATTTCCTCTTCCTATTCATGCCACTCTAAGGGTCCTCCTTGTTACCTAGCCACTCTGGGGTTGTGGATTGTAGCCTGGCTATCCTTTGCTTTATGTCTACACATATGAGTGAGTACATACCATGTTTGTCTTTCTGGGTCTGGGTGTCTTCACTCAGGATGATATTTTCTAGTTCCACCCATTTGCCTGCAAATTTCATGATGCCATTGTTTTTTTTTTCACAGCTGAGTAGTACTCCATTGTGTAAATGTACCACACTTTTTTTTAATCCATTATTTGGTTGAGGAGCAGAAGGAGTGAGGGGAAAGAGGTAAGGGGAGGTAGAAAGAGAACCTCAGGGAACAGGATGGTCAAGTTGGGGGAGGGACAGAGAGAGAGAACAAGGAAACAGAAAGAGAGAGCCATTATGGGGTTAGGGAGAAACCTGGTGCTAGAGAAATTCCCAGGAACCCACAAGGATGACCCCAGCTAAGACTCCAAGCAATAGTGGAGAGTCCCTGAACTGGCCTTCCCCTGTAATCAGATCGATGACTACCCTAATTGTCATCATAGAACCTTCATCCAGTAACTGGTGGAAGCAGATGCAGAGATCCACAGCTAAGCACAGGGTGGAGCTCCTGGAGTCCAGTCAACAAGAGGGAGGAGGGACTATATGAGCAAAGGGGTCAAGAACATGGTGGAGAAACCAACAGAGACAGCTGACCTGAGCTAGTTGGAGCTCACTGACTCTGGACTGACAGCTGGGGAACCTGCATGGGACTGAACTAGGCCCTCTGAATGTGGGTGACAGTTGTGTGGCTTGGGCAGTCTGTGGGGCCCCTAGCAGTGGGACCAGGATTTATCCCTAGTACATGAACTGGCTTTTATGAGCCCATTCCCTATGGAGGGATACCTTGTCAGCCTTGATACAAGGGGGGAGGGGCTTGGTCCTGCCTCAACTTAATGTGTCAGACTTTGTTGGCTTCCCACAGGGAGGCCTTACCCTCTCTGAAGAGTGGATGGGGGTGGGGCATGGGGAGATGGGGGTTGAGCAGGAGGAAGGGAGGGAGGGGAAACGGGTTGGTATGTAACATGGAAAAGGAAAATTAAAAAAAATCTTCATTTGGATATATACCCAGATGTGGAATTTCTGAATAATGTAATAATTCTATTTTTAGTTTTCTAGGGAACTTCCTAGAAAATTTAATTTAATAACTTAAATTCCCTCCATCAGTTTGTATCCTGAGATTGCATTTTCTTTATGCTCTCACCTTTATCTTTTCTTTTTGATAAGTCATTCCAACACATGTGAGGTGGTGTATCATTGTTACTTAAATTTGTTTTTATCTCATAATTAGTGATTTTGAACATTTATTCATATACCTGTCAACTGTGTGTATTCTTTTGAAAAATGTCCACTTAGCTTCTTTGCCTCTTGCTTACATTTTCCCTTACTTTTAGTCTGTGTTCCCAATATAGTTTCTTAGCACATACATGATTTGAAAATATTTTTTCCAAGCCCTGGGTTGACTCTTCCCTCTAATAATAATTATATTTGAAATACAGAAACTATTTGCATTGAAGTAATATTGTTTGCTTATTGCTTTGTCACCCACATTTTTAGCACCAAATTCCAATTTTTTGCTGAGACCTAGGTTTTAGAGCATGTCTAGTACCTTTTGTTAGGGTAGTTTTAGAATTTCAGGCCGTACATGTAATCCATTTTTTGAGTTGGATTTTGTATGGTATATGAGGGTCTAATATCATTCTTGTGTTTGTGGATTTTTTTTAACACTTTGTTGAAGATATTTTCCATTCTCCATGAGCATCCTCGGCAAACCTATTGGGAGCTAAGTGTCAATAAACAGCTCATTTTCAAGCTCTCTATTATATTCTAATGTTTGATGTGTCTGCCTTATGTCAGTGCCATATTTCTTTAATAACTGCATTTGTAATAGGTTTTGAAGTCAGATTCTGGGCTGTCTCCAACTTTGACCATTATAATCTCCCTCAGGAATACATTGCTGTCCAAATGTTTCTATTGCAGCATATGAATTATAGGATTAGATTTCTATTGTTAATAAATTCTAGTAAGATTGCATTGATTCTGTACATTACTTTGGATTTATACAGCTATTTTAAACAATATTCACTCAATCTAGGGTACTTTTCTGCCATTTATAATTCCTCCTATCAGTGTCTTATTAATATATAGTTCTTTCACTAAATTCTGATTATTTTGTATTTTATACTATTGTGAATGGGTGATTTCTGAAAATACTTTTTTAGTTCTCTGTTAGAGAAATGCTGCTACTTTTGCTCATTGACTTAATACTCAAAAACCTGGATTGTTTTTCAGTTTTAAAAGATTCTTTTTGATAGATTACATCAGCAAACATGTGATTTTATTTATTTTTCTACTTGGGTACCTTTTATTTCTCTGTGTGCTCTGGTCAAAACTCCCAGTATTACATTAGGTAGACATAGCAATAGCTCCTGGTATTAAGAAGAATTACCTACTGTTCACTATAGGCATGCTGCTGGGCATGAGGATTTCATATGAATTTTATTGTGCTGAGTTCCCTTCCTCTGGTTTTTGTCATATCCCCTTTTCTACTGACTTTTGTTTTCATTTGTTCTTCTTTCTCTAGACTCATGAGTTGTAAGGTTAAATTTGTTTGAGATTTTTTTTTTCAGATGTAGGCATTTATTGTCAGACATTTCTCTTTTATATAGATTTCATATATGTTACAAGTTTTGTTATACTTTACTTCCATTTTTATTTGTGTCTCAAGGTACTTTTGATTTCTCATTTAGTTTTCATTTTAGCTCCTTGGCTGTTCAGGCACATATTAATTTCCATGACATAGTAGTCTACCTTCTAACTGGCTATCTGATTCCTTTTTTTTTTTTTTCCGGAACAGGGTTTCTCTGTGTAGTTGAAGTTTTCCTGTATCCTGGCCTGCCGGCAGTTGGGACAAATCTCTCCCACTAGCATCCTCCAAGAAAACACACAGAGGCTTATATTAATTAAACTGCTAAACCATTAGCTCAGGTCTACCACTGACTAGCTTTTACATTTAAACTAACCCATAATTCTTATTTATGTTTAGCCATGTGGCTTGGTACCTTTTCCCAGTTCTGCCTTCACATCTTGTTTCTCATGGCGGCGGCTGGTAGCATCTCTTGACTCAGCCCTCCTGTTTCCAGAATTCTCCTCTTTCTTTGTCCCACCTATACTTCCTGCCTGGCTACTGGCCAATCAGCACTTTATTTATTAACCAATCAGAGCAACACATTCACAGTATACAGATATCCACAGCAGTTTTTGGTGCCTGTCTTGGATCTGCTCTGTAGACCAGGCTGGCCTCAAACTCATAGAGATCTGCTTGGTTTTACCTCTCAAATATTGGGATTAAAGGCATATGCCACTACCACCTGGCCCTGATTCCTTTTGTTTCTACAAAATTTCTAAGCCTGACTCTAGATTTCCAAGAGTCATACAATACAATATATTCCTTTTCAATTCAAATTAGAACATGCTTGTTTTCAGATAAAACTCCTGACAGGGTTTTTAATATCCTCTAAGTCCATATACAGAATCAATTGCTGTGAACTATTCCTTTACACTGTGTGAATAGATATCCCTGTGTTTGGTTTAATAAAGAAACTGACTGGCCAATAGCTGAACAGAATAAGGTTAGGCACGAAAACCAGACTAGGAGAATGCTGGGAGGAAGAAGGGCAGAGTCTGGAGTTCCCAGCCAGCCAGAGAATGAGTTGGACACACAAAACAAGATAGAGGTAAAAGTCACAAGCCTCGGGGCAGCACATTTGGGAAGTGGAGTGGGTTATTTAGGAGCAGGTGGTTGGGAAAAGAAAACCCCTCCTACAGCCAATCCTGCCATTGCTTGCCAAGTACACATTGCTTCCTTTTGTTGTGTAAAATCCTTACACATCCACTCTGGACTAAGCATAGGGTTGCAATTACTTGCTTACAGTTCTGTGTCCTCACAGCTAGGAGTATTAATTTATTTACCATTGTTTCCAAAGCTACTAGCACTAAGCTCAGAGTAAAGAAAATGAAAAACAAATACTAGGTGGTTGTTTGATTCTTTCACAAGGTAGCTAAAAGGGTAGTAGTGACAGTTTTAGATACATTCTGTAAGTCATAGTATCGACAATTCTGAAATGACCCGCTGTATCACTATGAGTTTAAGAGTGCAGGTAGAGACCTCAACTTTAAATCCTTTGTTTACTGTAGTTGAAGCTGTGTGACAAAGAGGCTACATGGACTACGGGGCGAGAGAGGATATTGTGACAGTCTTCAGACCCTGGTAGATAATGCAAGCTAAGCCTTCTACTCAAGTTAGAAATGTATGGTGAGAAGAGTAAAAAAAGGAGAGAAGGTTCTAAGATTAATGTGCATACGGGACTAGAGACATGGTTTAGTGGTTCTTGCAAGACTTGCTGTTCTTGCAAAGGATCTGGTTTGGTTCCCAGCACCCACATGGTAGTTCACAACCATCTGTAACTCCAGTTCATGGAAATCAGATGCCTTATTTTCACCTCCTTGGGTACCAGGCATGCATATGGTACACATACATACATGCAGCCAAATCACTCATAAAATAAAATAAATAAATCTTAAATGTAAAATATTAAAAAATACTGAAATATACAGGCTTGACATTGAAAGCATAAAAATGGCTGAATAATTGACTAAAGGAAATTGTTAATGGAGGGGAAAACTGAAGAGGAAAATATGCAGAAAAGCGAAAATACACATCTGAGCAGGAGGCCAAAGCACAGAAGCCGTTCTGAGAAGCGTTGTTTTTATTTTCATGTTTGTGAAGGATTTCATGGGCTGCCCTTCAGTCCCACACATTGTTGTTAGCAGTAAGGCAAAGAGGTGGAGTTCTTTGATTATATTTGTAATGCAAATTAGAGACCTTGCTACTAGCACACACTTCAATGTAATGTGGTTTGATATGGTTTTAATTGAAACAATAAGTTGCTCAGTGGGTATAATGATTTATGTAAATGTAAGTCGAGAATTACAATGTGATCTGATCAGGCTACAATTACTTTTGAAGTCAACATATGAACTGCATTGTCGAGGGGATGAGGCTAATGAAGAAGCTGCAGGGAAAACTGCTTATGATGTTCATAACAGATAAAGGAATCAATATAAGGCCTGTTTGGTACATGGTTTTATATAAAGTTTATTAACTGAACAAGAAGGTAAAAGCTTTTCAAATAATTTTCTCTGAATTAATAAATAAGAATACTATAGCAGACTAGATGAGATGATGAGGCAAAAACCTTAAGTATTAGCCAATTTTAAAAAGTATTAAAAGGGGCAGGGTCCAAATTTTTCCTACCTGAACTATTGTCTCAGGTGTTATCAATTTGTCCGTTTTTTATTTTTTATCTAATTTGTATTTTATTGTATTCCTCTCTATATTTATATATGAGCATCCTATAATTTTAATTTAGAATATGGTAGAAAATGTTTACTGCAGTCCCATAAACATCAGCCTCATACTTGAATCACACTGCTGTGTATCCCATGACCTGCATTTCCCGCTCATTTAATCTGTTTCTTCCAAGTGAGCCTTGGGAAGAGTTCCAGTTATAGTGTGGGTAATAGGTGTGTGATGAGGGAATACCATAGTTGTAACTAGCCCTTATGGATTAGAAGGTAAATCCACTTTAATTAATTAATATTTCCAAAGTATCCATCAAAAAGCTAGAATTGAAAACAGAAATTACAGCAAGCTATAATTATGTAATACTGAGTTTTCCTATTGTCTGTTATAGATGTAAAGGGACATTCTCTGGTGGGAGAAACAAAAGAATAATCTAATTTCTTTTCTTCCAAATGAACAGCAAGTACTTCCAAAATAATATTTTAAGTAAGACATGCTGGGGTTTAAGATGCTGTTTTTGTCATGTTGAATTTCCATGTAAACTGAATTAGTTTCTAATGTGTATGTTAAACATTTCATGGTGATACATCATTTTTTTTGTTAAGGTTTGGCCATATCATAGGGTATGGCAGACAGTCTCTAGGACAATTATGGGCAGTGTGAAGTCAGTTTCAGCTGTGTATATTAAGTAAAACATAATGAAGTGAAACAAAATGAACAAAAGAGAAGAAATGTATTACAGATTTTAGAAAGGTTAGGGATGCTGTCAGGAGGTATCAGGTCTGGAGAAGGCGGAAAGCTCAACTACTGTGTAGAAAGGAGGATAGAGGAGAGAAGTGGAGACGTGTGTGTGTGTGTGTGTGCGTGTGTGTGTGTGTGTGTGTGTGTGTGTGTGTGTGTGTGTGTGTGTGTGTATGCATCTATAGTCACACTTATATGAAGGCTCACAAGCATTATCTGCTATGGTTTTCTGCACAAGTTGGCTTGTTGAAAGAAACCGCACAAAGAAAACTTAAAGACTTAGGTATTGATCATATAAGGGAATCACAGTAAGCACCTGTGCAGTATGTTCAGTTTTGGAATGGTAACCTGAAGAACACGTATGCCTTATAGCCATCACTCAGGAGTAGAAGCTTTAACTAAGCTAGAAGTGAGAGAGTGTGACTGGGTTTTGTAGAACTTAGATCTCAGATTGATATTAAGGCAATAATTGAATTAAGTATATGTATGGCACATGCTTTTGAAACTTTATTTAGGCTTTCTCTGTATTTTAAGAACTATCATATCTGAGTTTGTATCTCAATCACACCTCAGCTATAAACACATGCCAATGACAGAAAAATGTAAAAATGGAAAATGGAAACATATGGGTGTATAAAAATATTGTATGTATATTTTGGGTAAACAGTGTTGAAATAGAAAGGCAAGGTAGTGAGACTGTCTAAAGCTATTGTTCTCTAAATCACAGAATGAGGTGTGTGGTCAGGGTCCTGTGTATTTAAAGAAAAGAAAGTATGTTCAATGTAAAATGAGGGACTCAAGGTAGGCTGGGTACTACTGATAGAAAAGTGCTGAAGTATGCTGTTTTCAACCTCAGTTAGAAAGGAAGCAAGAACAAAAAACTGAGGCAAGTTTGAGCCTGGGGCCTGGAGGCAGCGTTAATGTCATAACCAATGAGGTAAAAACAGGAAGGAAAACTAGACAAATAGCCTTTATAAATGTAGATGCCTAAATCTCAGCAGTACACTGGAAAATTGAATCTAGCTATTGCTCAGAGGTATTCTCTTGGGAGTCTATCAAATGAAAACAAATCAATGTAATCTAGCATTGAATAAGATAAAGAAAAACCACACAATCATTTTAGTTGATGCAGGAAAAAAGTACAACAAACTCAACTTATAATGATTAAAAATTTAGCAAAGGCAAAGGGAACTTCTCAACATAATGAAGGGTATCGGAAAAAAACCCACAGCTAACATTGTCCCAAATAGCAAAGGACTGATGTTTTCTCCTTATCTGAATCATGGCATGGTATTTGTACTTAGCATTGTACTGGTAACTCTAGCCAGAGTAATTGGACATGAAAATTAAATAAACGTCAGGGCTTATACAGGGACACTTGGCTCAGCCTGGGAGGAGGGGACTGGACCTGCCTGGACTGAACTCAATCCTCAGGGGAGTCTCTGCCCTGGAGGAGATGGGAATCGGGGGTGGACTGGGGGGAAGGCAGGGGGGGGGGAGGGGGGGGCGGGAGGGGGGGGAAAACAAGGGAATCCATGACTGATATGTAAAATTAAATTTAATAAATAAATTTAAAAAAGAATGTAAAGAAAAAGATAAAACCATGAAAATTGTGTACATTGGAAATTATAGAAAATTGCTGAGAGAATTTAAAAAAGGATAAACAGAGAACATTCCCCAATCTTGGATTAGAACACTTATTCTTAAGATTAAAGTGTTTCCCAGGTCACCTACAGATTCCTTGTAACTGCTATCTAAACTGAACTACCAGTTATATCCAGAGTAAAACCAATTCTAAAAATAAAAGAAACTCAAATAAACAAATAAACAAAAACAAAACAAAAAACCATATCCCATATTATCTTATGGCTCTAATTGTTTTTGATATCTTCACTGTGGGTGAAGACAACATCATCTCCTTTGGGGAATGCCAACATCTCTGCTATCTCGGGATAGCTTGTCCATCCTTGGGATGGGGCACTGTAGGGAAGGGGATACTAATGCTTGGTGATGCTTTCTAAGGCTAACTCAGAATCATCAGCCTTTCTTCCCCAAGTCTGTTTACCTTTTCCTGTCTTTGGGAGGAATGCTGCAGCTTGGACCACCCTTTCTGAGGATAGAGATGCGTAAGTATAAAGATGGTGTGACAGGGATTCTATCTAGCTTTCCTACTTCATTCCTCTGGCACTGGCAGTGCTCATTAAGCTGGGGTGATAAAATCTAATGTGCAATACTGAGTGTTGTTGAGCAAAAATGGGTGAAAGCAGTCTTCTTTGTTTCAGAGGGTCTTAGCATTTGACTCTGCTGTCCAAATGCTGCAACAGAAGGAAAGAATCATTGCTGTAGTTTAGCCAATGCCATGATGGCTTGGCACTGGGGCAGAACTGGATCTTATGAAAACTGAGAATTGCTTTATAGTCTGGCCAATGCCAATCCATATTTTCTTCCTGGTACTTTGTAATGGCTTTCATTATTTCTAAGTTTCTTAGCTTGAAATAGCTCCTTAATTCAATCAGTCATGCTACTATGAAAACAATATTTTATCAATCTGATGATAACAAACTGGGCACTGCATTCACATCTGTTTTCTCACTACTGTAACACCACTGACTTGCATATACTAACTGTTCAATAAGTAATAGTCAATGAAATTACTGAATGTTTAAGAAAGCTGCTAACTATCCTATTGCCATGATAATGATGATGATGACAGTGGTGGTGGTGGTGGTGGTGATGATGGTGATGATGATAATGATAAAGATGGTGGTAGTGGTGATGATGACGATGACGATGATGATAATGAGGAAGGTATGAGGCTGTGGCACTGAGCTGATAAAGTCTCTACCCATTTCCTTACATATCCAAAAGCTAGTTGGTAGATAAGTGCACAAAAATGCTGAGGACTTAGATTTTATAGCCCAAACAATCATGAAGACAAGCATTTACATTGAGCCCTATATACTTTTTAGAATTCCAGGCAGCTTTATTATGTAGTTACTTGAACACCTCGGGGAGTAATGGTAAATCATTTCTGGGAATATATCAGGCATATTGACCCCATGAAGTTTAAAATTACTATCTTTTGTATGCAAGTTTACTTTATATACCAAAGACACCTGAGCATGTCTTCATTGTATATTGAAACAACCAAGGAGAATGCATTTTGGTTTATTTTTTGGTGTGATAGTCAAATTTAGAGTTGTGGCCCAATGTATGGCCACAACTATTTCCTTTGCTATTTTTTCCCTTTTTATGGCAGTTGAATATTTGTTTCCACATTCCTGAATCCTACTTCTTAGGGTAAGTGTATCTTATCCTTTAGTAGGCATGTCCAACTTTTTTACATTAAGACATTAAGATGTCACCTACAAAACTCATGCTTGAGGACCATACCATATAGTTACAAAATATCACAAAATCTCATGTTTTGAATAAGTTTATGATTTTTGCACTGGGCTATGCTCATTGCTACCCTGAGCTGCATGAGGCCAGTGGTCAATGGTTGGACGTAATTGCTGCTCAACATTCTCAGTCTCTTCCTCTTCTACCTTCCTCATTATAATTTTCTATAAGGAATTTAATAAATATTGACACATTGTGCTGGAAATAGATTCTTTTAAAACTTAATTTGATGCTCATCTTACAACTCTTTTTGTGCTACATGTCTAGCTTTCAACTGAGGAAATAATTTAGTGGAATTGCCTGAGTCAGCGACCTGGTGCAAGTTCATTGGAAGCAGAGTCTAGAGCAATGCATAGTGACTCTGAGAGGTGATGCTCATACACAATATCAGTGTTGGTCCTGTCCTGACTCACCCTGGAGCTTGCATACCCTATACTTTGTTTGGAGCTTTACCTTTGTGAGCCAGTTCACAGAACAATTAAATGGATAGCCTTCAGAAATATGAGCCTTTGGGGTTTAAATATGAGTGTGTATATATATATATATATATCTTCTAGCTCTTTAGACAGGTAACAGAAGTCTTCCTTGTGCTTGCATATTGTCCATAAAATATCATTTATGTACAGTGAGGATGTGCATATTCACAGGCACAAACTGACACGACAAACTGAGTCTCAGCTCAGTAACTTCAGTGCTGTAGGGGAGCCCAAGGAATAAACCCAGGGAAACTTTGGGCTTTTAAGACAAGAGATGAAGAGATTTGAGGTAAGATGAGGTGGATGGTGCTATCACAAGACGAATAGATACCAGAATCAGAGGAATTAAAGTGACTTGGACTTCTTAGACCTCAGGCATACTCAAAGACTAAAAGGAAATGGCAAATGGTACCCATACTGCCTGCGGCTTCAATTCAAACTTCTGACTCATTGGGTTATCTTCTTAGGTGCTTGGACAAATGCTGTCATTAAAATAGAAAGTTACATTGGAAATTAAATGTTTCCACTAGGGAGCTAACATTTCTGAGCTATTTGTGGTTGGCAGACACTAAAATAAGATACCCACCCTGCGGTGGATTCTGCTTCTTCCCTGTGACTTTAATTGAACTGCCAGGACACACATCATCTTGAAATTTATTTACCCATCCTAAATCAAGAAAAGTGAGTTTCTAGAAGCGTGGAGACAAGTTAAACAAGCAAGCCTGCCCTAGAATTGCACTGTATTGATTTGGTGCTAAAACAGAAGAGAAGAACTCTCCTGAAACATTTCTGTTTAACCACCACTGAAGAACCGGAATAGAGGTCTGCCCACTCATTCTCTTTAAATCAAAGACCTCCATTTGCAGTTTGAAGTACTCTGGTGAGTAGTAAAATCTTGATTAGCTGAGATTCCTTGTGCCTGTCTCTTGGTCTCTTGCAGGACAATCACAGGAGGGATTTAGCACACACAAGTACTCCCAGAAAACCCGAAAGCAATACAAATGATGTGATTCCTCCTCCACATCTCCAGAGTTTGCCACAGAGAACAGTAGAGCCTGAAGGTTAGAAGAGTCCCCAGGGACTAGGGAAATGCTCCACAAGAAAAGAGAATCCGCTTTCTTTTTTAATGCTCTCCTAGACAAAAAAAAAAAAAAATGTAGACAAAAAAAAATTGAGGGATATTTTTTCTCCAAGCGTTGAAATTACTTTTTCTAGTTGAATTAGTCTATCCAGTTTATTAACAGATCTACTCTGAGTTGTCTGTTCCCCTGTTTCACTCCTTCGGCAAAAAGAAAGCATGCTAACACTCAACAGGGCTGCCCCTAGAAAGATTTTCATGGGAGACACTGGTGTGCAGTTATTTGGTATTCTGTTTGGCCATGGTTACTTTTAGTGGTGGTTATTTGGAGAATTTTCAGGGCAACTTTATTTGCTGTGTGATATTCCTACTGAATGACACATGACAGAACCAGGCATGTGGGAAACGGGGCACCTCTTCATGGAGGCCAGGGAGAAAGGGTAGGTTAAAGCACGATTTTAGATGTGTTTAGAATTATCACTCATTTCCAGCACTGATTTGGGAAGGCAGAGCAATGATGCTTCTGGACACATGTCCTCCTCTTAGTGAATGAGTAAGCCTAGCGCAGGAGGCTGAGGTACAGAAGTCCGTCAACTCAGGCTTGTCATAGGACAAGGTGAGGAAGAGTGTTGAGCTTGGCACAGGAACAAACCCAGATTATTAGTCAAGAAAACTCAAAAAAAAAAAAAAAGAAAAGAAAAGAAGATAAAATAAAAAAAGAAAAGAAAACTCATCAGGGACTACAGGGGTCCGACCCCTCAATAGTCCCCTCCCAGGGTTCAGCAAGAATCTACAACCAGCTGATAATTAATCTTTGATGAAAAGAAATGAATCTATGTACATGAAACTCCTTAGTCCATATACTTTATTATTCTGTGTCAGTTACAAGCTTATATTCTGCTCTCATATTTTGCTCCTTTCTTGCCTGATTTCTCTTTACACTTATCTGCGGTCCCCTCTAGGTTCTGTCTTAATTCCTTTATCTTAGTTCTGCCCCTTCTAGGTTCTCATCCATCTTGTTCTTTCCCATATCATCTCCTCTCCCATCTCCTTCTCTCTCCTCATCTCAGTTTGTACCTCTCAAGTTCTTCCCCACCTAGTTCTTCCATTCTCTTTTCTCTTCTCCATCTCCCTGTGCCCTGGGAGTCCTGGTATATATACACTTACAAGCCGTATTCCCTTGGCAGTGCAAAGCCAGGCTTCCAGGGTCAAACGGAGGGGTGATAAGAATCACATAGAGGGTCAATAACCATTAATTATCATTTGCAATCCCAAAGAGAAGTGACCAATGGGGAAAAACTAAAGGCTAAATTCAGGTAATATCTAAGAAGAGGGATCTTATGTGCTCAACTATAGTCTTAAACGTGATTGGTAGAAAATGTTAAGAATCTATAAGTTGCTAGGTCAATGGGAGAAAATAAAACTGCCTTCTTTTTTCCTGTGACTCCTATCTGTCCAAGTTATCTGCCATTTATCTGCAGGGTGGGGGAAAGTGTGCTCAGTCGCTAGGTCACCTGTGCACAGCTAGATGCCTCTGGCAATAGTTAAAGGGAGATCTAGAACTGGAGGTAAGGTTTGGGAAAGGAGGAAGCAAAGCTTAATTGGCATATCTGTCAGGCCTTCTCAAACAGGTAGTCTGGATGCTTAAGTCTATTCTTAGAGAGTATGGAGGTATCTCTGATAAGGTACTTTCCTCCATCTGGGGATGGACCTGGCCAGATGCTACCAATGATGATAATTACAGGGAGGCTTGAACTGGGATTCTGGCTGAGCATAGCTGTCAGTACAGAAATTTATCTAAATATTCCTAGAAGTGGTTAGGAAAGGAGTTAAAGGTCTATAAAATTAGTAAGGCTGTAAGAAAGGAGGGTCCTAGCTTAATTGTGTAAAGCTATTACTTAATGTCCACCTGACCTAGGCAGTGTCTCCTTGTGCAATTTGCCTTAAATCAGGAGGAGACTTTCATGTGGACTGCTATTACTGCTAGTCCTTGAAAGTGCCTAAGGGAGATATCTGATTCCAGAGAAAGCCTTTCCTGAGGCTATTCTCCAAATACTTTGAATGTGTATGTCCAGAGAGTGATCAGTCCACACTGTTAGCTCTTCTTAGGGAAAAGTCAATTGGGAAAACTATGAAGGCACACATGATTTTCATAACAGAATACAGCTGATATATAACAAGCCAAATAACACCAAAAGATCCTTGGGATTTGGCTTCCTCTGGAGGAATTCCCTGATCCCTCCAGGTAGTGACTTTGCCATAACCACCTGAGTTCTTATGATATATTCCTGTGGCCCACAGCAAAAACTCAGGGTGAAGATCACATTTGCCCTGTGTCCTCCGTTTCATGACTTGTCTGGTGACAAAGTTCGATTCCTCTACCATCAACCTCCAAGTTTTCTTATGCCTTCTTTAGTCTCATGGGTGCAAACTCTCTAGCAGATGCAAAAAGACCCAACAAACAAACAAACAAACAGATACCCACTAAAAGAACCGAAATATTCAACAACATTTATGGTAAGGCCTTGCAGGGAGGGGGGAAACCAATGTGTAACATTTACTTCTGATTTTTGAATGTGTACCTTTGGGATCAGACCATTTGTAACTAAGAGTGCAATGATGTGGTTATATTACATACACAAAGGGAATGTTTCTGCTTCTACACATCTCTTGGGGTCCTTCTGTCTAGTACTGAAGCACTCACCTGTGAAAGGAGATTAGGTTTACCTAATTTCTTTCCACTCTTCTTGATTCTTGATTGCTGCTTGCCTCACTCAGAACTACCTTTGGAGATGTATGACAGCATCACCCATCATCAGCACAAGGGGCTGTGCAGGTATCTTAGTCAGTGGTTATTGTTTGGGCTTAGTGGAAACATCCTTTCCCACCCAGTCTTACATAAGTTTTCTGAAGAGGCAGGAGTTCAGGGACCTCATTGTATTAGGTATACTAGTACACAAAGAATTCAGACCAAACAAGTTAGTTGGCTCAACCAGGGTAGACTTTATTTGGGGCATTATTATTAATTTAAACTCTTGATCCTTTGACCAGAAAGGAACTTTGAGAATATTTTATGAAATTATTTCTGTTCCTAGATAAAGAAGCTAAAAGGTGCTGGATCATGGTAGCCCACACCTTTAATCCCAGCACTTGGGAGGCAGAGGCAGGCGGATCTCCATGAGTTCAAGGCCAGCCTGGTCTACAGAGAGTTTCAGGACAGCCAGGGTGGTTACACAGAGAAACCCTGTCTCAAAAAACTAAAAAAAAAAAAAAAAAAAAAAAAAAAAAAAGAAGAAGGGAAAAAAAAAGGAAGCTAAAGGTTAAGTGTCCTGTTTGAGGTCACACAGATACTTGATGACCAGATTAAAACTATAGATGGAGTCTATAGACAAGCAATCCATACACAGAATATATTTCTCACATTTCTGTGTGTTTTCGAAATGCTTCTAACAACATTCTAGTATTAACACTTTACTTTAAGCGTACAATGGGTTTTTATGACATTTTTATACATGTGTATCATTATGCTTATGTACATTCACCCCCATCATCACCTTCTCATGTCCCGTCTCCCCTTCCCACTGGACTCTTTTCTCTCCCTAAATAGCCTCTTCTCTGCTTTTGTGTGTCATACATCTGTGCCACATATGGGAGAAGATACGCAATGTGTTTCTTCAAGATTCTAACTGAAATGAGAACTTCATTCACTCTTCCTCCAGGGTAGAGGGGAAAGCAGGATGGATGACTGAGAGAAATTACTTGGACACTGGTATGGGGAAATATCTTTGCAATGTTTTGGTGTGTTTGTGCAGGACTTGCTGCCTGGAAAGTTGCTAACTGGGAGTGGAACCAGAAGAAAAAGAAGTGTGTTGCAGTCAGCAAAGCTGAAGATCTGATTTGAAGAGTGTTTATCAATCAGTCATGGAGATGTAGAATTTGGAGTTTGCCTAACTGGTTTTTAGTCTTGTTTTGGTTCAGTGTGGTGGTTTGAATGAAAATAGCCCCCAGAGGCTCATAGGGAGTGGCACGTTTAGGAGGTTTGGGCTTGTTGGAATAGAAGTGGCCTTGTTGGAGGAAGTGTATCCCTGGGGGTAGGCTTGAGGTTTAAGAAACTCAAGGCAGGCCCATTGTTGCACTCTCTTCTTGCTGCCTGCTGACCCAGATGTGGAACTTTTAGCTACTTCTCCAGTACCACATCTACCTGTATGCTACTATACTTCCCACCATGATGGTGATGGACTAAACCTCTGAACTGAAAGCCAGCCCCAATTAAATGTTTTCCTTTATAAGAGTTGCTGTGGTCGTGATATCTATTCACAGCAATAAAATCCTAAGACATTCAGTATTTCTCTGCTATGCTCTCTTTCCTTCCTTTAGGAATGGTAATCCATATCCTATGCCATTATATGTTGGAAGTATGTGATCTGCTTTTTTATTTTGATTTTATAGGGGATTATCGTTAAGAGATTCCTATAAGTCTCAGAACAGATTTTGGACTTTGAACTTTTAAACAGGGTTGAGAACTGTAGTAGGCTATAGGGACTTTTGAAGTTAGACAAAATGCATTTCTGCATTATGATATGGCTACAAGCTTATGAGGGCCAGGGAGTAAAATGTGGTGGTTTGAATGAAAATGGTCACCATAGGCTCACAGGGAATTGCATTATTGATAGGTGTGGCCTTATTGGAGCAGGTATGCCATTGTGGGTGGGCTTTGCAGTTTCAGAAGCCCAAGCCAGGCCAGCGTCACTCTCTCTTCCTGCTGCCTGCCGATCAATATATAGAACTCTCAGCTCCTCTCCAGCACCATGTCTGCCTGTATGCCATCATGTTTCTTGCCATGACAATAATGGACTAAACCTCTGAACCTGTAAAATCAGCCCCAGTTAAGTAACCTGCATGGCTGACAGTATTTTCCAGCTACTGAGTTAACTTCAGATCTGTTGATTTCCTGTCCTGTGATGTGTTGGTGACTGTGGTGAGAAATGATTAAGCATCTCTCCCTAGTTCTATTCAATAATCGTTAAGAGCTTTTAATTATCTAGTGGGCATATATACTTACTGGAAATGGCAAATATTACATGTACCAGTGTCTTAGGGTTTCTATTGCTGTGAAGAGACACCATGACCATGACAACTCTTACAAAGAAAAGCATTTAATTGGGTGGCTTACAGTTCAGAGGTTTGGTCAATTATCATCATGTTGGGACATAGTGGCATGCAGGCAGACATGGTGCTGGAGCAGGAACTGAGAGTCCTATATCTTGACTTGAAAGCAACAGGAAGTAGTCTGTCTCACTGGGAGTGGCTTGAGCATATATGAGACCTCAAAGCCCACCTACACAGTGATACACTTCTTCCAATAAGACCATGCCTACCCCAATAAGGCCACCTCCTCATTGTGCCACTCCCTTTGGGGGCCGTTTTCTTTCAAACCACCCCAACCAGTGTTCAACTAGTTATAACTCATTTTTAAGATTAAGGCACACTGAGTTGTATAGTCTGACACTTGCAACTGAGAGCATTAATTGCTTTTGTAGCCTGGCCTTGGTGTACTAAAATACTTAACTACAGCTCAAATAGTGGCATAGAGAGAGTCATACCTAAACTCTAGATAGCTGCTGCTATGGAACACATTTAAAATAAGAACAGGTCACATATTGCTATCAAGAAAACTTGTACAGTTATCTCTTTCCATTGGGACTTTCCACTCTCTATTGGCCTGGTGGCTTAAGATTTTTGGGGACAGATCTTTTGGCAAATGCCTCATTATGTCTTTGGTGGATGTGTAACAGGATAACAAGAGAAGGGAAGTATGTTGGAAAGAGCTCCTCAGGCTCAGTGGCATCCAGAGGGCGAGGTTTCTAGAAGTAGGACACTGAGGAAGACAAAGTTCAAGAGTCATCAGTTCTCAGAGTAAAATCCAAAGCATCCAAAGAGTACTCCATGGCTGGGCCAATGTACAAATCACACTGGCTTTCGGCTCCCAGTGCACAGACTGCATCGTGCTTCTCTCACTCCGTGAGATTTTAAATGACAGTGAACACAGGAAGGGACCTGGAAAATGAAACAGATAGGGTAAGAATGAGACATAGCTTCAGTAAAGAATTCTCTCATTTATTTTGTCCTATGTGGCTCATTTCAGTTCCTGGTTTGTTTCCTGTATTTTAAAATAAAAGTGGTAGACTAGCACTTAAAACAATCCTTTTATTTGTGAAGATGTATCACAGAGACAATATTCATGTGATTCTATACAGAAACTTGTTCATTCATTGCTTCAGTGAGTATAATACTGAATACATTGATAGCATAAATATATCATGATTTACATATGTCTAAGATATGTGATCGTGAGAACAGCACTGACCTACCAAGTATCTGTGACCTCATTTGGTCTTCATAATATAGAGAAGTGAGTGAGTGATGAGATTGTTCCTCATATTTTTGTTACAAAATTTTGTAAAGGGGATTGTTATCAGTATTGCTGCCAGAACTCATGGAGACTGTCAGTCATTTGGGGGATATTGTCTATACTTAGACCTCATATTTTTATGTAAAGTTTGCTCCTTACCTTATGGCGAGAACTCTCTATTGCATGTGTGCCTAAATGGATGGTAGTTACAGGTGCCAGACAAAGATCACAACCTAGTCCTTCTGCCTTACTTGTGGAATCCAGTGGAGCTTGGCTGGCCAAATATCCTGTTCAGAGGGATGTCTTACTATTTAGAAATTGACCCAAGGTAGTTGTATTCATTACTTGGTGCTGCTGTGACTAACAGCAACACCTTAAGGGAAGAAATCTTTATTATGGCTCATGGATTCAGAGGGGGCTGAGTCCATCATGGTAGAGCAAGCATAGTGGTGGAAGTAATTGACAGAAGAGCCTCACAGCACCACTACAGTATATCAGAGAACAAGGGCAGAACCAGGGACAAGTATAACCTTCAAAGGTCCACCCCAAGTACCTGCTTTTTTCTATTAGGTCTAACCTTCCAAAGGCTGCATGATCTCCCAAAGCAGTGCCACCAGTGAAAATATATTTCATGATGTAGAGGGTGACATTTCAGATTCCAAGCACAACAGAAGTAATGGACGCTTAGAGGTGTGGCCTCTGGGGCACGTATAAGATCTTCTCCCTGTCCTGCATCCAGGACTGTGGTTTCTTGTATTTTCTATCTGAAGTTCCTCTACTTCTAAATTTTTCTTCAGTTATAGTTGATGTCAACTCAAGGGATAAGAGGTTTTAAGGTTCATATGACTGTTCCCTCCCCAACCAAGGTATGGCACCTTACCTTGAAATTTTTATGTCTACCGAACTTTAGAAATAAAATGGATGCTGCAAAAAGACAAACAGGAAATTGATGGAGACAGTCAGTGGGACTAATAATGTAAGCATGAGATTAGTTCTGCATATACCATTAACACAGGGTGCTTCAGTTTATAAAAAAAGTGGGTAGAGATGGAAGACAAACTGTCTTTGCCAGACTCCTGTATAGGAATTACTAATAGACCATGGTGGATGTGAGGTTTTAAAACTTCGGGCACCTAAGTACACAGTTTGAATTCTGATCTGTGATTCTTGCAGAGGGGACTTTTGTCCTATCCTTTATCTGCCAAAGTGAGTCATCTGTCCTTCCTAAGTGTGTTTGATTCATTGGTTATTTAATATCATTTACTAAAAAACAAACTGTTCTAGAATGTCATTTTGTATTGATTTTTCAGTGTAAAAGACAGTGCTATTTATACACGGACAGCATGGGCAAACAATATTTACTTTCACATTATTTATTTCTGACTTTTCTCTATCTTTTTAAAGTTTGAGAAGGATTGTGTGCTGCCTGAGAGTGGAATCAGGTAGTTGTCATCCTCATGTGGATAGCAAACCCCCCTTTAGTGGATCTTCTCATTCAGAATAATAATATCAAAAGAAAAGCACGTTTACAAAGCACTACAAATGAGGTGGTCATTCTGACCACTGCGTGTCTTAGCTTGTTATGACAACAGCTCTGTGAAATTGGCATGATTTTAATCGAAAGCTTCTGAGATGAAGGAGTAAAGTGTGGAAAGATCAAGAGGTCCTTTCACTGTCAGTCTCTGAGTAACTCTAGTTAGGTTCAGTTTCTCCCAAAACTATGCTCTAACACGCTGGTGGTCAGTGCCTGCCTGTTACTTCACACTTTTGTGAGTGTGAATAATGATTAATTTGGTTGTAGGAAACTTGATTGTAAATGTGACTGCTAATTTCTAGGGACCAGTGTTGTTCTTTCCTTTAGCAATTTCATACAGGAATACAATGTATCTTGTTCCTATCCTAACTAATCCCCCCCTTCAGCCTCTCAGACACCCTAATCCTTCATTTCCACCTTCATGTCCTCATTTGTTTTTATAAGTTCCTGAGTCCAGTACATGCTGTCAGAAGGTTCATGGGTGTGGGAAAATCCACTGAGTGCTTGGGCAAAATGCAGGAGCCACACTACAGAAAAAAAAAATGCATCTCTCCTCCTCAGCAGTCATTACTTGTCAATAGCTCTTGGGGTAGTGTCTCATGAGCTTCTTGTCCATGCTAAATGGCTGATGGGTTTGATAAGTACAGGGCTCTAGCAGCTGCTCTGAGTTCATGAGTCCAGTGGCCATGCCATGTCCTGAAGAGAGCTTTTCACAGCACTTCTTTGCATCTTCCAACTCATACATTCTTTCTGTCTCCACTTCTTTCCTATTCCCTGGACCTTTCAGGAGTTCATATAAATGTCATATTTAGGGCTGAACACTCAACAGTTACTTATGCTCAGCACTTTGAGCTGTTGTAAGTCTTAGGTGCAAAGCTTTCTTATTGCAATCCCAGGGAACCAGCCCCAGACTGCACCAGGGCTCAAAGAGAATGCTCAATGTAACAAAACTAGACTTTTTTCTATCTGAGGGATTTTTAGGGAAAGGGGAAAACTCATACATACTCCTAGTGGTTACTTGTCTTTATTTTCTCATGTTGGCTCCTCTCGAGCTGTTACACTCATGTTTGTTCTTCTCCGTTGCTCCATCTCTCTCATGTCTTTTTATAGTTTATATATTCCAATCAATTATTTCATGTAATATAAGAGTTATAATTATCCAGGAACACCTGCAGCCCTCACTTGGGGCTACAGTGTCAAGTTATTCTGTAGCCTTGACTAGTCAGAATTTATTTCCACAATTTGAGGTCAGGAATGGGTGCAAGGAATTAAGCATTTGCCAGCTAGCAATAATTGGTCTGTCTTTGTATTTACAACCTAGCCAGATAGTACAGCTGTATGTCCTTGCTTGAATAAAATCGGGAATGCTTATCTAAAAAAACATTAGCAAGATACCTGGTCTAATCTAAAGCTCTTTTGAAGCTTTGTTTCTGCTAAGCATGTACAAAAAGCCTGTAACTGTAATTCCCAGAATAAAGATTAAAAGATTTTGAGCCAGTCGGGCTCCTGGACTCAAATGTTTTCCTGAATCATAAATCTAAGCAGTGATTAAAGTAGCTCTTTAGTAGAACTAAATAGGCCCTGACTATGTAAAAAATTATTCAGCATCTTCCTGAAAATCCACAGATATAAATATGCCCAGTAGATTAAAATGTATTCATGTGATAAACACACTACAATATAGGCAGTGGGAGACTCCCCACACCATATACATAGGTAGCAGCAAGCATGCAGGGACACAACAGAAGCAAAATACATCCTGGAGTCTGGATTCTCGCAAGGCTTGCTTGAGTGAGACATATCCATCAGAGATATTTTTCTGGTGGACTGACATCTGAACCTCAATTGCCATCTGCTGCACCTCTGATGTGGGCATTGCTACCAGCACTTTCTAATGACTGTTCTCACTTTAACAATCTATGGTTACAGGGAACAGAGAGAGCAGGGATCTTTCAAAGGGCTGCCTTCCCTCGTGCAGCTTCACGGCACAGAGTGACCACAATGGATAAGTCCTATACGTGGTTACCACTGGAAACTCATGAGGTGTATTGTGAGAAAGGGTCTGAAAAGCTCTGTAGAAAAGGCCTGATGTTTCCTTACACTGCTTTCTTCTAGATTTTTCACTGTGTGACCCATGATCAGTTATAGTACTTACTAAAGAATACTAATGACCAGTAATATTTTCCTTTACCTAGCTACTTGATAGGAAGTGTAGAGCCAGAAAGCACATGGAGAAAACTAGTGTTTAATTTCTCTAGTGTTCCTTTTATTTACAGACAAGGAAATTCATGCAATTTACACAACTGGCCTACATATGCCACTATAGCATTTAAAAAATGATGGCTACATTGTGATATAACCACATACCAAAAATTCTTCATTTACTTTTTTACTTATTTAGTTACTTATTTTGAGCCAGAGTCTCACTATGTAGCCCTATATAGCTGAAACTGACTTTGTAGAGTAGGCTGGCCTTGAACTTACATAGATCTGCCTGCCTTTGTCTCCCAAATATCGTGATATTCTTCTATATGTACCTAAAACCAAGAGAAAAGTGGAGTTCCATTCCTGAACACTAAACAGGCATTTAGATAGCACATTCTTGGCAATGGAACCTGTACAATATTTATCAAACAAAGTATGGAAATGTCTTACTTATGTAATAAAAAGAAGCATCTCTGATGAGAGTTTATATACTAGTCTGTGGTATAATGATAAGCCTTTAGGACTTGGTTTAATACTGTATACATTTAGTACATTTAGAATAATAGCAGTAAGTTTTCCCCTAAGGCCTGTGACATGTTGATTCATAGAATATTGGCCTGATAGTGGTACCAGATAGAGATTGGGACTTAGATCCTGCAGTGATATTTGTAATCTAAGAAATAAAGCTTTCCTGAAGATCAGAAGACAGCCAGTCACAGGGTTAAACATAGACGTCAGGCAGTGGTGGCACACACCTTTAATACTAGCACTTGGGAGGCAGAGATCGATCTGGATCTCTGTGAGTTCAAGGCCACCCTGGGCTACATGAGGTTGATCCAGTATAGGAGAGAAACAGAGCCAGGCAGTGGTGGCACACACCTTTAACCCCAGTATTTGGGAAGAACATACACCATTAATCCCAGCACTAGGAAGGCTGAGGTAGGAAGTGAAATGGCTGGGCAGAGAAAGGCATGTAAGCTGTGAGGAGATAGGAACTAGAGCCTTTTGGCTGAAGACTCAGAGGCATTCAGTCTGAGGATTTGTGGAGACAGGATCTCACCTCCCTTAAGCCTGAGGATTCAGTAGTGGTGAGAAGTTTCTCTAGTGGCTTATTTATTTGTCCTTCTGATCTTTCAGCATTTATCTGGCTCTGGTTTTTATTAAAGGACCATTTAGAATTCGTGCAACAAGTTCCAATCAAAAAGTGGTTGGTTACTTCCATGATACTTGTGCCACTGCTGTACCAGTAGGCATGCCTTGCTAGGCCAGTCATTATTGTAGCTTGCAGAGTTCATGATTAGGTATGACTGCTGATTACTCTTTTCCTCTGGTAGTATGCACAGAACCTTCCAGCCCTATGAAGGCTAGCCACTAGAGATAAGGTTTCAAGGTCAGTGCCAGCTTGATTCTCCATGATTTGTAGCTCAAGTATGCCATATCTCCAGCACTATAAAGTCTTACTGTCAAGTTCTAGATGGTAACCAATAGCATTGGCAATAGCCTGTTATGGATTGAGGGAGGGAGTACCTCATTTGACAAGAACTCCAAAAGAGGAAGAAAACCTGGCACTGGTTTTCTGGGAGTCTGGTTTGTTGGGGGTGTTACTGGTGTTATAGCATAACTCCATTTAAACTTGCTACACATACACACATACACACATACACACACTTACACTTATATATGGAAGCTTTTACAGTAGTAGATTTCCACATGATGTTTTTGAAAGGTCTGTTATTTCTCTCTAACCCATATTCATTCCTTTACCCTACTCTCTGCTCCTCTGCTCCCTCATCATTGTTTAGCCTTACTCTTCTATTATCTCTTTACCTTTTATACCAGTGATCTTCCTTTCCTTCCCTGGACCCTTTAGCAATCCCCTGACCTGTAAATGGATTTCTAAATGGTCTTAGTAAATAAAAAAACATGGAGCCAGAAATTTGAGTTAAAGCCCGAGAGAAAGATCAGCGGAGTAGGACAAACCATGAGCTAACCTCACCTCACCAACTCTGCAGCTTCCAAAGAGAGCGACTTCCTGTCTACACAGGCTTATATGCCTTGCTGTTCTGCCATCTGATCTGTCTAGCTACATCACTTCCTCTTCCTGGCCAGCTTTGAACTTCCTGTCTGTACAGGCCTCCAGAACTCTATGGTTGGTACTGGGATTAAAGGCGTGTTTCACCATGCTTGCTCTGTTCCCTAGTGTGGCCTTGAGCACACAGAGATCCTGCCTGCTAAGTGATAGGATTAAGGGCATGTGCTACTGCTGCCTGACTTCTTTGTTTACTTAAAATGGCTTGCTATTTCCTCTGATCTCCAGGCAAACTTCATTTATTAAAGCACAAATAAGATATCACCACACTGACCTCTATGGATATTCCAATGAAACACAGCTATCTGAAGATTCAAAGTTAACATCCACAGATGAGAGAAAGCATTTGATGTTTGTCTCTCTGGGTCTGGATTACCTCACTATCTGCAAATTTATTTTTCAAATAGTATTACATTATATAAACATACCACATTTTCATTGTCTATTCATCAGTTGATGGACATCTAAGCTGTTTCTATCTCATGGCTATTATGAATAGAGCAGCAATGAACATGGATGAGCAAGTATCTGTATTGCAGGAAATAGTCTTTTGGCTACATACCAATATATGGAATAGCTGAATCATGTGGTAGATCTAATTTTAGCTTTATGTTGAACCTCCACATTGATTGTCATATTGCCTACACCAGTTTTCACTTCCTCCAGCAGTGAATTCATGTTCCCCTTCTACCAGATTCAAACCAAACGGAAAGAAATAGCTGAGAAACATTTAAAGAAATGTTTAATATCTTCAGTCATCGGGGAAATGCAAATTAGAATTACAGTTTTGTCTCAAGTTAGAAGGTCAAATAAAATACGATGACCAATGCTACTGTGGACATGTTTTTTATTCTCTTGAATACCATTAGGAGTAAATTTTATGGGCCATGTGGCAACATGATTTTTACTGTTTGTAGAGATGCCAAACTATTTTTCCAAAATGACTACAATATTTCATCCCCCAACCTGTAGGATAAGAATTCCAGTATTTGCACATTTACCCAGTGCCTCTACTGTTGACGCCCACTCTTTCCCTACTTCTCTTTTCCCCTGTGCCATTGATTTGCATATCCCAAAGGACTAATGGTTTTAAGCACCTTTCATGCATTCTGTACTTGTTTTCTTATAACTTTTTTTTGAATGAAGGTCTACTCATGTCTTCAGAGATTAGGAATTGTGTTGTCTTTTATGCTTGAGTTGTAAAAATAAGTATGTGTGTGTATATGCCCATGTGCATGCACATGCATGTGTTTCTGTGTGTACATGATGTGAGTTCCTTACCAGGATCTGTAAAGATTCTCTGTTCCTCACTTTCATATCCTTGAAGGTGTTTTTGAAGACAGGTTTCAGCTTTGAAATTTTGCTGAAGGTGCTCTGCCTCTTGTACTTTTTATTGCATATAAAGGAAACAGTTGTCTATTCCAAGGTCATACATGTTTATGCTTTCTGCTATGGCATTAATAACTTTACATCTTAAAGCATGTCTAAGATCAATTTTTAATTTTTATATATGGGGTGAGGTAAGACCCAGTTTCTTCTTTTACATATAGTTATTAGTTATCCATATATTTCAAATAGCTATTAAAGCACACTTTCATAATAGATTTGTATTTATTTCCTAAAGCTACCATATCCAAATGACCCAAAATACATGACTTACCACCATAGAAGTATGCTCTTCTGCAGTTCTGGAAGTTAGAAGTCTGAAATCAAAGTCTTGGAGGAAGTACACTCCCTGAGATCCTTAGAACCACTTATTCCAGAGGTCATTTTCCATGAGTACTTGTCTCTACCTGTGAGGACACCATCATACCCAAGAGCCCACTGTATATTGGCATGTCTTTCATATGGAGTAATTACATGTTCCATGACCCAACTTTCAAATAAGCTAACATTATGAGTATTGTGTCAGGATATCAACATGTACTTTAGGGGACACAGTTCAATCTTTAATTGTTTGTACTCTAGCTTTCTACATTTTGTGTTATTGCCAAAGAAGAAGAGACACTCCCAAGAATATTAAACATTCCAATATCAACTCTAAATTAAACCTAGTTATATTTCATCTAAGTCAGTTATGGGTGATTTTAATGATAGGATTTATTTCTGGTACAAAATTCCTCTCCAGCTGTGAGTACATTAAATCGGGCCAAACATTCTTGCCTTTTTAAGTAGAATGGTAATGGTGGTTCAGGGTAGACATTCCAATTCAGAATATTGAAAAAAGGAAAAGGTGTCATGTAACAAGTCTGAAGCCTATCACAGGGTAAATGAAAGGATGCCAACATCTGAGAATGACCATCTGTCTCAGTGCTCTGTCCAATTCAGCTGCCGGGGTGGTATCCTTCCCTCTTGACACACGAGGTGACAGTCCCACCCTCTCCACCCAGGAGACCCCTTCATAGAGGACACTTTTGTTCTTCTCTTGGAGCAGTTATTCATTCATATCATGCTGACTATCTCTTTCTTGCTAGGCCAGCAGCATTTCTGCTACGAAACAACCCTAAGACACTTGGATGTTGTTTAAGCAATGCATGAGTCGAAGCTATCAGGCAAAAAAGTTCTCTGCATACTCTCAGGTACCCACATGTTTCCTTCTGGCCTCTCCTGAGATTCCTAAGACACACTCTGTTCCTAGACTAAATTATCTGGTAAAAATTTCATAATCATCAAGTACTGTTCCTCCTCACCTAACAATGTATCCTCAGTTTATCTCTTCCCTCTCATGTTGTGTGCTGAGCAGAAGGGAGACAAAGATCAGATTCACCTCATTTTGTTTAGATCTCTCTACTAAACGTTCAAATTCATCATGCTACGAATTCCACCATCTCCTCCACAGAAAAGCATGATGCTGCCAAATCCTTTGTTATTTTATGATAAAGATAACCTTTTCTTTTGGTGTTCCATAATTTGTATACATGTCTAAGATACAACTAAGAACATTTTAAATAGTCATGTTTTTTAAGATGATAAATGCTTCTAGGTTATTATCTCTTTGTGTTTGGCTTTCAAATCTGACTAATGTTTGTAGGTATAGATATTTTTATTTCCTTGCTTCAAAGTCAGGGTCACATACAACATGGAGTCCTTGAATTCATGATAGCACTGACTCTGCCTCCTCAATACTGGAATTATAGGTGTGTGCCTTCATGTCTGACTTAGGTGTGGATATTTTTGAGTGTATTCTACTTGGAGTTCATTGAATGTGTGTGTGTGTGTGTGTGTGTGTGTGTGTGTGTGTGTGTGTGTGTGTGTGTGTCTGTGTGTATGTGTGTGCTTAATTGAGTTTTTCAAAATAATTTTGGGAAAATTTTTTATATTTTATTAATTGTTTGAAGATATCAAACAATGTATTTTAATCATCTTTAGCTCCCCAACTCCTCTCAGCTTGACCCTGCCTCTCTACTCACCCAATTTCACATTCTGCTTCCCACTCTTCTCTCATTAAGTTCAATTTGTGTTGCCTCAGTACACCCCAGTGTGAGGCCTGCCCTCAAACCTGGACAGCCTACCAAGGTTACATGCTTAAAGAAAACCAATTCTTCTCCTAGCAGCTATCAAATACCAACAACTCCTCAGCTAGTGATGGGGCTTTGTGCCCACCTCCTCTTGTCCATGATGAGACTTGAACTACATGGGTTTTATGCTTGCTGTCACAGTCTCTGTGGGTTCATATGTTCAATTGCCAGATTATATCTGAAAAATACTGTTTCCTTGTGGTCATCCACCCCTTCTGGCTCTCACTGTCTTTCCATGCCTTTTCCTGTGAAGATCCTTCAGCTTTGAGGGAAGGTGTGTGATATAGATGTAACCAACGGTCTTATCAAATAAGAAACACAGAGCCAATTCAGAGAAGAAAACCAAGAGGTCAGAGCTAAGAGCCTCACCCTTCCTGATTCAGGGATCCTCTCCAGCCAAGAGAGCTCTCCGAAAAGGACCTACTTCCTGTGTGTCTGTCTTTAAAGTCTTCCTGTTCTGCCTTCTCATTGGTTGTAAACCCAAACATGTGACTGCCTCGTCACTGCCTGAATGTACCGCCCTCCAGGTCCTTAAAGGCGTGCGCCACCGCCGCCACGCACTTGCTATGACTCTAATAGCTCTGACCCCCAGACAACTTTATTTATTAACATACAATTAAAATCACATTTCAGTATAAGTAAAATACCACCACAGTGTGACATAGACATTCACTTAGGGTTGAGCATTCTAAGATCTCTCTGCACCTTGTTTAGCTGTACTTCACTGTTAAACACCAAACAATGCAAATATAAGCTTCTATACTGAGGAGTAAAAGATGTATTAATCTATGCATAAATTGATAAGTCATTAGGAGTCAGTTTAATATTATGTATATTTAGCAGCATAGCAGTATCTTCCCCATTAGGGCCTAGAACCTGTCTAATCACAGTTTCTTGGCTGATAATGATTCCAGGTATGGATTTCATCTTGTAGAGTGGAACTTAAAATCCAATCAGAAAGTACCAGAAGAGTTGTATTTATTTATTTATTTTTTTTTGCCCATGGGGTCCCATAGACCTTCCTTCAAATTACTCCTGTAAATACTGTTTCTAGCATCTACGATCTTCTTCCCTTTTGACTCTGTACCTCTTAATATACCCAATAGCCCACAGATTAATTTTCTTCTTTTTTTCAGGTCTTCAAGTTGAGTATTATCTTAGTTAGGTTTATATTGCTGTGAAGAGACACCATGACCTGGGCAACTCCTATAAATAAAAACACTTAACTGAGGTCACTCACTTATAGTTTCAGAGGTTCAATCCATTATCATCATGGTGGGAAGCATGATGGTGTGCAGACAGACTTGGTGCTGGAGCTGAGAGTCCTACATCTTGACTCCGAGGCAACAGGAAGTCAACTGATTCACTGGATACTATTATGAGCATAGGAAACCTCAAAGTTCACCTCCATAGTAACATATTTCCTCCAACAAGGTCATACCCACTCCAATTAAGCCACACCTCCTAATAGTGCTACTCCCTATGAGCTTATCAGGGCCAAATACTTTTGAACTACTACAAGTATTAAATGAACCTATCTATCTACTGCCTTTCTTTTTTTCTTTTGCCTGCTTAAATTTTCTTTTATTCCAGGCTGGCAATTCTTTTCTTTAATCTCAGTTACACTTTGACCTATAGGATTTCTGTTTGGTTGTCTTAAAATGTCTTCTCTTTTTTGATCCTGTCACATATGAGTAGCATCCTTGAGCTATTTTGTTATCCCCATTTGGTTCACTGGCTATATAAGCTGATGTAGAGACTTGGTTCAATAAGTCCAAGTAGCTGCTTCCTTAGAGATACTTTCTATTTTCTACATTTTTTTTAGTGGGCTGTATTGTCTTGTATTTTTTTTTTTTGCATTTCATGTGTTTGTTGTTAAAAACCAGACAATAATAGCATGTGACAAACCCAGAGACTAAATTTCCCTCTTCCCATCTTAGAGCATGCTGCTTCATTGCTTTTATTATAATTTTTGCAGTCTTGCTTTATGCTTAGGCTTACTTTGTATGTAAATATATGAATTTTGGATTTTTTTTCTTGTTATGAATATTTTTTGTTTTTAATGAGGATAGCACTCAATTCATAGACCACTTTAGGTTAATGTAGCCATTTTCACTATATTAATTCTGACCAGCAAGTATGAGAGATATTTCCATCTTTTAGAGATCTTTTACTTCTTTAGTTAGGTTTATTCCTAGACATTGTATGTTTTGAAGCCATTTTATATTGTATTACCTTGCAGACAGTGTTTATCAGATTAAAGTGAATGGGTGGATCTTAAAGTCTTTTAAAATGGGATCATGCTACTAGTAAATAGGAATAAGTAGATTTCTTCCTTTCCCATTTATATCCCTCCCTCCCTTCCTTCCCTCCTTCCTTCTCTTTCTTTCTTCCTCTTGTCATACTGCTCTAAGACTTTGAGTTTGCTAAACTGTCATCATTATATTGAGTGATAGTCCTATTTCTAGTTTTTTGGGGGGAGGGAACTTTTATTATGAAGAAATATTAATAAAAAAATCTTTTTCTGGATCTATTCAGATGACCATGTGATTTTTGTACTAAAGTCTACTCATGGTATGTTTATGATGCATGTGTGTATATCTAACCATCTTTGCATCCTTGGAATGAAATGGACCTGGTGATGGTGTATGGTCTTAATGTGTTCTCACATTTGATTTTCAAGAATTTTTGTGGTGTTCCTTTTTCATTTTATCCTTATTCAGTTTTGATATCAAGGTAGTGATGAGTGATTTATAGAAGGACTTTCCTTCTCTGTTTTATGAAGTATATGAGAAGACCTGGCCTTAGTTCTTTTTTTTTTAAAGACTGATGGAGTATCAGCACAGGGTCTTTCACACCTGGGCTTTTCTCTGTAGGGAGACTTCAGTACTGCTTCAGTGTTACTGCTTGTTATGGATGTGTTAAATGATTTATGCCTTTGATTTAATTTTGGTAGCTGTTATGTGAATGTGAAATGGAATTTATCTAAATTTCTCAGTGTTTCAGGATATAAATTTTTCACAGTGATCCTCCTGCATTTCACTGAAACTTTATGTAACCTCCCCTTTTATCTGTAATTATATTGTGGCTTCTCTTTACTTTGGTTAGGTTGTATGAGAGTTTGTTGATATGGTTTATTTCTCCAATTCTTTGATTTTTTAAAATCTCCATTTTGTTAATTTCTGCTGTGACATTTCTGGACATCTATTGCTTGAGGGATAAAATTACTTTAATTTTTTCTAAGACCTTGGAAATTATCATTATTTTAAATATTTGAGATACTTTTAATCTAAGTGGCATAAGATATGCCTTACCTGTGTTCCAAACATTCTAGTAAGTTGTGTTCTCATTGTTTGTTTAATTTTTCTGGAGCTAAGGACCAAATCCAGGGCCTTGCACTTGCTAGGCAAGTGCTCTATCACTGAGCTAAATCCCCAACCCCTATGTTCTAATTTTTATATGATTCCAGGACTTTAAAATTTTCCTCCTTATCGCTTTTTATGATTTACTTATCATTCAAGAGTATATTATTTGGTCTATAATTCAATCTATAAATATTTATGCATGTTCGGTTTCTCTGGTTATTGTCCTAATAGTGTTATATTGTGGGCTGATAAGATATAAGAAATTACTTGAGATTCTTGGTTAAGACTTGATTTGTGAGCTGTGACAGGATATGTTTTGTGGAAGTGTCCAATGAGTGCTGAAAGCATTTGTTGGGTATAGTTTTACTTTGAAATTTCTTTGCCGATTTTTATTTAGGATGCTGTATTTGTCTATATAAAGCTGAGAATGGGACATTTAAGTCACTCACAATTACTGTATTGGAAACTGACTTTTCATGTCTCATGTATTTGGGAGTACAAACATTCAGTGTTTATACATTTGCAATTATTAAATTTCTTTATGGATTGTTCCCTTTACTAATGTCATTATCATTTTAATCTTTTTTTGACTAACTTCTGTTTAGAGCCTAATTTATCTAATATCAGAATAGCTAAACCTTTGGGTTTTGGTTTCCATTTACTTGGTAAATTGGTATCCTATGAATCTCAATCTCTGGGTTTTGAAAGTGAGGTGTGTTTCTTGGAGATAACAAGCAGCTAGATGTGCTTTTTTCAACATATTTATCACTCTTGTCTTTTTGTTGTTGAATTCAGGCCTTTCTTTGGGAAAGGGGTATTGTTGACATGCTGAGATGGTCTTCTAATTTTTGTTGTTTTTCTGGTTGGGTGGACTTTTGTTGTTCATCTCTTATGACTATTTGGGCTTCCTAGATTCCTCTTGAAATATAATGAATTCCTTTTACCTTCTTTTTTTTTCTGTTCCATTCCTTGAAATTTACATTTACTTGCTGACATGATTGAGCCTTTCTTTCTTCTTTCTCTCTATATAGAACTGCACATCCTCTACTTGCTGACGTGGTAATCATGAATGCCTTAGTCTGTTCTTCAATCAGAAGTTCTTTATTTTCTGTTAACTCTAGCAGATAGCTTTGCTGGATTCAGCCGTCTTAGTCTGCAGTTATTTACAATGAGGGGTTGAGACGGCTCTCTTTTCCAATTGTTCTAATAAATTCTAAGAGATCTGATTTGCAACCTCAACTAATCATCATAACCATGGGAATACAGTGCTCTGCTTGACTAAGTCTCTGTCTCAGGTCCTGCACTGGAGATGAAGGGAGCATAATTCATGTTGGAATCATATAAACAAAAGGAAAAATATATTTTGGACTCTAAATGAAATGATAGATATTCACTCTCTGTTACAAATATCATGATCTATTTTGCTTATCACTACAGCATGTTCCAAAAACCACAGCCTTCTCTATAATAATACTATATTTTAAATGCTTGATTTATATACACATATATAGTTGTATTAACAAGGTAGTTAAATTTTGTTAATATTGATATGCATATTTTGTATCATTATCAAATGATACTATAACATCTTCAATTTATTGAATCCTTGTAATGTGCAATCCACTATTTCCTAGTGAGAATCTTAGGTGCTAACATTTGCTTTGGTTTTACTCTAAGTTTGTGTTTTACCTGGTCATTACCACTTGACCTTCTGACCTGATTTTACCTGTGCTTCATTCTTTCCAATGTGTCCTGTTAGTAATACCATTTTGATGAAGGAAAAATATTTCCTGAATGTGAAGCTTGCTTTCTCCTTGTTTCATCCTTTCATATTCTTAGTGCCATCACAATGATACACTTTAGGCTTTATTTCTCATCTCTCTCCTATGTTGTGCAGCTTGAATTATAAAGAAATCATCCTTATTAGAGAAGTTGCTACTAAATTTTCTTTGAAAACTATTACTGCACAGTTTTTTTTTTTTTTTTTGTGACTGGGAGGTACACAGTCAACACTCTGTGAAATGACTTACCACAGACTTTGATGGTCATGTCCTTTGTAGTGTGAATTATAAATGGGAGTCCTTGTTTATTGTAAAGTGTGAAACACTGAATCTTGACATTCTCTGAGAGGGCAAAAAGGCCTTGTGCACATAGATGAGCACTGGAGAATCCAGGAGGGTTCAACACACAACTTACCTCTTCAATGAAATGAGGTGCTTGGCTGTTTCTCTGGAAGGCCAGGGGAAAATTTAGTTTACAACCTGGTGATCCTTTGCTGTTTGATGAGACAGACTCTGCCCATATCTTCCAGAATCATGTTTTACTTATCTCAGACACTGAAGACTTGAGCATTATTTGTAGGCCATAAAACTCATCCTCGTGAGAGATGTCATTTGTACTTTACAACAGCCTAGTGACATCTATGTTATTCTGGAGCCCTGCATCATGTTTACCTCAGGCAATCTCCCTAGACTCTAAATCTTGGGCACTATCTCTGTGTCAATGGTGCCCATTCTTGTGAAAGAAGTAAAATGTACTTTGTAAAAAATCTCAGTGGAAACATATCTTAAACTTTGGTGTACTCACAGAGCTGAGTTAATTGTTATCTGAATACTTTTTTCCAAAATTGTGCTGTGTTTAAGTATGGCTAAAGTAAAATGATCTTGGTCAGACTTCAAGAAGTCTTGACCCAGGACTGGTTACCAAAATGGGCTGATTGAGTTTCATTTTTACCTCACTCTTATCATCTTTTCCTGCCTGCTATAAAGCCTGCAGCCCACCCCCCATAATTCCCTATCATATCTAGGATAATACATTGATATTTCAAAATGGTAGTTTATTACTTGACTATCATTAGATTTGAGCCTGACAGTTTAATTGTCTACTGTCTCTGAAAGTAGAAAAGTTCAGTGTGAGATGCTGCTTTTCTAAAGATGATATTTTTATTAAAAACTATTCAGAGACTCTGGTGATCTAGGGAAGCATTAAAGGTTAATGTCAATAGTGAATCTCGTCTTTCTAATGTGTTTGGGGTGGCATAAATAACTCTCATTCCAAGTTAATTTACATACCTATTATACAGTTTATTGTTATATATATTTATATCCTCTAAAGACATCAGGATGCAAAACAATAAGTAAACATATTTAAGGAATACAAACTGACATGAGTTGAATTATACATTCTCCACTAAAAGGTATTTTGAAGTTCTAATTCCCAAGACCCAAGAGTGTGCTTTTGTTGTGAATAGGGGTATTGTAGATGTAATGAATTTACAATAAGGTTAAGCTCGTGTAGTGTGGACTTAAAAGCCAGCATGCAGCTGCAAGCCAAGGAGAGCCACAGATTTCTGACAAACAGACATTAAGAAGTGTCAAGGATTACACTAAAAATTTCAGAAGGAACACGACCCTGTCAGCACCTTGATCTTCTAACCTCTAGAACTGAGCGAAAATAAATTGCTTTAGTTTCAAGCTACTTACTTTGGGGCCCTTGTTACAGGAGCTCGAGTACAGGAATATATGAAGTTTTATTTATTGTTTACTAAGGGATTTCATTATTGTACCTTATTGGTATCTGAAAATTTATGTCTGCTCTTTATACATTTCCAACTACATATAAAATTGACCACTAGTTTACCAAGATCCACAATATATTCTTATTTGCATTGAACACTCAATTACTTTTCAGAGAGATTCAGGGACGAAAAAAAACACATTTATAAATGCCCGCAGAATTGTTAGAGGTGCTCAGTATTTCTTCTTGTGAAAACAGATTCCATCCTGGTATCATATTGTTTGTCTTAACTATTTTATTTTAAATATACCCGGTGGTGTGGTGTACTAGTGATAAATATTCTATGCTTTGTGAGAAGCTTTTTATTTTATCTTCATTTTTGAAAGATATTTCCATGGGTTATAGACTTAGGCTGAAATTTCTTATTCTGTCTAGATATATACGTGTGTGTGTGTGTATGTTTAAATACTTAACTTCAGTACCGTTTTTTATTACCATATATTCATTGTACATAGTACTACTGATCAGTGGGACATTTTCCTTGGATACAGGGTGTGCTGATTAAATCCAATCTCCTCTTAGATTCTCCCCATTAATCATCATTATTCTACAGTCAACTCAGCAAATTTTTGCCTGTGAGACAGAACAGGTGGTAATTGCTTTTGTGTGTGTGTGCCTATTTTTTTTAATTTAAAGTCCTCCAGTCATCCATTTTTTGCTAGAAAAAACCAAAATTCCCTCTTTATTATATCCAGAATGTTATTTGACTATATGTAGCGCATTACATATGTTCCTTTTTATTCTGTAAGTTAGCTATTGTGAACAGTGCCACAATGGTCATGAGTGTGCAGGCATCACATTTGGAAACTCATTTCAGTGTATTTGGACAGGCACTCACGAATAGGGTGATAGGGCAATGTTTCCTGAGGAGCCCTGCACTGCTCTGCATAATGACGGCAATGTGTTCTCCTACCACGTATAGGCGTACAGGCGTGACTTCTTTCCTTTTTCTTTTGTCAGGTTTGCTTTTTTGTGCAGTAGCCCTCCTAACTGGGGTGAGATGCTTTCTATCTCATAGTAGTTGTTGTTTTCTCCTCTGTGTTTGAGTAAGATATAGTCTCTGTGTGTGTGTATATATATATATATATGTATATATTATATATGTATATATATGTATAATATATATACACACATATATGTATAATATATATATAGCTGAATTTGTGAGAAAAATTAGAGTCATCAAGTCAGTAATTTCATGAACATTTCCTCTTCATGTCATAATTGTTATTGGGTATTTGCAAACTGGATTACCTTTCTGCAACTCAGAGTATAATATGGATTAAAAGTTAAGCATTTTCCTGTTTTAATGCATATAAATTAATGCTATAATGCTAATGTAGGATATTATTATTTATTGGCATGTGGCCATTGTACAAAGAGATGTTGCATAGTGATATTTTCATACAGATATATCATGTACTTCAATAATATCCTCCCCTACATCTTGTTTTCTCTCCTAGTATTTTATTACCCGCCCTCTGGGTAATCTTGCTTCTACTTTCATGTCCTCTATTACTTACTCTGATTTTTATATATCTACATATAAAATCTACAATCCATAATGAATATGTGATATTTGTCTTTCTTAATCTGACTTACTTCATTAAATTAGATGCTCTTCATTTGCATCCATTTTTCTGCAAATGGTGTAATTTCTTTCTTTATAGCTGAATTAAAAATCCCTGAGGATATCAGGTTTTCTTTATCCATTCACCTGCTGATGGACACTCAGACTGATTCCCTAGCTTGGCTATTGTGAGCAGTACAAACCAAACAGGTGAGTCAGCATTTCTGTAGTGTGCTGATGTAGCATCTGTTGGGTACACCCAAAAGTATTAGAGGTGGGTCACATGGCACACCTCAGTTTTTAAAGGACTCTCCATACTGAGTTCCACAATGGTTTTACTAGTGTACATCCTCTCCAGCAGTTTCTGTGGATTCCCTTTACCTTGCATCCCTGCCAGTAATTTTTTCTAGTTGTTTTCATAATTATAGCCTTTCTGGTTGGGGTGATGGGGTCTCAATATTTGCTTTAATTTACATTGCCCTGATAGCTAAAGATGTTGAAAATTTACAACGATTCATAGTTTGAGAACTATTTTCTCAGCCAATTTATTGATTGGATTATTTGGTTTCTTGGTATGTAGTCTTCTAAATTTTTATGTATTCTGGATATTGCTCTTTTGTCTGATGTGTAGTTAGCAGAGGTTTTCTCCCATTCTGTAGGCTTTCCTTTCACTGTTTTTTTTTTCCTTTGCTGTGCGAAAGCTTTTCAATTTCATGCAACCCTATCTGTGAATTCTTAGTTTTGTTTCCTGAGCTGTTGGAATCATTTTCAGAAGGTCCTACCCCATGCTGATATTCTTGACATGTTCCCTTTGTCAGTTTCAGACTGTGGTGTATTACATTAAGGCCTTTGATCCAGTTAAAATTAATTTTTATACAGGAAGAGAAATTCTTTTATTCTTTTACATGTAACTATCCATTTTTTTTAGCATCACTTATTGAAGGGGCTGTCTTTTCTACAATATATGTTTTTGGTATCTTTGTCAAAAAATCAGGTGGTGGCATCTGTGTGGGCTTATATCTGGGTCCGTTGTCTATCCCACTTCTCTATAGTTCTGATTTTGTGCCAGTTCCATTCTGTTTATCTTGAAAAAAAGATATGGTGATAGCCCTAGCATTGACTGTTTTGTTCAAGATTGCTCTGATGGTTGACTGTAATTGTCAGTCTGAAACAATGTAGAGTCACCTGGGAAGACAGTCTTCATGAGGGGTTGACTAGATCAGGTTGGCTGGAAGGCAGGCCTGTAAGGGATTTTCTTAATTGCATTAATTGAAGACACACACCAAATATGGGTAATACCATTTTCTGGGCTGGGGCCTGGACTGAATGGAAAGGAAAGAGCAAGCTGAGTATTAGCATTACATGTACGCATTCATTTTCACTTTGCTCTTGAGCATTGGTGTGACTAGATGCTTTAAAGCCTGGTCCTTTTGGCTTCTCTGAAATAATGGGCTGTAATCTGGAATTTAATTGTTTGGAATTTGGTTAGTTTAAGCATTTGTCAGTTTTGTCTTTTCAAAGAACCAACCTTTTTTGCCCTGTTTTTAATTACCCGCCACCCCCCATCTTCTGATTTTGAACTTGGCTTGTTGTATTTGTTTTATAGGAACCTGAGATGCATCATCAAGGTATTTGTGATCTAGTATGCCAGGGGGATGTGTACATGTTGAGGCCAGAAGATGATGTTGGGACTCTTTTTCAGTCATTCTTCACCTTACATTTTGAGATAGAGTGTTTTACTGAACCCAGAGTTCACTGATTGACTAAACTATCTGTCTAGTAAACTCCAGAAACCATTCCTCCTGTCTTCTCAACCCAAACCCTGGGGTCACAGATACATGCTGCCATGTCTGGCTTTTATGTGGGTGCAAGAGATCTGAACTCAGATCCTTGTGCTTGTGTGGTAGACACTTCACTGACTGAGCCATCTCTGCAGCCCCACTATTGTCCTAAGTTTTCAATGTATGCATTTCATAGTTATGAACTTTTATAAGTGTGTCCATTGTTTTCCCACAGGATCTAATATGTTGTGTTTCCAGTCTCCTGCATTGCTCAGAACTTTTCTATTTCACTACTGCTGTTTCTTGATGATAAATTCACAATTCAATAGTGTATTGTTATACCTCCATGAGATTGCATATTTTATATCAATTTTCTTTGGCTGAATTCTAGTTTTAATTCATTGTAATTAAATAGAATACAGGAAATCATTTGAATTTTCTTGTAGTTGTTAAAATTTGTTTTGTATCCTATAATATGGAGTAATTCAGAGATGTTCTATGAGTTGCTGAGGGGAATATATATATATATATTCTTCAGGGTTTGAGTAAAACTTTCTGTAGATATCTAATGTCACTTCTTGTATCCTTGACTTTAGAACCAGAATCACATGGCTGAAGTTGCCAAGTTCCGCTGCTTGATGGGGCTGGGACTTGGCCCCTGTCCAATTATATTTGCATCAGCTTTCTGTTTTTGGTGATTTCCTTCAATTCTTAAGTTTTTCTTTAATTTCTTTTCACTAGTGAAAAACTTAGTTGGATGGGGTCATGCCCTGAGGTCACCATTTCCTTTATTCTATTTAATATCAGGTTTTTCTTTAAACTTTTTATCTTCTTGAGTACTGGACTTACCCTTTTTGGGTTGGTTTGTAATCTCACTGATTTAAAAAAAAAGAAACAGAGTCAGCAGGAAACTCAAGGACTTCTTTAGAGTCTGAGAGAAAAACTACTGTATGGGCAAGAGGAAATCCCAGTAGCTACCAGGAGGAGGAGAGGTGGAGGAAAGAGTCATAATTTTTATATTAATGGTGAGATAAAAGAAACAATGTAAAAAAAATCACATTGTTAAAAAATATGTGCATAAGAGTGTCCAGCCATAGATCTGAGTTTAGAGGACAGGATACATAAGCAACACAAAAACCAAGTAGTTTTCCATGCCAAACAAACAAATAAATAAATAATAAACGTGGTGCCATTCACAATAGTTCTTACCAAATAAAATAAATACCAAGATAATATAAAATACTGTTGGAAAAATGAAGTATTGATATTCAGGGATCGTTTTAAATGAAAATATCTTGATTTATATGCAATTTGCATCTATTGAAATGATCATAAGATTTTTCATCCTTCATACTGCTGCTTTGATATATTACATTTACTGCTTTGTAAAGATTGAAAGTCTTACATAATCATTTAGATGTGTCTGAAGTTGATTTGCTAATAGTTTTGTTGGGAATCTTTGCAACTATGTTGTGTGACTGCTGCTAGGGAAGGGACAAGCAAGTGTCTATTCGCCCAAAATAGAGCACTGTGTACCGACCAAGAGACATACATTGCCCTCAAGTCTAGCTTAGTGAACTGGTCCACTGGGGCTACCTGAGAGGGCCCAGGGTAACTGCATCATGGAAAAGCCCATCTTAGCATTGGTTATGACTCATAAGCACAAGCACTGTAACCCTGGAGCTCTCTGCAAGACCTGTAGGCAGCTACATTAAAAGGCTTTTGCTTCTCCAGCAATTGCTTACTACTTATATAACACCAGGGCCTCTGTATCTTACACCTTTCCTAACTTCTGAGTTTTTAGATATCATGAGTTTTGGTCTGTCCTTAAGGAGGGAATGTTTTAGTTTGGAGGAAAAAACTATGCTACATGTATTATCTGAAGCATTGATCTGTATTTATTATTAGCAGGAAGCATATCTTAGTCTTGTTTATCAGTCTGTATCATTTAATTGAAAAATTTAGTCCATTAACCTGGGGCCTATGCAGGGACACTTTGCTCAGCCTGGGAGGAGGGGACTGGACCTGTCTCGACTTAATCTACCAGGTTGAGCTGAATTCCTGGGGGAGTTCTTGCCCTGGAGGAGATGGGAATGGGGGTGGGGTGGGGGAAGTGGGGACAGGAGGAGGGAGGACAGGAGAATCCATGGCTGATATGTAAAATTAAATTAAATTATAAAATAAAATAAAAAATAAAAATTAAAAAAAACAAACAAAAAATGAAAGAAAAATTTAGTCCATTATCATTCAAGGTTACTCTTGATACATAGCAGAAAAATGACACTAAGAGGTTGTTTGATCTGAACATTCCTTGCTCTTCTTCCTCTCTTCTGTGTTTGTGGTTTGATGGTTTATCTACTGATGGGTTTGGTTCTTCTTATGAGGTTTAAGTTTTCACATGATTGCAGTTAACTCTATTTCTGGATAATAGAAGACCCTAAAGCATGTGTGAATATGTAGCTGATCTAGTGATCATATATTCCTCAATTTAAAAAAAATCATGTTGAAAAGTCATCATTTCTCCAACAAGGACAACCTTGTAGTAATTTTGGTTGAGAGTTCACGACCTCGGCTATATCATTTCATTCTTTCCTGACCTGCAGGGATCCTGTGGAGAAATTTGCTGTCCATCTGGTGGAGCTGTTATGAAACATGACTTGGTGCTTTTCTACTATAAAGTTTTAGAAGTCTTTCTTTACCATGTAGATTTTACAATTAGTTTGTGGTATGCTGTGGTATAGCTCTTTCAGAGTCATGTCAATTTGGGGTCCCATGAGCTCCATGTACTTGGATATGTATATCTGAAGATTAGGGGAAGGCTTATGCTATTATTTCATTAAGCAGATTTTCTGTAATTCTGACTTTTCTTTTTTGAGTATTTAAAAAATGGGAAATTTGTTCAATTAATCATGTCCCATGGGTCTTGAATGCTCTCTTCATTCGTGTGTTCTTTTGGAATTAACAAGTTACCTTTTCCCCAGATTAATTGGTGCCTCTGATGGCTCTCATAATTCTACCATTTTATAGGGAGATCTTTTTAGTAAAGCAAGTTTCTCCTGAAGATGTGTCTTAAGGAACCCATTTGTTTTGTAGTATTGGCTTTGTTTCTAGCTGACACTACAGTATCATCTCCTTATCCTATCCCTTCCCTGGCTATGACTAATGACTTGTCACAGGACACACTGTGGTGGAGCAGAAGCTGCCCATTGGAGGCCATGAAACAGTGTCAGACCAGAGGCTCACACAGGTGTTGTGCGGATAGCAGTGGGAATGAAGTACTCACTATGTGGCTAGTACCATAAGGGGAGTGGTGGCCGTAAATACACTGTTGCTTCTTTTCAAGGCCTGTAGAATGAATAGCAATGACCATGCACAGTGCTGCAGTGAAAACTGTGGAGCTGTGGGAGCTGCAGTGTCTAGCTGGGGATGAAGTGGCAGCCAGTTTTATGTAAATATCCTTTAAAACATTTGTTTTCTTAAAATTAATTTTAGAACACTGTATAAATGTGTAAAGTGTGTGTGTGTGTGTATTGCCTGCATCTTTGTCTGTATACCACAAGCATGCCTGGTACCCTAAGACCCCAGAAATGGGAGTGGAATTTATTGGAATTAGAGTTGCAGGTGGTTGTGAGCCACCATGTGGGTGCTGAGAATCAAACCAGAATCTTCCTCTGGAAGAGCACCTGGTGGCTGTCACCTCTGAGCCATCTCTCTCAGGCCCTATTTAAATATTCTTCTCTCGTCCTCCTCCCTGCAGCAAGCCTCTAGTGATAGAATTACATGTCTATTTAGCTACTTGAAATTGAGTCAGAATTCACTGCTCCTGTGTTCATTTTTATGGAGACATTTTTCTCTGTACTTTCTTTGTATCATTTCTATTGCTATATTCTTGTTTATCTGACTATTCTCTAATGTAGAATATCCTTATCTAGTGTACTTTCATTTTCAGAGCTTAAATTTGGGTCCATGTAACAGCTTCTGTGTTACAATTGAACATATTGAAATTAATTGATTTCCCACCTACCAGGTCTACCAGATGTGTCGTGTCTGGGTTACTTTCTACTACTGATTGATGGCTTTTAATCCTCATAGGGGTTGCATTTTTTTACTTTTATGTAAGCCTGGAAATTTTAATTTAGTGAGAGGCAGATAAAATGAGTTTTATCTTGTTTAGTGCTAGATTTCTTTTATTCTTGGAATTAGTTTTGATCATTGCTCTTGATATGATTTAGTTATTTGGGAAACTTCAATCTTATGGGTACTACTGTTAGACTTTATTAGACAAGATTTGAGCTACATCTGGGGTTCATTTTTCCCACTGAGGCACTCCCATCCTGAGTACTTTGCTCAGTGTGTAACAGCCCTGTAGACCTTAGCACAGTTGATACCATGTTAGAATCACCATTCTGACCTTAAAACGCAGCATGCCTCCCAGTAACAGCCAAAATGAGAACAAAGACTTAGTCCATAGTTCAAGGAAAGTCCCCAAATGTACTAACCTTGCCTTTTAGCTTCTGTTTCTTGTTAACTAAAGTGTGACAACCAAAATGTAGCTTTTGTGCATAAAAGACAAAGGAACATAAGGCTTGGGGCTGCATGACTTGGGCAAGTTCCCTGTGCAGCCATCAGACAGCAATAAAGACTATCTGTTTGGCTGTAAGAATGTCAATGTTGTTGATAGTCTCTGGTGGACTTACCTCACAGCAAGTAACCCCTAAAGAATGATGCTTTCCATTCCAGTTAATTAGAGCAATAAATACTCCTTTCCCTCAGCAACCTATAGACAGTTTTAGTTATTGTCATTTTTTTTTTTTTGTTTAATCATAGGTTCGGATACTTTCCCCACATGGATGCATTATTTCTTTCCTTATGAATACTCCATGTGGACCCTCTACAGACATTCAGAGTGCAATCATTATGTGTGTCTGTGTCTCTTTCTTTCCTCTCCCTCCCCTGGCTATGCTGGCTATTCTATGATGGAGACCAGGGGCCTATGCCTGGTTCCGTATCCCTACTGCACACAGTTTAGAAATTCACCCAGGCAGAAAGTTGGTACTCTTGCAGAATGAATGCTCCTTGTTTCCCACTTCTCAGGTATAACCATCCCATGGTGACTGATAAGTTTTTATTTTTTTTAAAAAGAATACTTAAGAAAGTACCTATTTTTCAAACAGATTAATATATGATCTTGATATTTCCCTTTGCTTTGTTTTTTACTTAAATCCATGAACTTTTACCCTTCATTTAAGAAGATACTAGTCATAAATAATCACAGTGTCCTAGAGGGTTCTAGTTCCTGTAAGCTGGGGTGATGAAGTGTATGGATTGTTCAATGAGGACCACCAAATGGTGATGATAACCTTTAGGAGAAGAAGAAATAACAGATCCACAAATTCCTGGAATGTGATGTATCAAGAGCAAATGAGGGAAATCTTTTCTTCCCAGGTAGCAGAATATTTTGAATCACATAAATCCTTCTATAGAAACACACCCTAAAAAATGGACTGTTGGAAAGAAAAGCTGTTAATTTTAGTGAAGGGAATAGGAAAATAATTCCATAAAAATTAAGCAATGTCATATTGAGGTGATTATGACTTGTAACAGATGTGTGCAGGTTAAAGGGTTCCTGTGGGAACGAATTTATAGGGGGACAAAAATGGTGACGGGAAGCAAAGAAAAACAAACTCATGTCAGATTCAGAGAAGACAGGGCTTCAAGAATGGATTGTTGTCAGCAATATGGTGGGAATGTTAGGGGGAAATTTCACAGCCTGGATACAGATTCACACCTACTTCCTGAATCCATAGCAACCAGGATTGAACCAGAAGGATATCCTCTTCAGGTGGGTCCCTGCACATCCTCACAGTGCTACCTAAATTAGTTATCCAGGTTTGCAAGAAAAGCTACAAGAGGCCAATAATTCTTATGTTAGGGACTCTGACTTTCAAGTTGACCTTGGAAGAGTGGTTTTCTTTCTCTTAGGGTAAGTGAATTCACACTAACATCTTACAGAGTATATTTTTGGTGCATTTTTCTCTCATTGGCAACTAGACAATAATCTTGACCCCTTGGAGTATATAATATAGCAATTCTTGACTGTTTTATAGATAATCCGAAGCTGAATTGTTGCCACAAAAACAGGTTTTTCCATTTCATTTAGCTTCGGAATGGTTAGGTCAAAGGGAGCAAATGTGCCATGACAGCGTACTATTTCAGTTGAATTGATTTATCGTGTCCAGAGAAGAAGTCTATGTTTTCATTTCATTCCTTCATTCTTATCCTGGATTCTGTAACTCAGGTAAGGCAGGATTGCTGTTTAGAAGTCTACTTGGGGAAAAAAAAAACCACTGCATCACTCATTGTACATTTTCCATAATATATAGTTTAGGTCTCATAACAGCTCTGAGGTGAATGTTACCTCAATTTATGCATGGAGGAATCGAAGATAACAGAGCTAAAATAACATACCTAAGATGAAATGGAGGAGTGCTGGAACTCTGAACACTATATTGTGATAAATGTCTATTGTGTGTTTCCCAGGGTCCCACCTCCCTTCCTAGAATGTCCACCAGCCATTCATTTATTGTGTTAGTCACTCTTCTGATAATTAATTCAATCTGAATACTGCCCTTATAAGGACCATATAGATAAATATCAGAGCTTTCTGAGAGTTTGTGTTCTCCACAGTGTCCCAGACTAAGACACAATCACCTTGAACACTCATTCCTTAACTGAAAAGTCTTTCTGGATCCTGGAGTCAAAAGCTTCTGGCACTTAGTCCTTGACCTTAGGCTTACTCACTTGAGACTTTGTGTCTTGGGGACATGATAGACAGAAAGAATCCAGAGTATGCCATACCGTTTAGCAGTCTGCTCATTGCTGGCATGAAATTGTGCTCATTTCACTGGTGCAAGTTTTGTGTCTTCAGGGTAGCATCTGGGCAAAATGACAATGCGTGGATGGTTGTCATCACCATCTGCATTTTGCCTTGTAGACAATCTTAGAGTACCACCAGCTGTTCTGCATAACTGTGTGAAACTCCAAGTCCTCCAGGGGAAGAAAAGCATAAGGACACAGCCCTATTTGCTGTGAAGGAAATATAAGCGTATGGAACCTGGGGGTGGAGAGAAAGGCGGAGAGAGCCCTAGATTTGTTACAGCTAGAGTTTGCTTTTGTGTGCGCCTGTGTGCTGGCAAGACAAGAGAAATGTATGCAAATTCAGAAAAGAAAGTCATGGAACTTGTATTTGTGTTTGGCCGGTTGAAAAATGCCATCACATTGAGTACTCAAACATCCCACCCACGTTGCAGAAGAGAAGTATAAACACAGCTCTCTAGGGTGCTGGGTATAGCCTGAAAGAGGTACATGTATTTTTAGATTCTAGATTTATCATAAGAAAATCATGATGCACTTGTATGAGTTTAAATATAAAATCAAACTTTTCCACACCAAACTTCTAGAAAAATAGATGGCCTTGTTTAGAAAGAGCATTAATACCCTGAAATACAGGTATTTGAGGGATCAAATTAAGAGTGGGAGTGGGGGCACACATCTTTAAACTTAGTACTTAATAGGTAAAGGCCAAAGGATTGGGAGCCCAAGTTCATCTAAGCTATGTGAGAGCCTGTCTCAAAAAACACACAAACCTGAAATCTGGCTCAGTTTTCCTGATGGAAGTTGAAGGATATAAAACACAGCCATCATTTAACATGCTGTTGCTCTAGGCTTCCCAAGGGCAAATGGCCCTGTAGAGGACACAGAACTGCTGAGGCTTGCTTCAACCCAGCCGTTAGCTAATGAAAAGTTTTTGGGCTTCTGTATCATGAGTGGGCATTCTCTGAGAATGCTATTGCACATGGCAAAGGAATCTCCTGAGTTACCCTCATTTGGAAGAAACCCTTCTATAGTCCTTTGAATTATTTCAATATCTCTGGGCCTTCGTAAGCCTAATGAAAGTTTTTTTTAATTAAATAGGGTCTTATAAATCTGAAGATTTATAATTATATCTGTAATAGAAATTGTTTTGAAATCAACAAAGGTACTAATAGAAGTCTAATCAGTTAATAAGTTATAATTTTCAGAGATTCTTGTAGATGCAACCAATGGTCTTATTAAATAAGAAACACAGAGCCGATTCAGAGAAGAAAGCCAAGAGGTCAGAGCTAAGAGCCTCACCCTTCCTGATTCAGGGATCCTTTTCAGCCAAGAGAGCTCTCCGAAAAAGACCTACTTCCTGTGTGTATGTCTTTATATACTCTAGCTGTTCTGCCTTCTCATTGGTTGTAAACCCAAACATGTGACTGCCTCGTCACTGCCTGAATGTACCGCCCTCCAGGTCCTTAAAGGCGTGCGCCACCGCCGCCACGCACTTGCTATGGCTCTAATAGCTCTGACCCCCAGACAACTTTATTTATTAACATACAATTAAAATCACATTTCAGTACAAGTAAAATACCACCACAGATTCTCATGTTATATTTACTATTAATTGTACATATGGATAATTAAAGACATTCCCTTTATCTGTTTGTATAGTGCTAGATGATGACAATAAAATAACTTGGATAGTTGAGATCAAACACCTTCCCTCAGATCATGGCTCTCAGCACATGAACTTGGGTTAACACACACAAACCTCTATTTGGTCTTTACCCAGTATTAAAGAATTTTTAAGGCCATAGTTCATCTGATATATCTTGCCTCTATTTAGTGATTAACACACACATGATTGTGAGTTGAGTATGAAAAGGCATAAGAGTGTCCCAACACCAAAGAAATCACAGGTTCATGAAGTCAGAGACATAATCTCCACACTCAGAGTTGTATGTTTATTCCTTTTTTTATCTGAGTGTTCCAATGTCTGAATGAAGTGGGAATAAAACCTCTCTCTGTCTTTTAAATTGCCCATAGCATTTTGTTTGTATGTTTAAGTATTTACGTTTGCATCACATTCTTCAGTTAGAGGTAAGTCATGGCTTCTACATGCCAAAGACTGTATTTTGACAATAAGCAAAGCATTGCCAGCCACCACCATTTATGAAGAGCTTTGCATGCGTCAAATGTTGCATCTCTTTTATTTTTGAAATAATACCATTATATAGATGCTGTGACAGTTATTTCACAGTTGAGATAATGGATGACTAGTGATACTATGTACCCTGACCAAAGTTACAGAGTTAGAAAGAGGAAGAAATGGATTTCAAACTCAGGCCATTAGGCTTCAAGGCACTTATACTTAACTTTGTACCACCTGCACAATGCCAGACTGTTTTTATTTTCCCCATGCCTTTACCTCTGGACCTACCAGAATACTCTAAGTGACTCAGTGGAGTTTTGTGTACCAAAGTTGGTATACAGTAGACTCATTTGTAATAAAGGGGAGAGGGCTGTGCAAGAACACAATTCTAATCTCTTAGAATAATACATTTACTACAGACTGGGTAATTTATAATGATTAGGAATTTATTGACTCACAGTTCAGGGACTTTAAAGTCCAAGATCCAGGAGTTGTAATGTAATGAAGAGGCTTCTTACATCATCTCATGGTGGAAAGACAAGGAAAGGGTGAAAGATACAGTAGCATTAATCCATTCATGAGGGCAATGTCTCCATGACCCAAAGTTGGGATGACATACTCAAACCATAACACTTAACCTTCCTTCTTAGGGAGAAAAAGCCCTATATTCTTCTCTGGTTACATAAATCCTTCCAACATCTTCATCCTGTGAGAGTTTTTACTTTTCTGACCTTTCAGTCATGATCTCAGCCCTAGCTATGATTTTCAAGCATTCAATCCAGGCATTGTGTTAGGTCTGAGGAATTAACTTAAGTAAACTTAAGGATAAGACTCTTGCTTCTCCCTCTCAGGATAAAGAATTAACCTCTCAAAATTATAATGTTAGAAAACTAATTAATTCTATTTATTCATCTACTTAATCAACTCTCATTCTTTCAACAACTCATTGTTTTGATTTTATACAGTTTCAACCTTCAAGGTGTTCACAGTCAATGACAACAACCAGCAGGCAACTCAATGATTAATGCAAACACTGGCTGTCCTAGTTTGCCTCAGCTCTGGGATCTCCTACGATGTGGGACCTACCTGGCCCAAACTGGGACATTCCCTGACAGTTGGGTCAGTCGGTTATTTGAAACCTGTGACTCAAACTGTAAAGCCAAGGTGACATTTCCCAGCAGACAGATGTGGAACTCAGTTTCATAGTATGCGACTCCACATTGTGATAATGATGAATCTAAACACAGGGACACATGTGAAGAGAGAGAACAAATACAAGCAGAGCCAAACAGCTTTGACCTTTCTGAGTGAACACTAAACTAGCTTTAGAAATCAGCTCCTTTCGTTTTCTAAAGACCCATCTTCCACATCCCACTCTTTTCTGCATCCACAGCCTGATCCCGATTGCAGGGCATCTGGAGCATAAAGCACTGTAGAATTTTAAGTTGGCTACACTCACCCTGCGGATATCAAAGGATGAAGAACTCTCTGGAGCAGCAAAGCGTGGCTAAGTATGCAACAGCTTCGTTTGCTGAGTGACACTGAGCCACTGGGGATGCTTCTTCGGTATGGTGGAGACAGTACTGAAGCTTTCTCAATTGACCTGGGCAGGAGCACAGGTTGGAACCTCTGCTGAGGACAGACACTCTCTGTTCCCAAGGAAGAACTTGATCTCTGGAGGCTTGCGATGGAAGACTATTGCAGAACTGCCAGAAAACATAATAATTGCTGTGATTATGATTATGAGCGCCTTATAATTGCTGCTCCATCATGCCAACTATCTTGGGAAGGAAAGAGGAAGGCTTTATGAATAAATGATCACTTAAATATTTAAACAGATGATTATAATATACAATTTGAAATTCGCTGCTTTTATAGAGCCTTAAAGGCAAGTGCTACTTACAAGTCTGGGTGATTTGAACAGGCTTCCTAGTTAAGATGTTTGGTAGTCTGAAATATGTATCTTTGTGGAAGGACCTTGTACAAAGTCTAGGTGATAGATAAATTAGAAAGTATTTATATAACATAGATATTTAGGTTGCATATTTAAGAAATGTGCTAGAAAATATATTGAACAATGTTCTATCTTTAACCTAGTTCCAACAGAAAATAGCACTTCACAGAGAAACCAAGCCCATTGGAGGAAGAGGGCATTTCCTCATGTCTCAGACCTCCTGTCATATGATAAAACAAGTCTAGTACAATACTGTGGAAACATTCCGTAAAGCATAGTTTAAAAAAGACAGAAACAGCTTTTATTTGAGAGGAAAACACAGATGATATAGGAGTGATATTGCTAGAAGACACAAGCTGCATTGTGTGTTCCTAAAATCAGGTACCTACTCCCACTGTCATCCAGAGAGAAAGCCAGTTAGGTTGAGAGGGAAGAACCTGTGAACTGTTGCTCTGTTTCTGGATGGACATGGTTCAGGGACAGTAAAGCTCTAGGAGGCATGCATAGCCTGCAGCCATGAGCTGCATGCATCCAAGGACATCCACGATTGTGACCCAAATGCAAAATTGCAAACTTATTGAAACTCCATGAAATTAAGGAAAAGCAAATAATAACAAAAAAGAAGAAAACACAACAAGAGAGGTGAAAACTATGTGACAAAAACAATCTGTACTCTGCAGAACCTGAACTATATCCTCCCTTCCATTTAGAGTCTCTCACCTGAAGCAGATCACAGTGACCACAGATGGAAGCATCCTGATCTGGTATAAGGACCAGTCTACCTGACAGTAGAATCAGTCTGGTGAGGATTACCATAGAGATGAGGAAGGAAAACCATGTATCAGAGGCTTCTCCTCATAAGATAGGTGAGGCTAAAGATGTTTGTTCTGAAGCCAGACACACTTTGCAGGTATAGGAGGAAGGAAGACCATTTGAGCAGAGTGCACACGAGGCTGAATTAGCCTAACGATGATCTTTCAGTCTTATTCAGGCATTTTGTCTTTGGAAATATTACAATGGACTCCAAGGAAAAATGAAAAGTAGTTATGAGCAGCACATCTCTCTTATTTGCAAATGTATATTGTTTACACTCTGAATTAGTCAGTCTAGGCTAGGTTGTGCTGTGGCAACTAAAGAGCCTGGTGGTCTTGCTGGCTTAACAAAAGCAAAGGTCTATTTCTCTTTTATTCCCAATTTTTCAAAAGATAAAATATTCTTACATAATTTCCCCAAATCCCTTTCATACCCCCCTTATTCCCTTTCAAATTCATGGCCTATTTTTCTTTAATTACAGTTAATGATATATACAGTTATGTTATATGTATATATAAATGCAACATGCTGAATTTGCTTAATGTTGCTTGTTTTATGTTTTATGTTATATGTTTTCAGGGCTGACCATGTGATACTGGAAAGATTGTAGAAGCCAGAGAACCAAAGGCATATTTCCTACTTATATGACTTACTTCATGGGCAGAGGACAGAACTCAGCAACCCTCTTAAAGACCCAGGTAAATGGAGCCTGCATCATTTTGTAAACATATCAGATGAATCTTGTAACCATTGAGATCATTGCAGAAGGGAAAAAAATGGATGGTGGGGAAACATTAGCTCATGTTTCTTTATCTTGAGTGAATGTTGAAAGTCCATTAAATAATGATATCCCAAGCTAACTTCAAGACCCAGGTGTATATCACAGAAAAGCAATTCATATCTGTTTTCAAATCTTAGAAGTTAAGACTGGGATTCCTGAATGTAGGATGAGTGGGTATGTGATTCTTGTGCCTGCTCTTGGGGATCTTTTCCTTGGGTTGCCTCGTTCAGCCTCAATGTGATGGTTTTTGCTTTATCTTATATTTTATTTTGTCATGTTTGTTATCTCTTAGAAGCCTGTTCTTTTCTAGTGAGAGACAGAAAGTGAGTGGATCTGGAGGGGAGGTGGGATGAACTAGGAAGAGTAGAGAGAGGGGAAACTATAATCAGGATATACTGTATGAGAAAAGACTATTTTTCATAAAAGGAAAAATTGGAAAAAATAAAACATGACTAAAGAAATTTCCTAACTGGATGACCATGCAACACTTTTATTAAAACAGCAATTGTTATGTTCATAGTAATAGTTTGCCTGAACATATTTGAAAATAAAAGTAATCATATAAATTTTTACATGATACAAAAACTATGTATAGAAGGAAGGGACTTCAATTTCATACAAACTCATAGAGGGTATCATATCTACAAGGAAGGTAAGAATTTTCTCATAAGATCAGGAATAAGAGAAGTGTTCTAGTGTTTTCGCTGAAAATCTTAGCTGGAGCAATAAGGAAATAAAGGTCTCCTAAAGGAGAGAAAAATGTCTGTATCAATGGTACAAAATTATATACAGGAAAACATACACCTATTGGAAACAAAAAGAACAGTTAATAAATTAAGGGATTGAAAAATAACATTTCTATGTGCTGAGAAGGAACTATCCAAAAATCAAGTAATAGCATAAACATGATTAGGCAGAAATATAATCAAGGAGGTAAATGACACAAGATGGTGCACTGATGATATAAAAGACTGATGGACAATGGAGAGACAAATAAGTGGAAAAATAGCCAATATTCACAGACTTGAATACATTAATAGTGTTAAAATATCTATACTAATTAAAACAATATGCCACTGTGGTGAAATCCTTATCAGAACAACTCCAGTGATATTTTTTACAAAAAGGGGAAAAATAATCCCACTTCTCATCTAAAGAATTTTAATATCCAAAGGACGCACAAACCTAACTTCAAAATACACTACTGAATTGGAGTGACCAACAGAGCATAAACTGCTACGAAAACACAAAGATGGACCCATGGGACAGGTTGGACCGCCTGGAAACAAATCTCTACATTTACATCTGACATAGGTACCCAAACTGTACAATAGAGATGGAATAATCTCTACAATCAATGGTGGTAAGTAAATTTGATCACATATATGAAAGAATAAAGCTGATCTCAAAACATATGCAAAAGCCATTCAAAATTGATTATTGAATTCTAAAATAAAATCTGAAAATATGGTAGTCATGTAAGAAAAACTAGGGGAAAATTTTTGACAGTGTTTTAGGCAATGATAGAAAAGGCCAAAGTAGAAAATGGGATTAAATCATATTAAAAAGCCAACAGAGAGAATAAAGAGACAATCCCTGGAACAAGAGAAAATGTTTACAAACCACAAATCTAATAAGGAGCTAATATCCCAAATGTATACTTTTTGGCAGCATGCATACTATTTACTTGGTGAGTTATCTCTCTGGCCCATATATATTATATATATGTATATATATAATATATGTTAATATATATAATATATATTAACAAAAAACTTTTCTATTTTTTTTACATTTTTTATTCGAATGATTTTATTTTTTTAAAGCTAAAATTTTAAACTTTTACTTCTTTAACTTACTTTTCCGAAATTTATTTAAATAACATTTTTTCATTTATTTTACATACCAATTGCAGTTTCCCCTTCCTCTTTCTCCTCCCTCTACCCCACTCCTCTTCCTCCTCCATGCAAAAAGGGGCAGGCATCCCATGGGCTTGAGCAAAGCATGGCACATCAAGTTGAGGCAGGACCAATCTCCTCCCCTTGTGTCAAGACTGGGCAAGGTAATTCAGCATGGGGAACAGGCTCCCAAAAGCCAGATAAGTACCAGGGACATGTCCTGATCTCACTGCTAGGAACCTTACAAGGAGACCAAGCTACACAATTGTCACACACATGCAGAGAGCCTAGGTTGGTCCCACTGAGGCTCCTTAACTATTGGTCTAGAGTCCATGAGCTCCCATTAGCTCAGGTCAACTGTCTCTGTGGGTTCTGCCATCATGAGCTCCATGCCCCCCAACCCCCACACCCCAGGCTTGTACAATTCCTCCTCCCTTTCTTCAGCAAGACTCCCCGAGCTCAGCTTGGCTGTGGATTTCTGTATCTGTTTCCATCACTTACTAGATAGATTATCTCTGACAATTATGGTAGTCACCAATCTGATTATAGTAGATGGCCAGTTCAGGCATCCTCTCCACTATTGCTAAGAGTCTTAGCTGGAGCTATCCTTGAGGATTTCTGGGGGGTTCCCTGGCACCAGGTTTTTCCCTAACCCCCAAATAGCCCCCAATCCTATCAAGACATTTCTTTCTTTACTCTCCCCTTCCTTCCTGCCTCCCCAACCCAGCCCACTCAACCAGCTCCCTCAAGTTCCCATCCCTCTATTCTCCTTCCCTGCTCCCAGTTTACCCAGGAGACCTATTTCCCTTTCACAGGGAAATCCATGTATCCTTCTTTGGGCCCTCCTTGTTATCTAGCCTCTCTAGAGATGTTGGTTATCCTATACTTTACTCCTAATATCCACTTATGAGTAAGTATATATCATGTTTGTCTTTCTGAGTTTGGGTTACCTCACTCAGAATGATTTTTTTTTCTAGTTCTATCCATTTGCCTACTAAAATAATCCTGTACAATAAGGAACTTTTGGAAGCATCACCATCCCTGACTTCAAGCTCTACTATAGAGCTATAGTAATAAAAACAGCTTGGTATTGGCATAAAAACAGACATGTAGATCAATAATTCAAATCAAAGACCCTGACACTAATGACATTAATAATCCACACACCTATGAACACCTAACTTTTGACAAAGAAGCCAAAATTATACATTGACAAAAAGAAAGCACCTTCAACAAATGGTGCTGGCATAAGTGGAGGTCAACATGTAGAAGACTGCAAATAGATCTATTTCTATTGCCATGCACAAAACTCAAGTCCAAATGGATCAAAGACCTCAACATAAATCCAGTTACACTGAACCTGATAGAAAAGAAAGTGGGATGTAGCCTTGAACGCATTAGCAAAGGAGACTACTTCCTGAATGTAACACCAGTAGCACAGACACTGAGATCACAGTTAATAAGTGGACCTCCTGAAACTCAGAAGTTTCTGTAAGGCAAAAGACATGGTCAATAAGACAAAATGGCTTAAAGAATGGGAAAATATCTTCTCCAACTCCACATCTGACTGAGGGCTAATCTCCAAAACATATAAAGAACTCAAAAACTAGACATCAAAATACTGAACAGTCCAATTAAAAAATCAGCTACGGAGCTTAACAGAATTCTCAACAGAAGAATCTCAAATGGCTGAAAGACATTTAAGGAATTGCTCAACATCCTTAGTCATCAGGGAAATGCAAATCAAAATGACTCTGGTCATTTCAGTTAAGGTCTGGAGAACTCTCATGCCATTTGGTGATAGTATGCAATACAGTATATGTTAAAACTGAAAAGAGATTAGATTTGCAATGTTGTGTTTGTAAGAAAAAAACAATGTGATGGATGTATTAACTATATTTATTTAAATATTAAGTCATTAGATATACTAAAGTATTTTGTATATCATATTAATTATTTGTCAGTTGTTCCTTATAAAACTAGGTGGGGGGACTTTGCATATCCTCAAACACATGGAGTGTGGCCCTGCAATGTCAGAAGCACAATTGGTTACTAAGTTTTTAGAAGTCCTGTTTACTCTCATCAGAGAAACGGCAGGTTCTAGGAATAAAGCGTGACTTTTTATAACCCAGAGCGTGTTAAATTCTGGGAAACTGTACTTTAGTTTCCTTAACACTTTAACTATCCCCCCAACCCCTCCCCCAACCTCATTGTCCCTTTCCGTGAAAAGAGGCGGACACTCTGGGAGCTATTTCCTGCCCCCTGGACTGTATGGTATCCTCACTTTTCCATCCACACAGGTGACTCCAGTGGGTTTTTTTTTTCCATGAAGCAATATAAATATAAAATACTTTTTCAGAATTTAACGGGTTTCATGATATCTGTTGGCGACTGCTTTCCTTATTCCCCGTCTAAATTCTTCATTTGTGTTTGGATTATTTTTGCCTTGTAAACAGAGGATTAAAGATTAGCACAGACATTCTGAGGTTGACTAAGGTAGTATGTTACAGTGGGTGGTAGAGGTCTTGCTTTTTCTCTGTTACGAAGTTGTTCAAGAATGTATGAAGAGAGTCATGAATGTACAGTATTTGAATCCAGCTCTTAGTTCATGTGGCCATGTCTGTATGATGACAGATGTTCGTCAGGGAATAAAGTGTCTAGTGTCATTAATGCTCAGTACCCTTGCCCTTCAGTGTTGAGCCCTAAACCTTCCTTTCCTTTTAAGTTAGGGGGTGACAGGTTTATATCAGCAGCAACCATCAACCGACCAATGGGATCTACTTAGTGGTGACTGGATTTGGCCTGATCACACCACAGTGTGGCTGATTGGGTCCTTGTAGAAATAGCCTCAGTTTCTACCATTCCCCCAGAGACTGCTTCTTGCCTGACTGAGAAGGACATGGAGACTCCTGGTTGGAGGTCACTGGGTCATTTTGAAGTGGGGGTGAGGGCCCAGGGGCTGGTACTGCTGTGGGAAGTCCTTGCCTCTTGTAGATCCAGCCTTAATGTCTGACATCACTGCATGAGCAGATCTTGCACAAAGTGGATATCAGAGTTACTACTGTGAGGAGTAAATAATGAGAAAAGTTTAACCAAAGAGAATGAGATACCACATCCTGTCTGCCTGTTACTATTGATTTGAGTGGTTCCTTAGAAAACTGAATATAACACAAACCAGGACATTTTTGGAAATGTATGCACTCTAACAATTTTCTGTGAATTTTTTTTCTTTTTTCTGGAGCTGAGGACCGAACCCAGGGCCTTGTGCTGGCTAGGCAAGCGCTCTACCACTGAACTAACTCCACATCCCTGTGAATTTTTATACAAGCACTGTTTTTATTAATTATATAAAATAGAAAAATAGAAAAGAAAGAAGTGCTAGCCACTTCTGAGCTAAGACATCTATTCTGTAAGGATGACATGTAGCACCTCCATGCTACTCACAAAAAACCCTGTTTGTTTGAAAAAGTTTCCTAGAATTCAAGGAAAACAAAAACACAGCATACTAAAATCTATGGATTTGATAGATTTTGAAGGCAATGAAGGCACTTACTCCCAGGAAATCTTACATGAAAGTACCTACATCAAAAAACTTGGCTGGGCAGTGGTGGCACGCACCTTTAATCCCAGAACTTGGGAGAATTTCTTTCATCCCCAAAGCTCAGTATTCAGTTATGTGTATGAACTGTATCTGCTCATCTAATAAAATAGCTACTATAAAGATCTGTGGGGTCATATGGAAATAATAAGTAACTAGAAAGACAGGTGCTGGAGTGAATAGGAAGACATCTTAGATTCGCGAAAACATCTCAAATTGTCATCCACAGTTACTCTACTATTTGGCACACAAGCAAAGGATGGCACCTGTAAAGGATGGCACCTGTCCTTGGTTTCCACTTTCAGCAATGGGTGCCATTAAAATTGTTTTTAATTTTTTCCCTAATGGAAAACAACACTGGCCAACTTTACACATGCTTATTTGACATTTAGCAATTTTTCATATGGTTATTCACCTCTTGCATATCTTCTTTGGTAAGATATCTGCTCATCAGATAGGTAAGAGACCACCAGGCCCCAAACACTTGGATTCTACTTCCTAGTCTTCCTAGCTCCCACTGCAAACCAGTAAGGGGTATTGAATCAGTAAGGAGTCCCCGACTTGGAGCTCTCGGCCAGTATTTCCACAGTTCCCCCTAGTTCCTGGGGCCTATAAGTAAGCCATTCTAGACTGTCAGTCTCAGACCCACACTTCCACTAAACCAACTAGCTCCAAATGTGTGAATCTTGGTGTAAAACAGACAGCACAGAAATCAAAAACAATGTCTCCAACAATACACCAACATTTATGTTCGCAAAGATGGGCAGGGACACCTGATTTCATTAATACAAAATTATACTAGATGTAAAACCACAGATTAGTTTAATATAGTGACAGTGGATGGTTTCAATACACAACTATTACCAATAGATAGGTGAGCTAGACAGACTTAAGAGAAACACTGGAGTTAAATTACACTGTAAATCAATAGGATTCAAGAGACATTCACAGAATATTCCACCAAAACACCTATATACACAATTTTTTTAAGTCTGGAATGGTCTCCAAAATTTATCACACTGCCTTTTTTTTCCTACAACAAATATAGGAGAAATGAAACAACATCCCACATTCTATAAGCCCACAATGAAATAAACCTGGATATCAACAACAGTACACAAACTCATGGAGACTAAAAAATGCACCACTGGATGATAATTTCATCAAGGAAGAAATCAAGAAAGAGATAAAAATTTCCTAGAATTCAGTGAAAACAGAAACACAACTTACCAAAATCTACGGATGTGATAAAATTTTGAAGGCAATGAAGGCACTCACTCCTAGGAAAACTTACATGAAAGTACTTACATACATCAAAAAATTTGGCCACGTAGTGGTTGCGCATGCCTTTAATCCCAGCACTCAGGAGGCAGAGTCAGGCAGATCGTTGTGAGTTCAAGGCCAGCCAGGTCTGCCAAGCTAGTTCCAGGACAACCAGGGCTACACAGAGAAACCCTGTCTTCAAAACAAACAGACAAATTTTGAGGGAGCTCAACTTACTGATAAACTTGAAGGCCTTGGAAAAATAAAACAAAAACATATATGGGAAGAGATAATCAAAGTCAGAATCAGAGATGAAATAAAAATGAAAAATGATAAAAAGAACCAATAAAACAAAGAGTTGGTTCTATGAGAAGATTAATATGATTGACAAACCTTTAGCCAAATTAACCACAAAATAGAAAAGATCCAAATTGATAAAGTTAGAAATGAAAAAGGAGATATTGCAACAGACACTGAGGAAATTCAGAGAATTATAAGGACATACATTAAAAATTTATATTCTATTTAATTAGAAAACCTAAAATTTAAACAGACCCATAAGAGCCATTGAGACATAAAATATATTGAAAACTCATGCAACTAAAAGGAGTTAGAGCCAGATGGATTCAGCACAGATTTCTACCACATTGTCAAAGAAGAATGAAGACCAGTAGTCCTCAGATATGTCTGTAAAACAGAAAAGATCTCCAAATTGTTTTTATGAAGCCATTATCCCTTGATACAAAAACAAACAAACAATCAAACTAAAAAAAAAAAAAAACAAACAGGTAAAGACATACCAACAAAAGATCTCCCTAAGTAAAACAGAGATACAAATGTTTGGCACAGTATACCTGGAAACTGAACTCAAGGACACATCCAAAAGACTGTCCACCATGATAAAGTAGACTTCATCCTACAGATGCAGAGATGGCTCAATATATATAAATCAACAAGTGTAATCAACCATAAAAAGAGATTCAAAGACAGAAACCACAAGAGCATCTCATGAGATATAGAAGAATCTTTAACAAAATCCAATATCCATTCATCATATGACTCTTGGAGAGTCTACAGACGCAGGGAGCCTATTTCAACACTTAAGGCAATATGCAATAACCCCACAGCCAATATTGTGTTAAATGAATATAAACTCAAGAACAAGGCAAGGATGTTCACCCGATCCAGTCCTGCCCAATATAGTGCTTTAAGTCTTAACTTGAGTAATAAGACAAGAGAAGGAGATAAAGGGGATGCCAATAGGAAGAAAGAAGTTAAAGAATCCTTGTTTGTAGATCATATGGTTCAATACACAAAAGACTTTAAAGACTCCACCATAAAACCACAGCTTATAAACACATTCAGCAAAGTAGCAGGAAACAGTAAATACTCAAAAATCAGAAGCATTTCTATAGATCAACAACAGACATACTGAGAACATCTAATGGTTCCTTGTTCATGTATGGGAAATTATTGCATTTTTATATTAATCTTATAAATTGACATTTCATCAGTTGCTTAGTAGTTCAAGAGTACATTGTAATTTTTATTGTTTTAAATAATAAGAGTTTTCTTTTTTCTAGGCTACCCAATGCATAGACATAATCATTTGTAGTAGTACTTTATGACCTTTTATATTTCTATGACATCAGTGGCCTTTCATTAATATTTTGTATCTCCCAAATTTTTGGGTTTTTTTCTAGGTTTTGTTTTCAGTGTAAAAATGAAAGGAAAACCTATGAAAGGAATTATCTATATCATGTTTTTATAAAAATGTAAACTTGTATTCCACAGAAGACCCAAAGAATATAAAAACACATGGCAGAGACCAGGGGAGGCTATTTGAAATTCATATAATCATATTATCTGAAAAAGGACTTGCATCCAGAATATATAGTTCTAAAAGTTAAACAATAATCAACCCCATTTAGAAATGAATAAAAGATCTTAACACAGAGTTTATGAACAAGAGATGAGTCGATAAAAACATAGAAATGCTTGATGTCACTCTTGAGTAAATCCAGATGAAAACCACAATTATGTGTACCTGTTGTAATTTCTCTACTTAAAACATAAAAGTGATGTTATAAAATCTTGCCAAGAATATAGACAGCTCAAACATCACACATTGTTGACAAGAATGAAGGAGGATTTAGCGACTATGCAAAAGCAATCAGGCAGTTTCTTACAAATTTAAACAAAGGCTTATTATGTGGCCCAGCAATCACACTCTTAAGCATTTACCCAAAATAAATGAGAACAGATCTTACAAAACACTGCATGAAAATCTGGTCATAATTGTCCTCAACTGGAGCTGAGGATATGATCAATTATTAATATGCGGGCTCTGCAAACATGAGGACCTTAGTTCAATCCTCAGCACTCATCTAATAGGTCCAGTGTGACAGCACCACACCTCTAATCTCACCGTGAGAGAGGCAGACTCACTGACCAGTCAGAGTAGACAGATCAGTGAACCCCAGACCCCAATGACAGAGCTGTCTGGGGAAACAAGGTGGGTGTCCCCTAAAGGAACAATACTTGAGGCTGAACTCTGACCTCCACACACATGTGCACATATGTGCATCTGAACACATGCACACACACTCACCCCAAACTGGAAACAAATGTCTCTATTAACAAGGCTGACTTTCAAATATATATTGAAAAGTTTGGAAAGCTCACAGGAGACATGTCACATGAGTCAATTTCTGAGACTCTCCTTGAAAAATGAAACTCTGCAGAATAAAAGCAAGTCAGTGATCTTCAGTGAAAACAGGATAGAGGAATTTTGAGGGTAATTCATTTTTTTCTGTCATGGTGGTAATGGATTATATGACTCTATAGATATGAATTAACAACCATAGAATTATATACAGCATAGAAGTGCAATTTTACTGCATAAATAATTTTAAATGTATCTTAAAATGCTATAAAACAAGTGAGAATAACATCAAAATATTTTCCATGCCATAGGAGGGAAAGAACATTTGGTGCTACTGCTTTCTGGAAAGCCATTTATTTGTAACAAAAAAAAATGTGAAATTAAAAGCTCGTAAAATTAATTACCTCCAGAATAATATCATAAAAACTTGTAAGTAGTTTTTGGCCAAAGGTAATGAGCTCAGACTAAAAGATTTGGAGAGAGAAATCACATGCCTATAAACCACATAGTGGATAAATTATGGGATGGACACTCAATGGGTACAGAGTGATGTGGATTATTAGTTTAAGATGTATTACACATTCGTTTATGCAGTGGAATATTTGTTTAATGATGCAAAGATGTGTCACATTCTTTTTTACTTTTTTTTAATTTTGATAAGTATGTATTTTTTTATTTTGCAATACAATTCAGTTCTACATATCAAAATTGTTTTTTTACTTATTTTTATTCTTTATTAAGAAATTTTAATTCATATTACATACCAACCACATAACCCCCTCTCTTCTCTCTTCCTGCTCCCTGCCCAACCTCTCCTCCAACCCACACCCCCATTCCCTTCTCCAAAAAGGTAAGACCTCCCATGGGGAGTCAGCAAAGCCTGGTAAAGTCTGTTGAGCCAGGTCCAATCCCCTCCCTTGCAGCAAGGCTGGGCAAGGTGTCCCACCATAGGTAATGCGCTCCAAAAAGCCAGCTCACGCCCCAGGGATAGATCCTGATCCTACTGCCAGGGGGCCCTTAAGCAGATCAAGCTACATAAGTGTCTCACTTGTGCAGAGGGCCTAGTCCAGTCCCATTCAGGCTCCACAGATATTGGTCTAAAGTTCATGAGTTCACACTAGTTCAGTTTGGTTGGCTCTGTAGGTTTCTCCATCATGATCCTAATGCCCCTTACTCATAGAATCCCTCTTTCCTGTCTTTGACTGGACTCCTGGAGCTCGGCCTGGTGTTTAGCTGTGGATCTCTGTATCTGCTTCCATCTGTTACTGGATGAAGGCTCTATGATGACAGTTAGGGTATTCACCAATCTGATTACTGGGGTAAGCCAGCTCAGGCACCCTCTCCACTATTGCTAGTAGTATAAGCTGGGGTCATCCTTGTGGATTCCTGGGAACTTCCCTAGTACCGGGTTTCTCCCTATACCCATGATGTCTTCCTTTATCAAGATATCTCTTTCATTGCTCTCCCACTCCGTCTCTACTCCTAAATTGTTGGTGGGAGAGCAAGCTTGTACAGCTACTTTTGAAATCAGTATGGTGGTTTCTCAGAAAATTGGGAATCAATCTCCCCCAAGATCCAGCTATACCACTCTTGGGCATATACCCAAGGAATGCTCAATCATACCACAATAACACTTGCTCATCTATGTTCATAACAGCATTATTTGTAATAGCCAGAACCTGGAAACAACCTAGATACCCCTCAACCAAAGAATGGATAAAAAAAAATGTGGTACACATACACAATGGAGTACTACTCAGCAGAAAAAAAAACACAACAACAACAATGACATCATGAAATTTGCAGGCAAATGGATGGAACTAGAAAATATCATCCTGAGTGAGGTAACCTAGACTTATAAAGACAAACATGATATATACTCACTCATAAGTGGATACTAGATGTAAAGCAAAGGATAACCAGATTACAACCTACAGCTCCAGAGAAGCTAGCTAACAAGGAAGACCCTAAGAGGGACTCATGGATCACCCTGGGAAGGGAAAATAGTTTAGATCTCCTGAGTAAACTTGGGGAGAGGGGGGAAGTAGAGGGTAAGGGATGGGGGATGAGAACATAAGGGAATAGGATGATCATGTTGCATTGTTTTATGTTGCATTTATTTAACTCTGTAAAGTTGTTTTACTTTGTCTGCCTAAAATACCTGATTGGTCTAATAAAGAGCTGAATGGCCAATAGCTGGGCAGGAGAAAGGATGGGCAGGGCTGCTGGTCAGAGAGAATAAATAGAAGAGAAGGAGAGAGGAGGAGCAAGAATAGGAGAAGGAGAGAGGACACCAGGGTCCAGCCACCCAGCCATACAACCAGCCACAGAGTAAGAAAGAAAATAAGGTATATAGAATAGAGAAAGATAAAAGCCCAGAGGCAAAAGGTAGATGGGATAATTAAGGAAAGCTGGCTCAAAATAAGTCAAGCTAAGGTCAGGCATTCATAAGTAAGAATAAGTCTCCATGTATTTATTTGGGAACTGGGAGGTAGGCCCCCAAAGAGCTTAAAAAAAAAAAACTACAGAGTGATGTAAACAAAACTTTGCTGTAGTCAAAAGCCTTGACAAACCTCACAGACACTGCATGATCCCATTTACAGAGTGTTGGCACTAGGTATTTTTGTGTTGCTGTGACCAAAGTAAGACGCCAGTAAGAGCGGGGGAGGACTTATTTTCACTCAGCTTCACAGGCTTCAGTCCAGCATTTCTTGCCTTTGTGCACTTGGATAAAATAATATGGCAGCAGGGATATGTCATGGAGGAAGGCTGTTGATGGCTAGCCAGGGAGCAGAGAACATGACAGACACATCAAATTTAGATCCAAGGATCCCTAGGACACACTTCCACCAGCTAAACTCTATAACATCCCCCAAATGGTACCAAAACCTCAAAAATCAAATAGAAAATAAAATGTGAGTGTGTAGGGGACTGTGGTGGTTAAAATTCATTGCCAGGTTGAGAGGGTTTAGAATCACCTAGCAATAATGAAAGGAACTAATAGAGATTTCACACTCAACCCACAGTAGTGTCTTCTTATCCCACTTGTAGTGCTGAAGATCCAGGTCACATGGAACCCCCCAGACCAAGACAGCCTCATCTCAAATCTAGCCACATAGTCATACAACCATAACCAAGACAGGAGGCTTCTGGTGCACAGTTTGAGTTTAAACAGGGCAAGAAAAAAAACTTTATTGAACCCCTACTCTGCTACATAAAAGGGGAGCAAGAAATTTTACAGTGTGGAAATTCTTTCTTGAGCTAAAATCTGTGCGTAAAGATTCCTCAACTACACATTGAAAGGTAACTGAGTTATATATCTGACTTATGAATATTACCCCCCAAAGAAATTTCAAACCTAAAACTATCTCTTCTACTTATTGACTGACTACATGGCCTTGTCTGTTTCTTCAAATGGTTTGAGCTGAGCTTTCTCACATGTGTAAGGAAAATCAAGGCAATAATTTCCATGAGTGAGGGTGATCCGGTAAGGTGCCCAGCATGTAGTAGATACATGACTAGTTTTGTGTCACATCTCAACAAACCTGAGGGGGAATGTCATTCTCAAGGGGAGATTTTCTGTCAGTGGAATTTCACTTACTAGACTGTGAGTGCTATGTAAACTTGTGGGTCCTTTCCTTCCCCTGTTCTTGGCAAGCACCACCTGTGATAAAAAACAAAGCAGGCAGCTGCAACCCACAGGGATGGGAAGGATAATGGCCAGCAATCTTTTGAATACATTGCCTTGAGGTAATGTATGGACCTACTTCATCCCCTTACTTTTGTGCCCAATGGAATAAAATGTTCAGACCTCTTTTAAGTCCAATTTCCTGAGCACCCAGAAACATCTGTGAACCTGACTAGGGATTCTTGTGACTTCTGAAAGCTGATGGCAAAGGGCCAGGGATTCTATAGATGCCCACACTGACACAATAGAGTGTTCTGGGTTCTCCACCCGCCAATCTTTGTATCATTTCTGGGAAAAGTTTATGTCATAATTAAATATACAGAAGTATATTCTTTATAGAATAATTCTAAATTGAATTCTGTAAGCATTAAGATTAATCAGGGGAGATTTAAAAATCAGTGGTTTATTAACAGCTTAAATTTATTTCAACCAACATATACAAATCACAAAATATTATATTATTTATGGAGTACTATGATGTGTGTGACAATATACATATACATTGTGTAGTGTTGGTCATTTGGCATTTCTTTGTGGTTGAAACATCTAAATATTTCTTTGTAAATATATAAATGCAGTGTGAAATACTATCATCAGCTGTGGTAACCCAAGTATACCATAGCACACCAGAAGCTCTTGAGCCCATCTGAGCATACCAACCTTTACCCTCTTATATCCAACCTTTCCCCATTGCCCCCACTCTGTCAAGTTCTTTATGTTCTACATGAGTAAGCTGAGGCAATGCTACCATCTCTAGATTGTTTTCCTTGACGTAACAATCTTCATTTCTATCTGTGCCACATATGATAGGATCTCAGTGTGCTGGGAGATGTGTCTATGATAGCTTCTTTATGTTTTTACAATGCCAGTTGCCACATAAGGTGAACTTAGAATTTGATTGGGTTCTAATTCTAGCTCTACTCCATAAAACTCTAATCTGCCCAAGTAATATAACCTTCCTTTATCTGATCACTGGGAATCAATCATACTTAAAAATCCCTAGATATTCATGAAGATGTGTCCCCCAAAAAGGTAATCAACATTTCTTCCATAGTCATTGTGTCACCTACGGAAGGCTTATGCTTTCTTCCTCACTCCAGTGCTCTGAGAAAAGCTATTCAACAGTGCTCACCTTGAGTTGAGATAGAGAAGCCATGGGTAAAGTGGTAATAGCCTTATCTCATCCTCTTCAACCAGTCCAGACACATACGCATGTCTGGGGCCCATGCTAATGCTCCACTTTGCTCCTGTGCTTTGGCCTTGATACAGGGCTTTACCACTGGGAAGGGCTGTGCACATTCAGTGCATGAGCCCTTGAGAAATGCTAAACAGCAGAGCCATTAATTGCCTCAAGGAATTAGCCGATGCTTGCTTGCTTCTGGGAAAATCAATAGGTTCTTGCCAGGTTTCCGAAATGAAGCAACTGAGCCTTATAAAGCACGGAAGATTAAGAACTGACATTTCTTTCCCCTGCTGCTTTTGTATCATGTCTCAAAAAAGGAATGAGTACAGATTACAGACCCTGGTTCAGAGCAAGATAGGCCAGTGTATTATATTAAAATGAATTTGATTCACTTCATACAGAGACATAGTCACATGCTTTAGTAATTGGAATTCCATTTGTGACATTTAATCTACTGATTTGATGCTGGAAGTAACAGAAAACTTTAGCTTTTTTGAAATGTGTTGCTTGAATTGAAAGCACTGGGGCTTTTACAGTCTCTGTCAACTTTTTAGTTGTTTTTAAAATGTTTGATTCAGTCAATTATTTAGAACACCCACTAGGAGAATGATTTTAGTGGTCAGCACCATTGTTCAGTTCCCTCGTTTCTGGATGTTGAGAGGGTGGTAGATGATTTAGAGCTAAGGAAATACACTTTGTGATATGATTCTGTATCCTCTGCAATGCCCGGAACTCCATTTCCTTATCTAAGACCTTCCATCCTGATAACAAAGTAACTCTGATTCATTGCCCACTCTGTTCTTTCCTCAATGCCAGAGTTATGATTTAAGCATGAAAAGCTCCCCCAATGGTTCCTATGGTTGCACATTTAGTCCACAGGTATTCAAAAGGCTGTAGCACCTTTAGGAGGCCGGGCCTCTTAGGTTATAGCCTGGCTGTGGTTTGGATCTGAACTCACTCCCTGATTCCTGACTTGCCCAGATGTGAATATGATTCTGTCACCATGCCTTCCCCTCCATGGTGGAGTATATTACCATGTTGGGGTGGGTGCATCATCATGGTTAAGCATATTACCACGATGGAGTGTATCACCATGATGGAGTGCATTACTATGGTGAAGTATATTACCGTGATGGAGTGCATTACCATGATGGAGAGGCAAATAGAGATTTCTTCCTTAAGGTGTTTCTTGTCAGGTTCTTAGTTACTTTTCTCTGTTACTAACATGACCTGAGAGCCCTCTCTTCTCACGCATGCTAATGCTAGGAGAGCAATCACAGATGAAGCTGCCATAACACCATGTTTTCCTTTCTAAGCAGAAGTTCTCAGCATTGTTCGGTAGCATCAGTCCCCTGGGTAGTTCTGGGAGGGATTGATCATTTTATATGCCAGTCATATTCTCTTTTGTAGATGTAACCAACCGTCTTATTAAATAAGAGACACAGAGCCGATTCAGAGAAGAAAGCCAAGAGGTCAGAGCTAAGAGCTAAAACCTTACCCTTCCTCCTGAGGTGGTCCTACGTCTCCGAAAGAGAGCTACTTCCTGTGTTAAAGTCTTTATATAGTCTTTCTGTTCTGCCTTCTCATTGGTTGTAAACCCAACCACATGACCACCTCGTCACTGCCTGTCTGTAGAGACTTCCAGGTCTTCTATGGTTGGTATTGAGATTAAAGGCGTGTGTCTCCAATGCTGGCTGTATCCCTGAACACCAGAGATCTACCTAACCCTGTCTACCAAGTGGGATTAAAGGCGTGCGCCACCACTGCCACACTTTTGCTATGGCTCTAATAGCTCTGACCCCTGGGCAACTTTATTTATTAACATACAATTAAAATCACATTTCAGTACAAATAAAATACCACCATACTCTTTCATGTATATTTTAGGAGTGAACTGCTCACTATACTCTTGTCCATGGAACACCCCTGACTTCAGGTGCCAGTTCCATTTACTCTTCATGGTAACACTATCATCAATTAGGAGCTGTCCTTCCATGGGTCAGACAGTGGTCTATGTACAAGGCAAGTGCAATCAAAACCTTTACCACCACTGAGTCAGATTTCTGTCACTCTCACAGGTTTATTACAAGGGCACAAATGATATCATGGTCCTGCCTATTTTGTTTCTTAGATTGACCTGGCTCTCTCCTTGGGATTTTATTACTTGTGAGGTGTCACTGAAAATTACTCATGTCCTTTGATTTTTTTGAGATTGCCATGCTTGGCTTTTTATCCACTGAACCACATTCCCCTTTGACAATTCTACTCTTCCTTGTTCTCTAGTAACTCTGTGTGACTTTGGTAGTCACAATGTAAACAGAAATAGGGGACACATTTGTTATGAATAATTGCAAATGGACTTATCAGAGAAGATTTTGCATAATCATTTTTGTGTTAAGAGTTAAAGGTTGACTGAATTAGTATGACCTCAGGAGGTAGGTCTGGAGAGGAAACTGTAGTCTGAAACCAACACTGAAGACTGGGTGTATTGAAAAACTGGAATATTAAATATCTAGAAAAGTTAAGTTTAAAGTCCATTAAAAAACTTTCTCCTGTATTTTTAATTGTTATTTCTTTGATAATAATACATCTTTATCTATCTATTAACTAAATATCAAATATAGGTGACTAATGAGAGGTTAAGACAAAATTAAATTTTAAGTAGGCAGTGCTAATAGAACAGGGATGGAACTCCTTGGTATTTTTCTAGAAAATTAACCATTAGTATTTGCTTTCATGGGTAGGGTAAATTATGTTCATAGCTGTATGGAGTGGGCTTGGACCTAAGATTCTATTCTATCCTTGAGCACCAACAGTTCTTTTTAAAGGGACACAAGCTTTCCCTGAAGGGCAGTATAGCACATGAACGCTATGGAGATGAGGACTTGCACGTTTAACTTCTGCAGATCAGTTTTATTTCAGTTCAATATTTAATGTTTCCAAGGAACCTACATGGATTTTCTATTAAAAATGTTCCTCATCCTATTTGAGTTCTCAGGGACATTTGTTTTAAATGAGGCATCTTTAGATACCCCTAAAAATCAGTGCAGGCCTAAGATTGCATGAGATCTCAAATAATCACAGGCTGGCCTACATAATACCACAGATTTTCCAGCTGCTTCAGTGATGCTGAGGAATTCAAAATGATTATATGAGTGTTCCATAAAATCAAAGATGACACCAGTTCCTGAGTGAATTGAAAGAGGATACAAATGAACAGATTGGTGACAAGTACAATACTATACAGGACCTAAATAGACTAGAGGACAAGGAGGAGAAATTCAATGAAGAGGTTGAAATAAAGAAAATAGAAAATTGAGAGCAAAATGAAATGAAAAGTTCAATCAAGTTAAAGAAAATCTCACCAGAAGCCTCAAGAGCAGAGTCGATCAAGAAGACAGACTATCAGAGTTTGAAGACAAAGCAGATGATTAGAACATTCAGATGGCAAAGACAAAACACTCAGAGTTTGACCAGAAAAGTGAGATGTATAGAACTCCATTAAAAGACAGAACTTATGGATCACCAGTGAAATGCAAGCTAATGGCATGGAAAAGCTCAAATAAAACCATAATAGAAAGTTCTGCAAATCTAGGGCGAGTGGCATCCAAATACAGGAGACCTATAGAACGGTAGACTGAGACAAACTGCACTAACAACAGCCACCACCACCTCCCCAAACTAGACAAAAAAGATGAGACAAGAACCTCCACACATTTTACTGTTTAAACAGGGAGTACATAAAACAGTCTCAAAAGCCAAGAGAGAAGCACAAAATCACATATAAAGGCGAATCTGTGGTGATATCTTATTTGTATGTTAATAAAGTTTGCCTGGAGATCAGAGGTCATAGCCAGCCATAGACAGAAGTCAGGCAGTGGTAGCACATGCCCTTAATCCGATCGCATGGCAGGCAGAGTCTCTCTGTGTTCAAGGACACAGCCAATCCCAATACCAACCATAGAGCTGGAGGTCTGCATAGACAGGCAGTGACAAGGAAGTGATGTGGCTGAGCTTAGAGACAATGAGAAGGCAGAACAGCAAGGCAATAAAGTTACAGGTTAGACAGGAAAAAGCTAGTTCAGTTCTCTTGGGAAGCTACGGTGGCTTGGTGAGCTAAGGTTAGTTTGGTGGCTATCACTATCACTCTGATCTCTAAGGCTTTAACCCTTATATTTGGCTGTGTTTCTTATTTAGTAAAACTGTATATAAATTTGTCTACACAAATCCATCAAAATAATAACAGAGTCACCAACAGGTAATCTAAAATGCAGGAAACCATAGAATAATGTATTTTAATCTTTGAAACACAACTTTTAATATGGAATACTGTGTCCATCATGAAATATAGAATAAAGAAAAAAACATTATACAATAAACACAAAATAAAGAAACTCATAACCACTGAGCCAGCACTGCATAACACTTGAAAGAATCTCCCATACTAAACAGGTCAGGAAAAGGAATAAACCACAGCAGAACAGTACATTAGCAAGCAAGCATTAAAGAAGTACCAAACACCATAAAATAAACTGTAGTTGGTTGTTTGTTTTTACTCTCAGTTCTTTTGGTGGCCCACCACCCGCTCCCAAATAAATCACACACATAGGCTTATGCTTAATTATAAGTGCCTGGCTTTAGCTTGGCTTATTTCTAGCCAGCTTTTCTTAACTAATTATTTCATCTACCTTTTGCCTCTGGGCTTTTTTTTTACCTTTCTCTTACTTCTGTATATCTTACTTTCACTCTTACTCCATGGCTGGCTGGGTGGCTGGGTGGCTGGGTGGCTGGGTGGCTGGGTGGCTGGGTGGCTGGCCCCTAGCATCCTCCTCTCCTTATTCTCTTGCTCCTTCTTCTTTTCCTCTCAGATTTCTCCTTCTATGTATCCTCTCTGCCTGCCAGTCCCACGTATCCTTTTTCCTGCCTTGCTATTGGCCATTCACATCTTCGTTAGGTCATCAGATGTTTTAAACACATAAAGTAACACAGCTTCACAGAGTTAAACAAATGCAACATAAAAGAATGCGACACATCTTTTCATCATTAAACAAATGTTGAACAGCAAAAACAAATGTAACACATCTTAAAATAATATTCTACAGCAATAAACCCCCTCAAATGATAGGAATTAATACATACCTTTCAATAATAACTATGAATATAAATGACTCAATTCTTCAATCAAGGCACAGAAGACCAGATTGAACTTAAAAACCTAGGACTCATCTACTCTTCTATAAAATGATTAATAAATCAATAATAAATAAATAAATACTGTACCTCACTGGCCAAGACAAAACAGCTTCAGGTATGGGAAAGCATATTCCCAAGCACACAGAATTAGAAACAAACAGACAGAGCCATACTAATAATAAGGAAGAAAAGACTTCAAACCAAAACTAATCAGAGGAGAGATAAGGAAAGTAACTTCATATTGATTAAGAGCACAGTAACAATTCTAAAAATACAGACATTGAAATTGGCTCAACTAATTTCACGAAACAAACTGCATGACTGTATGTAAGGCATAGATTAGCCACAACCCAGTAACAGAAAAAGGCTCTAGTTCCTTAGTCTCACTAGTATATAAGTCATTCAGAGAAAGAGTCAACAAATAACTATCAGAATTAAATGACACCACAGATCAAATGGATTTTACAGACATCTAGAGAATATTCTACTTGCCAACTATAGAATACATGTTTTTCAGAAACCCGTGGAATGTTCTCCAAATGATCCACATTAAAACAAAACAGAATGAAAATAACTCCTTATATTCCATTTGATCACAATAAAATAAAACCAGACATCATCATCAAGAAAAGCTGTACAACATGCACAAACACAGTGCTGAATAATGGCTGGAACATTGAGGAAACTGGAAGGTAAATTTAAAAATCCCTAGAATTGAATGAAAATGACAGCACAACATACCAGAATCCATAGGACACAATGAGAGCAATTTTAAGAGCAGATTTTATAGCTATAAATGTTTATGTTAAAAAGAATTGAGGTGGGAGCTGGAAAAATGGTTCAACAGTTAAGAGCACTTGTTGCTCTTATTCAGGACCCAGGTATGGTTTCCAGCACCCACATGGTGATTTACAACCACCCCCAACTCCAGTTCTAGAGGACCTGGTACCTTCTTCTGGTCTCTGTGAGTACCAGGCACATATGTGGTACACATACATACATGCAGGAAAAGACTCATACACATGAAATAAAAATCTAAACATCAACAATTTCTAGTGAAGGTGTGGAGAAAACACAGTTGCTTCGAATGTAAATATGGAGAATAATATCATGGGTTTTGAAAAACTAAAAACAACTATTTTATGATCCAGTAATACCACTCTGGAATATATACTGAGAGGAAATGAAATTGATAGGAGCAAGAGACATCTGCATGCTCCTCCTTAATTGCAGCACTATTTAGTAAAGCCAAGAAATGGGAATAAATTGGAGAGTTCTTCAACCAATGATTGAATAAAGACAATACAGTGCATATATGATGGAATAGAATTCAGCAACAAAAAGAGTGAAACCCTGTCAAGTCTATCAACATGGATGGAACTCTAGCCTGTGGGAACACAGTCCAAGAATAGAGTTGGATGAGGAGAATTCTGAGAGCTTGTGAGAAAACTCCAAGAAGAGAAAAGAGATTTGTGACCTCAGTTTCTTCAAAACATGGAAATGTTCTTGGAATGTGTTTTCATGCTCCTGCCAGGTGTAGCAGGTAGGAGTGAGTTTACTTCAGATTACTGATTATCGCTTGCTGTTATTATTCAATTATGCCTTTATGGAAAAATATGTTTTTGCCATATGTGGCTTATCCTTGTCTTAACCACTGAGCAATGTTTCCAGACAGAGATTTTTTGTTAACTTTATTTTATGTATATGAGTATTTTTCCTGAATGTGTATCTGTGCACCATGTGCCTGTGGAGGTCTGAAGAGGGTGTCAGATTCCCTGGTACTCTAGTGTCAGATGGTTGTAAGACACCATGTGGGTTGAGGGAATTGAACCTGGGTCCTCTGGAAGAGTGGCCATAGCTCCTAACCACTGAGCTATTTTTCGAACCTTGTATACTTTAACCCTCAGAGTATAAATTGTCTGATGATGATCTGAATAAAGAAGGCCATTGCATGAAACTCTAGTCTGCCTCAGTTATTGGCTCCATTCTCCCAGGTCCCACTGCCTCTGGAGCAATAAACAGAGCTCAATTTGTTATAAGTGAAATATGCCAGGCACCAAAATGTTGGTCTAGAACAGTAGTTCTTAACCTATGGGCTGAGACCCCTTTGGGGTCAAATGACCCATTCACAGGAGTTGCCTAAGACCATCTGAATTTCAGATATTTACATTGAAATTCATAACAGTATCAAAATTACAGTATGAAGTAGCAATGAAAAGAATTTTATGGTTGGGGGTCACCACAACATGTAGAACTGTGTTAAGGGGTCACAGCATTAGGAAGGTTGAGAACCACTAGTCTAGAAATAAGAACAGAGTGGGTCTCTCAGGGACTAAGGGGTGGAGGAGATAAAGAAAACACATGGGAAAGGTTGATGAGAAGCAGTAAATTATAGCTAAATAATAAGGAGGTATGTGTTGGGCCAGCAAGCTCTGAAAACACATTTTATACATTCTTTTCTCACTGAAATAGAAAGATTGTCAACTCAAAATAGTAATGAAAAAGAGATACTGGGCAGGAAGGAGAAAAAAGTAGTGAACCGGAGGTTGAGAAATGTGAGCCAAAGGAAAACCTGGGAAACTAAGGAGGTACCTAGTGACAACTGAAAGGAACAATCATGAATGTAAGCGGATGATCCTGGGTCCCACTCCAGCCTTGATAACTCACTGGGGAAGTAGAGAGTTGACGATGTCATGGGTTAAGGAATATAGAAGTTGAAATGCCAGTAGATTAAAAGTTTGGGTAGCATAAAAATGTGAGGGGTAGTGTCTAGGGAAGATTTGTAAGCCAGAAAGGGAGCATGCCATCTTTACAGAACTGAAAAGCTCCAAGTGAACTACTAAAGGCTTTGGTCTTATTCATAACGAAAATATCTAACAGAGAGAAGTGGGAATGGGTGGCTGAGACTCTGTAGAACATAATTTCAATTTAAGAGGTTAGGAAACTCAGAGGGTAGGACAATAAAAGAAGTGGCCTTCCATGCAGTTTAAAAAAAAAAAAGACAATCCAGAGTTATATTAGGGGTTATTTAGTACAAGATGATAGTCTGGGACTGTGAGACAGGGAAAGACAGATTTGAAATGGAGTTATGGTAACAGCTGGACTTAGAAAGAAAAAGAAGAGCCAGGGCTTTGTGTTCAGGGTTAGCTTGTATCAAGGACAGAATTCTAGGGCATACAGAATTTTGAGAGAGTCAGACAGGAACCCGGCTTTGAGAAAGAATAAGCACAGCCAGAAGAATTGGAGGAGACCCAACTGGTAGAGATTGTGTAATTTTCTTTCAATATATTTACTCCTTTCCCTTCCAATCATGCCTCCCTTCTATCATGCTCAAGGATGAAGCTTGTTCAAGCCAATAGACTCTTAGCAGGTATGACGCATGCCACATCTAAGCAAAAGCTTTAATTAGCATGCACAGAGTGGCCCTGTTCCTTTTGTTCCCGTCCTCCACTATGAGAACAGCCTGGTCCAGACAGTGTCTAGTCCTTTGTCATGGGTTTCAAAACGGGAAGTCATGTGGAGTCCTGCCAAAGCTGTAGCAAGGACTAAATATTGGTTTGGTAAGCCACTGATTGGGGAGGTTGTTTGCAACTGTTGCACAAGTTAACTAATTCTGTGTTCGGAAGGGGGCTTTAGGGACAAGACACTGAAAGAAAGAAGCTATAAAACACAGGAATGTCATGTAACATGGGAATTGAAAAGAATGGAAGCTTCAGGTTTGTGAGCATTATGAAATTTCTGGTATGTGTACAAGTTCAGGGTTACTGTGAGCTTGGGAATGACCTATCCATTGGACAAGTACCCCCTCTTTCTTACCCATTCAGTTATTTTCTCATCCTGCTGCTGTATGGAAACAGGAAGAAGAATACTGTCCTCACTTAATTACCTGTTCTACATATGGGGTCCTTTGGAGACTCAAGAGATTTTAAGACTAAAAGAAGTTCATATACCAGGAGCAACATGCTAGTGTGCACACACAACAATTTACCTGGAAGGAAAGATGGCTAGCACCTTGGCTTCTTCAGCCTTTTTCTAAGTTGACTTTAAAACAGTACAAAATATGAAGGATAAACAACTGTCTACACATAATTCATAGAAACATAAAATGAAGTGAGTGCTGAAAGTCATCAAGTAGAACTTACTGTCTTGAATGTCCCTGCATTGTCTTACAGGAAAGACTGTGAGATCTGGGGTTCATACTCAGGCTCAGCATTTTTCCAGGTCTGTAAACTTAGACACATGACTTAATTTACTAACCTTAGTTTTCTTTGTTTTAACACAGAAAAAGGATAATATCTTTTGCATCTTGACAGCATTCAAGTAAAAAATGCTGATGAAGCTCTTGGCTTCCATAAATGCTAATCGTTATTGTACTTATAATGTTATAACTACTATTTCACTTCCTAAATTCCTTTGCATACACAATACAAGTCTAAACTCCTTAACTGGGATTTAGATGTGTTTGGACACAAACTAGGAGACTGTTACTAAAATCAAATTTTAAGGAGGGCTTGGAGTGAAAGGAGATGAGAGATCACATATCTGAGCTGACACTGGATTAAGGAAAGGCAGTTTGGTATCCCTCCGAGAGAGGAGGTATCCACACAGGCCCAGCTCAGCCAAGCCCAGCTGACTCAGCTCTAATAACACAAACAGAAAACTATGGAGCAGAGAAAGCAATGCACATCTGTATCGATTCTGCAAAGCACTTCTCCAGTTCTTCTCCAGGCAATGGGGGTAAAGCACTGTTCACTTGAGAACCCAACTCATGGAGTCAGGCAGTCTTTCCATTCCTCTAGTGGAACACAGGACTGAGAGAGGACACTAGGTGTTTGCTGCACTCGAGGCACTTGGTCAGCATTCTTGCCATGAATCCTCAAGTTTTCAGAATGACTATGGCTAGAGCTAGTTGTGTCTCAAATGGGCTCTTAACCAACAGACATCAGTGATGAGAGACTCAAAATGGAAGAGCATGGGAAGCCCACTAGAGAATTTTTATGAGTTTCTTTCTGGATACCTGGAGACAGTTTCCAGAGATTTAAGAAAGGGTGTTAGTAGGTGTGGCTGAGAGTGAGTAGAATGTGCATGTATGTCATTACTGTGTGACTCACTTAATTCCTTATCTGGTATTATGTGGCATCAAAGGACACTGTCTTAGAGCCATATAGTTGTGGCGAGGGCTCATCTTTCAAGATTACTATGCACTCTCCTGGTAATTTGACTAATTCTCAAATACCCATCCATATTCTCCTTCTCTCTTTCTGCATGTGTGTAAAATTTCACATAACTGCTTTACATCCCTTCACTCATGAGATTCAGAAGCATTTACTCCTGAAAAGGAAACGTTGTAATTTCTTTAGTAGTGCAGATAATAAAGAAGTTAGTAAAAGAAGGTTCTGGAACAGCAGCAAATGTGCAGAGCATGAAGGCATACGTTTTAGCTTTTGGAGTTAGGTTTAGAGAGCAGCTGAGAGCAGGAAGGTGGGAAAGAGGCAGAAAGAAGAAGCCCTGGACACAAATTTTATCAACTTTACAGCTCAGTTCAGGATCTGTACTAGCTCTCAATTTAATCTAACACATAAGCACACAATTTTTTTTTTGTTGAGCGTATCTGAAGATTGTGGAGAGAGGGAGAGAGGGAGAGAGGAAGGAAGGGAGGATCAACATACTCAATACTGGCTCCTATACAGGTAAACCATGAACATACTATGTTTATCTGTAATACAAATTCTCTGTTGGGCCTAGATTTGTTTAACCTTGATGTCTGAGGATACCCTGTATATGAGATTCCTCTTCCAATAAACTGAGGCCCCAGCTGTCAGTCACGCCTTCAGAGGCCATCTATTCTAGGTATTCTCTTTCTATAGAGAAGCCTCATCTATGGTCCCTTCCTAGAACAGCCCATCCAGTGACTAACCAAAACAAGCATAGGAGCTACTTTGACCCAACCTAAGCTAGCTGTGATAGAATGTTTTGAGTTAGTTCATGAGCTGCCTAATGGGCAACCAAGGTTGTCATCAGGCCTGCTTTCCTAGCAACTTGTCCATTGGTCCAATCATGATCTTTGCATCTCTTGGTGAATTTATCTCAATGACTCCTTAATAAACATCCAGCCATTAGTCAGCTTAGAATATAACTTAACTGAGAAACAGAATTGCAGATAACAATGGGGAAAGATAGAGAGGGTCACCCATGGAAAGCTTTGTTCTGGAAGAATACACCATTGTTAGTGCAGTGTTAGCTAGAACTCAATCTACTCCAAACCTCCAGCTCCTCCTCTTATAAAGACCCAAGATACCTAGAAATACTGCATAGCTTACCCAAGCTTATATGTTCTACGCAAAAATTCAAGTGATTTCTTGCCCTCCTGAGGAAATCATACAATTTTATCTTTTACTTCAGGTCAACCGAACTGTTAAACTGTCCATCTCTTTCTCTCACTCTTTTTGGGGGGAGGACTTTGTCTTAAGAAAACTCAGAAAAATACTAGCAATAAATTATAGCCAACTACATAAGCCCTTAAAATTTCCTTGCTGACATCACCTAATCTTTTAATTTGTCTTTGCTCTGGGAACTCTTGTTTACCTTTTCATTTATATTTTATCATGTTACTGTGTTGCTGCAGCAAATCACTTCATATCCTTTCCTAGGATGAGTCAGAATATATGCAAATCAGTCATTAAACAAGCAAATGGAATCAGAATTCAGTATTCCTTGTGCCATAGCGTCCTATTAGAAACTCTCACATTTTGGTGTATGTCATTATGAGAGTACATCCATCTGATTAGAGAACAAACTGACCAAAACATCCAAGATATAAATGACATACAAGGCACCTGTTCATAACTACTGGCTGGTATAACTTCTGATTTCCAGACAGGAAATGGTCATGTTATTCATGATCTATAAAACATTTTTAAAGGATAGGCATCTACTTAGCAGATAAAATGTCATCATTCTCCAAAGAACTGTCTCCTACCGTCAGTCCTGACTCATCTGTTGTAACTGTGTTTTATAGCTGACAACACTTGGGTTTGAAGGGGTCATAGCTCACATGAAGTGGGGAACAGCAGCACTAGCCTTCTGGGAGGTTTTTTCCATTAAATTTTTTATTGAATGTAGAACAACAGCTTCAATATAAGAATTCAGGGTTTTCTTACAGGATTACAGATAAATGTTCTGTCTTTTTCCTGGTTATTTTGTCATGGTAATTTTGTCATGCACTGCATAGAGTTACCATGATTACTCAATACCTGATAATAGTGTTTTTTTCCTCATTGCTCTTGCTTTTCAGAATGTTTCTCTCCACTCATTTTATTGATATCTTCAAATGAGTTAAGTTACAGTTGCTTTATCTAATTGCAGGAACAAAATCATGTAGGTATGCACAGTGAAACCATGTTAGAGATAGAGATTGATTTTGGAGGAATTACACGTTCTGATAGTTCATATTATTATTTCCACTTGCCTTCGACTGATTTTGCCCTTCTGAAAAGAGTTCAACTTTCATTCTATAGGATTAATACATTTCCTGTTTTTCAGTTAATTTCTCTGGGCTTCTCAGAGCATTTCCTGTCATCTCTCATTAGCAACAAATATACATCCTCTTTAAATTATCTACTCAGAAATGTCATCGTGCTAGAGCTGAAATAGGAAAGTGTGGTAGTGACAGAAACTGTCACCAGAGGGAAGAGACAGCCAGTAGAACGGGAAACAAATCTAGGCCACTTATATATCATATACAGGTTGGATATCTAAAATACATAAAGAACTGTAAAATTCAAATGACAAAACCCAAGTCAACGTAATCAATAAGTAGACATGTTGTTAGGAATTTGAGGCAGCTGATCATATACCACCTATAGTCAAGAAGCAGAGAGACATGAATGCTGGTGTTCCATGTGCTTTCTCACTTGTCTGAGATGCTAGCCCACAGAATGGGGATGTCCACATTTAGCATGAGTCTTCCCACCTCAGCTAACCCATTCTAGGAGCACCCTCACAGACGTGCTCAGAACTTTGTCTGCCAGGTGAGTCCAGATCTTATCAGTTTGACAATATTAACCATCACAGAAGAGGACCAGCAAGAGAGGAGATGGGAAGATGAAGAGGGTCTTTAGGGAGGGGATAAACAAGCACAAAAATAGTTGCATGTATGTATGAAGATGCCATGGTCAATTACATTATTTCCAATGTTAAAGTAATTTTAAAAAAAAGCCAGCCAGTGCTATCCTATATTCCTTGCTGTGACTAGCTTTATTTTGTTCCTATTCTTTTATACTGGGGATCGAACCTAGGGCCTTGTAATTGTTAACTGAGCACTGTAACACTAAGCTACATTCCTAGCCTTTGTGTTTTTTTAAATACATCGAACTTCTCCAAATTAGCACCTTGCCTCAGCTGTTTCCTTTCCTGGTGATGCTCTGTCATGAAGGGTTATCTTGCTGCCATCTTCTTGTCATTTAGGTGTCAGCTTAAGCATAATGTCTCTAGACAGTCTTCCTGTACCAACCCAGGAAGGACTGTCTGGAGACATTGTGCTTATAACTTCTTCTAACTCATGACATTTTAAAAATAGATCTGATCATAGTGGTTTTTATGTAATAACATACTGATAAATCTCTCTAGTGTCTAGGAAACTCCAGTTTGTTAGATGTAAATGACAGTTGTTCCTTTTATCTCTTGTGAATTTGTCTTCATCTCTCTGATTTCTGATGTCACATCTGGCTACCATCTCCTCGATATAGTGCAGTCTAACCCTCCCAAGATGTCAGAGCTTCTCTGGCTTACAGGAAGAGATAGAACCTGATATGCAAAGCCCTAGTGAAGCAGCCCAGTCTTCCTGCCTGGAGTCTGATGTTGTCTGAACCTGGGAGGGGAGAACCCCACTATTCTCAGTGTCCCAGAGTGGGCAGGTTTGTTCCTCTCTCTAGGACAAACCACCTTAAGGAAACCTCCAGTGTCAGCAGCTGTGACTATTTGGGAGTAGCTCAGGGGCTACTTTATGTTTTCAGTTTGATGGGATTTAGAATCACCATGGAAACAAACCTCTGGGGATGGGTAAGGGGGCAGCTCCCAAGAAGTTTAACTGGCAGGGAAGACACACCTTGAATCGAGGCAGTGATTCCCATGGGCTGGGGCCTTGAACTGAGGAAAATGGAGGAAGTGAACTGAGCAACATCATGGTCTTTCTGTTTCTTGATGACAGGTCTGGTATGACCAGCTGCCTCATACTTCTGCTGCCAGGATTTCCTCACCATGATGGACTCACCCTCAGCTGTGAGTCAAAATAAACCCTCCTGCTTTTGGCGGGAATTTCATCATAGCAGTGAGACAAGTAACTAATACAGAGGTTCAGAGGAATTATAACAGAAACAGGGACATGGTCTCATAGTATGAGGATGTTGCCCTGTTCTTTCTGCCCACTCATTCCTACTTCATGTAGCTTCCTGACCACCCATTCCTACTTGCCTTTATTCTTCACAACAGATTCTCTAAGCTGCTGGCAGAATCTGATCTGCCTGCTTTCTGCTTGGATAACGGTAGCTTAAAGGGAGTTTCCTTTTCCTGTGGGTTTATCTAAAGGGAGAGATTTCTATTAGTCTATGTTGGGTCACATGTGCATCCCTGAACTGATTACTACAGTACAGAAATGAACCAGGACTCTGATTCTGGTCACACATGCTCCACTCTCATTCCCTTGCTGACTGACCACTATGGCTTTTTCCCATAGTTCTGGGGTTTGGATGCAAGAGAAATGAATGAATGCACAAGTGGAAAGTGTATGTCAAAGTTCCCCAAAGGCAAGTGTTCAATGTTAGAGTTGAAGACTTTTTTGTTATTTTCATATTCTTTGAACCATTCCATATATTAATTCTGAATTACATAGGAATATACTCAAGTAATAGTTGCAGTTTACATTTTGATATGCTTGTCTTCATTTTAGCACCTTTCATTTTTATGTTCATGCTGTGTTGAGGATTTGATGAAGAATATTTTGCTTTTTCATCTTTATTCAAATATTTGTCATTGTTATTATAGTTACAAAATGTTCAATGCATTTGTTAGCTTCCTGGAGGGATTGGTTCTGTATGGATCAAGTCTTGTGACCAATCCTTTAGTCACTAGGAACTCTTGAGACTCTCACAGGGTGGGTTGTTGGTATATGGTGTGATAGTGGCCTGTGTTGTGGAGCAGAACCATGTTATCATTCTCAGTTCTTAAATTCCATCCTCAGTACCAAATTACACAGGGAGATTGACATAAAATTTCTGATAAGATATTCAGAGAAACACGTGGAAAGGCTTTACTGAAGATTCCACCTGCTGTTTTCTGAAAAACTTTGGGAAAGCATATAAACTCATCAGAACCTTAGATTATCTTTGTCTAATGAAGAGTTTCTATGTAAATTGCATAGAACTGGGGGAATTATTTATATGCAGGTCTACTCACAAACTTCAAGTACTGAAGAGTGATTTTTAATGACAGTATTCATGTTACCTTAAATCTGTCAAGAAACAAACCAGGATATGTTTAAACCCACTATCATGGACACAGAGTTTTACAGAACATCATCTTCTAATAGGGTCAGAGACATTTCGTACATTGTTGTCTCAGATCTAGTTCTGTTAGGAAAAAAATAACATATACAATTTTGAATAAATGAAGCAGAGCACCTCCTAGATGCCTTGTAATGTGTGAGGAAATGTTATAGAGTTAAGTCACGGGGTCAAGGAGTGAGGACTGAAGTCATAGAGGAGGGGAAGCCAGGGAACAGAAGTGATAGTGGAGTGAGTCTTCAGGTCTTGAGGGCCATGAAGGCTAAGTCTGAATGCAGGTTTCAACAGGATGTCAGAGTCCAAACAGAATCTGGAACCAGTTCCACCATGCACCCATTGCCTCCAGAGTTAACAGATCACAAGCAAACACACAGAACTGAGCAAGGAAGGGCCGAGTTGGAACTGGGAAGGCGCCACCATCTCAGGTGTGCCTGGCCAATCAACTGCTTCCAGACTTTTCTAGGTTGGATTTGTTTCCCATGGACACTGTAACAACCATAGACTGAATGACTTAAAACGAAATGAATTTATTTTATCATCTGTGAATGTCAAATGTCCAAAGTTGGTCTAAGCAGGCTAAAATCATGGTGCTGGCAGAAGTGGTTCCTTCTGGAGGCTGTACATTCTTCAGCCTCACATATTTTAGAACATTTTTCTATAGCCTTACTAAAACTTTCTCTCTCTGTCTCTCTCTCTCTCTCTCTCTCTCTGTCTCTCTCTCTCTCTCTCTCTGTCTCTCTCTCTCTCTCTCTCTCTGTCTCTCTCTCTCTCTCTCTCTCTCTCTCCCTCTCTCTCTCTCTCATATATGAGAGAGAAACATCTTCCTAACCCCTACTCAGCCTCTACCATTCTACTCCATGTTTATATGAAGTTGGATTTAAAAGAATAATTCACATGAGATCATGTGGGATTTCTTTCTGTGCCTAGTTTATTTCACTTAAAATAATTATCTTCAGCTCCATCCATGCTTTTACAAGTGACAGTTAATGGTCACTTTGGCTGGTTCTATTTCTGGGCTATTATACAGAAGACTCCATTAGATAGCAGTAGAATGTTCAAATGCATGTATAATAGTCTTGAGTATACATGGGATATTATCCATCATAGAGCAGATGTTAGGCTAAAAACAAGTCTTAATACTTGAAGACTGAAATAATTTCAAATATCTTTTCTAACTACAATGGTATGCAACTAGAAAATAAATGTCAGGAGATATTCTGGAATATTAATTGTTATATGAAAATTCCAAATCCCTGTTAATTTTTTTTTAGGGGCAGATAAAACTTGGAAAAGACAAACAGGTTTAAGAAAGGAAGATTGGCTAAGGGAGTCAGAAAAAAAAGAATCCATTGCTCTTACTCAGATTCCTTCAGAAACCTCCTCGACAGATGGTCTTCCGGTCCCTTCTAACAGAAGCTGATAGTTGAGTATTTCATTTCCTATCATGAGACCTGCAAAAAATGAACACAGACTCTAAAAGGCACTGAGAAATTTCTGGCAACAGATGCTGCACTAGGTATATTTAGTAGGTGGATTTGTTTTTCATGTTTTCTTGTTAAATGTGGTGGTGGTGTTAATACCACCTGTGAGTTTCAATAACGGATACTGGCTATGCCAGTTTGACTAAAGACAGAACAAAGAATACTTAATGTGTTGCTACAGCAATGGATTCTTGTGGAAGAAGAAACCGAGAATAGATAGCAAGGTTTTCTTTCCACTACTGTATTCTCATTTGCTATGCACTCGTTTCTTTCATCCCATTGTGCCGGCCTTATTTGTTTACTGGTCATGACATGAAGCTTTAATTGCAGGGTAGCTGGCTGTGTCTACATCAAAGAGCCATAAAAACAGACCTCAGAGCAATCAGCCAGAAACTGCTTTCTGCAGTGATGGCCAGTAAAGCAAAACACAGGTGCTAAGCAATTACCTGGTGAGTAAGATCAATGTAGACAGCTAAACCAGATAATGTACTCTCTGCTCCCCAATCTTACTTTCCATTTATAGACCAGAATTGCCAGTGAAAGCTGAAAAGTTTGGCTTGAGGTTACTCTTCCTGCTTGTGTGCTGGTCAGGCCCACGCACACCCATATATCTGCCTTTGTTATATTTACTATGACACATCTCAGCATCAATGCCCAAAGGGGTCTTTTAGTCAGGAGCAGCCTAGTATTTTGAATGTAAACTATTTAGGATTTGTCAAAATTACTATTAAACATGCTTTGGTGTACATCTAAGGCATGGTTATATATGCAATAGACCATTCCATCAGAACACCTATTACAGCTAAGACCCCAAATGAATAAAAGCAGTAATGGGACCACTGGTCAGTTAGCCAGTAGCAATGGAAGTCAACTTGCTGTTATGGAATAGGTTTTTTGGTTTTTGTTTGTTTGTTTTTTTAATACTACGAAGATGTGTTGCTCTCATTGCTTTAAGAAAGAGTGAGTGGCCAATAGCTAGGCAGGAAGAGGTTAGATGGATGGGACTTGCAGACAGAGAAAAAAAAGAACATGGGGATGAAGAAGGGTAGAGTTGAGAGGAGACTTGGAGAGAAGCAAGATGAACTTGCCATGCTGAAAAAAGGTACTGCCATATGGTAGAATATAAATGAGAAATATGGGTTAATTTAAGATGTCAGAGCTAGTTAGTAACAAGCCTAAGCTCTTGACCAAACATGTATAATTAATAATAAGTCTCTGTGTAGTTATCTGGGAACTGACTGGCAGGACAGAAGAGTCTGCCTACAACTCACAGCAAACCAGGATGGTGAAACATTTAGAGAAAGAGAGCAGTGTGGAATGGGAAGACTGTTAGTGAAACAATTAATGCCTAGAGGATCAAGAAAGAAGAAAACATGAGGGGACATTGGGCAAATGACTTATAGAGGCTTGGGCTTACTGAAAGGGGAAATGGGTATTATATTCTGTTTCCTTATTAACTACTCAAAGTACTGCCTACTGCTGGGGGATGTCTTTCTGTATGCTGTGAATATATATTTTTCCCATTGGTTAATAAATAAGTTCCTTTGGCCTATGGCAAGGCAGGCAGGAAAGAGAAAAGCAGAGGCAGCAGAGACACCAGCCTGCTGCCCCAAGGAGCAACATGCCAGCAGACCGGTAACACCACAGAACACGTGGCAAAACACAGATTAATAGCAATGGGTTAATTTAAGATAGAAGAACTAGCTAGCAAGAGGCCTGCCATAGGCCATACAGTTTGTAAATAATATTAAGCCTCTGAGTGATTATTTTATAAGCAGTTGTGGGACTGTAGGGCCGGGCAGGACTGGAGAAACCCTTCCAGCTACATCCTACACTTACACTGTTACTTAAGTGGAACCTGGAGGGGAGCATCAGGGAGAATGTCATAGGACATAGACAATGTAGTTAAAGGAGCTTGTTGGGAGCACAACTGCAGGTCCTCAGTTGCACCTCACACTGGAGATAGGTAGGAGTGCAACATTCTGTTGTGGATGTCAACACTCCAACAGAGGCTATAAAATTTTAAATCAGCCAAGATATCTTTCTAGACCTCAAGTAGTGGGTAGTTGTTAGACTCAGTCATAAGCTTCTCCTTGCCACTGGGCAAGATGAAGCTCTTATATTGAAGTGATATTGAAATTCAAAGAGAAAACCAATAATATATGTATATGCCCTCATCCCAAAACTCTAAACTAAGAATAGGACTAACTCTAGGGAATTAAGCAAACACATTTGAATCAATATTTGAAATAATATAACTGGGTGTCCTCAAACACCTGAAAATAACAAAGAAAGCTTTGGACTTGGGACAACATACCTTAAGGTGTTTACTTAGCAGGCAAATGGAGTAGGAGGAGTCAATAGAACACTGAGAAGTGCTGTCCAGGTACAGTAGTTTGAATGAGAATGGCACCCATGGGTTCATATGTTTGTTCCCAGTTGGTAGAACCATTTGGAAAGTATTAGGAAGGGTGAACTTGTTGGAGGAGGTGTGTCATTGCAGATGACTTTGAGGTTTCAAAAGCCCATACCAGGCCCAGTCTCATTCACTTTCTCTCTCCTGTTGGTTAATCAGATGTAAGCTCATGGCTACTGTTCCAGCACAATGCCTACCTTCCACCACACTTTCCACCATGATGGTCATGGACTAACCCTCTGAAACTGTAAGCAAGATGCCAAATAAATGCTTTCTGTTATAAGTTGCCTTGGTTATGGTGTCTCTTCATAGCAATAGAACAACAACTAAGATATCAATGTTCTCCGGAAAAATGATATAGGTGTGTACAAATTTAATACTATATGATCAAATATATATGTATATATCATCTAAAGTATACATTTGTGTGTCACATCTAAATGTCACAAAACATTTAGACTAGTGTGTGACTAAAGTCAAGCTGACATAAAATTAAGCATAAGAGTTATATTGGAAAAACAAAGATACCTTAAAATCAACCTTTGAGCTGTGATTACTTTATAAACTAGTCATACATCTGCAATGAGAAGTAAGAAAATGAAAAGACTCAAAATATCATCTCTTTTGAGTTGTTCCCATTAGTTGTGCTTATTAGCACATATAGTTTGTCTATTTGTATATTCATGAAACAAAAAGTATAACCAATAATTATATTTTTTTCATGTGACTATCTCCTTAAGAAACGTGAAGCTACAGGAAACTGTGGCAATACAGAAACTCTTAGTTGTTTTGTGGTTCCATGAGCACAACTGAACACACTTGGATGTAGGGTAAAGCACCAGGAGTGGGGGAATAGGTTGCTACAGGTCACTGCAAACCTAGAAATTTTGTGATGGAGATGGTGATGGTGATGATGGCGGCGGTGGTGGTGGTGGTGGTGGTGGTGGTGAGGATGGGATGAGGAGGAGGAAAGAGAATGGGAAGAAGAAAGGACGTAGAGGAAACAGCAACAACAGACTGGCAAACAATAATAAGAAAAGACTACTTGAATGAACTCAGATGCAGTAGGTTTTCAATAATGAATAAAGAGCTCCAAATAGCAGCAGACTTTTAATTCTAATACTGAGAGAAAAACACCTAATTAAATAGTGGACATATTTTTAGGACTCCAGTGTATCTATGAGGACAGCAGTATATGAGAGCACAGGCACGTGTGTGTGTGTGTGTGTGTGTGTGTGTGTGTGTGTGTGTGTGTGTGTGTGTGCAGCTGAGAAAAAGAAGCACAGCTGACAGGGTAGTCAGATAGCTGCTGTAAGCTGGTAGCCTGCCTCTTAGGAACTTAGACTGAGACACCCTTTATAAGCACTCTTGCCAGTAAAAGCTTTAGTGATCACCTGCCTGTCTATCATCTTTATAACCACCAATGTCCAAGTGCCCTCCCATTCTATGTGAATATAATATCTTCTTTGTTCATAGGCTTCAGTAACTATTGAAAAAACGGTTACTTGCAAAGCAGTCCCTATATCTGTAGATCCCAGAGGCCAAATTTAGTGAACTGTTAAATAATTCCTAAATTTATCTATCACATGGGAGAATGAACACGTTATTTCTTTAAATCAAAGACCATTCCACAAGGAGGCTGTGTCAAAATTGTCTTTTCTCAATGTACTTTCACCAAAGCATACCATTACTCTTTCATTCCAAAATCATTCTGGAGCTTCTATTATGCAGCTAACTAAATCATTAAGCAGATAGCAACAACAGAACATAAAGCAGACTCATAACTGATTCAATTAAAGCAGTATTTAAAATATATTTCATATTTAAAACCAAACATTCAGAGATGTATCACCAGTAACATTGTCTGACCACCTCTTTTTTGTATTGGGTAAGTAATAAAAAGAATTTCAGGTTTTGTCTTCCTAGAGAAAAGTTCAGATGAGTTGCAAATATCTTGTAGGTATTGATTAACTTCTTGTACCTATGCTTCATTGAGAATAAAATCAGTAAGATTTAATGAGTGTGTGTGTGTGTGTCTGTCTGTCTGTGTCTGTGTATATGTAAACCATTCATGGGTGTGTAAACCATCTGTGTGCAGGTGCCTGCTGAAGCCAGTAGTGGAAATCAGATTTTCTGGAGGTAGAGTTGCAGATAGTTGTGAGATGCCCAATATGGGGTAAGAATCCAACTCAGGTTCTCGGGGAAGAGAAGCAAATGAGCCATCTTTCCTGTTCCAATTGTGAAGAAAATTTGTTGGGGTGAGGAAGAGGCACAAAAGATGACAGAAAAGTGAGCTCAGAGAAAGGACTTAAAATCTTGTTTGAAGTGAGTATCCCACCATGCCACGCATATACAGTAACAGGATAAAGAATGACATGTAAACCACAAGAACAGTGGGAGTTTGAAGAGAAAGATTGTGGTAGTTTGAGTGAAAACAGCCTCCATGGGCTCATATATCTGAAAGTTTGGTCCTCACTTGGTAGAAGTGTCCAACTTGTACATAAGGATGGAAGCTCTCAGCTATGGCTCCAGTATCACGCCTGTCTGCCATGACGCTCCCTACTGTGATGGTCATGGCCTCTAACCCTCTGGAGCTACAAGCCCCAATGAACTCTTTCTTCTATAAGTTACCCAGGTCATGGTGTCTCTTCACAGCAACAGAAAAATAACAAAGACAGAGAGTCACACCAGATAAGAATGGGAAAGAACTCATGAAAGAGTCATGAAGCCTGAATTGAGATTTGTAGGCTAAAACAGAAGAAAGATACAGGATGAGAGACAAGGGCTAGAATTCCAAGCAGGGTCAGGAATCATAGCACAATGGTGAAGAGGTGACAGGGATGGCAGCCTTGTTGTCAGACAAAAGTGCCTTGGCTAATGGAGGCTTCCTGCCTGAAAAAAGGAGGAGGGTAGGTTTGCTGGATGGTGTGAATGTTAAACTGTATCCTGAGACTCTGGTTCTTTACAGAAGGAAAACTGCTGGCAGTGCATAGTGGCTCATGCACCCAGAAACAGAAATTGCTTTTAAGACTGCCTGATTGATGCAGTTGCAAAGGATCTGGGCAGCATGAGTCACCCTGACACTGCATGATCTGGGGACATGCTCACCAGCTTGGAATCAGAAGGTATGGACTCCCAGCTTGCTTACAGGCTGTGTGATCCTAAGAAAACTACATAACCCAAGTGAGCATCTGCCTCCTGAAAGAAGGTATGATCTCTTCTGTTGACAGGGAAAAAGAACATTTTAAAGCCATCTGCATGACTGAGTGCTATGCAAATGCAAAGGTGTTCTTTTTGGGTTACCTGTTTGCACCACATTACTGTCAGAAAGAATTTGAGGCAACTTACAAGTGTGTAAAGGATAGAAAGATAAAAGAAACATAGAACAAAATGGAAGTTTCTCATACTCTATCACTCACGATGTGCTTTGACTGTGGCATGCATACGTACACGTGTGTTTGTGTGTGGTGTGTGTGTGTGTCTTTATAATAATAAAAGGGAGGAGATTTAGAAGTGCATAAAGCAATAATAAAGGCATAATATAAACCCACCATGTGCTCTCTACAGCAAAGATTTAGTTCTCATTACATCATATTGCTTTTCAGAACCATAGAAAATTCAAAGACAGACAGGAATGAAAGAAAGTGGTATCAGGCACGGCATCCTGTATGCTTGCTATCAGCAAAGTACAAATCAGACTCTGAGTTTCATACGGAAAAGAGAATATGATCAGTTACATGATTTATAGTGGAAAGATAAAATTAAACACATTGCTGAAGAAAAGTAGGGTTTTTTTCTAATAATAATCTTGGAAAGGAATGTCTCCCAGGGGTGGTTTCTCACCACTTTCAGTATAGTGTACATCTTTATCACCAATGTCCTTATTATAGACATGGTGAGGGATATCAGACATCGCATTATTATTAGTGCATACGTAACAGAATGTTAAAGTTAGTTCTAACCAAGACAGACGTGCAGTGGCCTAGAATTTCCAAATCTAGATGGGTATGTACACATATGCCATCGCCTTCAATTCTCAGCCAGATCAATTACATAAACACTCGGCAGAATACAAGACATATGGATGGGTCTGTTGGGAAGGGCGGTTGTAATGCTGGATGCCGCCTCCATCCCAGAGGGATAGGTTGCTAAGGTCCTGGTAGAATGGTGTCACCTTCTCTACCTTAGGCCTACTGAGAAAGTGGTATTTAGTGTAATCAGGTACATCCTTATGTGACCTTTTCTCTCTAGGACTTTGATTAAAAAAAAAAAATTATGAGGAAGAAAAATCACATTTGCTGTGTTCCATCAAGGTGGCAGTCAGAACAGAAACGGTGGTGAATTGAAATAACAAAACATCAGAATAAAACCAGTCACTCCAGTGAAGGACAATCTAGGAGCCCAGAATCCTTCACATCACTTTCAGGAATTAAAGAGGAAAAAGGTACAGGGACCTGGCCAGAGTGACAGGAGTGACTCATGTTCTAAAGCTCTGTCTGCTTGTTGCCAAAGTCTAAGTGGAAAATGGTGTTCTGAGTGACCAGGAGAGCCTTGAGGAAGACACCAGATGATGCCTGGCCAGGCAGAGCCGTGCGATGGGGACTTGGCTGGGAAGATGCTTGGGCACAACTGTGTACTGGGAGCGGTTGCTTTCTACATACCCCTCTCAAGGAAGGATTTTAAGCAGGTCATAAGCACTTCATGCTTACTCTGTAATGGGCTCGATCTCCTGATAGGTGAGAAGACAGCACATGTTTCAATTCTAAATGGAGAACATCCAAGTAAAGAGAAGGACCATGTGTCAAAGGACCAGCACTGCTTTACAGTCTTCCCTTAGAAGGTCTGTGTGATGGATTCTTCTAGAGAGGACCTTCAGGGCCTTCAAAAAATGTGTATTTCACGTGTTAGGTAAGCTGAGGTACACTAGAACTGTAGAGTTTATTTGAGTAAACAACAACTGGTGAATTAGGGTGCTCAGAACTGAGAAGCGTTCAGGCACTCCTCTGGAGAAACATAGGCATGCTTTACAAAGAGAATGTGGAAGCTGTAGAGAGAAAATTCCTGGTGCATTCCAGGTTTGTTTGCCATATTTGCTCTATTCCTCTGGAAAGGGAAGTCCCCAGTCATGTAATTATAAGTTTGCTGGCTGCCTTTGCTAGGTGGAAGTTTGGTTCACTTTTTATTTAATGTAAGCATTTACACGGAATAGTCCAAGTTAAGTGTATCTTATGTTTGCAAGTCAAAATTAAGGTCATCTGTGAGGCTGAAATGGTTTTGTCTGCTCTAGGCTTCCTTAAGCTTGGTTTTCAGCTTAATTTTCTTTAACACACACAATCCGGCCTGGCTCATTCAGAGAGGCTCTGTTCTTGACTGAGGACGTTCTTTTCTCTGTCATGGGAAAAAGAGAGATACTACTATGAGCTCATATGAAGGTCTCAAGCAGTGCCTTTTGGCATTCCTTCAAGAGTCTCTACAGTTCCAGCTTTCATTTTCCCCCTTAGAATGCAGGGTCTGCATCTTCCTTTATAGGTTATAGAATCCTGTTCTTCATTCTCCATTCACTTCTGCAAAGCCTTCACTGTGATTATTCTGACCTTTGTAATGGTTAGTAATTGAATTGTTGGCTGGTATGTTTCCATTAATGTCTGCCATGGAAAGCAGAGCGTTCTGCGGGGCCAAATGAGACCTGAGAGCCCCAGGAAAGCAGCACTCTGAAACTCATTAATTTGTCTCTCAATTTTAAGTCTTCTGCTCTTTTTGCTGAGCTAGGAAGAAAAAGAAAAACTTCTGTGAAAGGCACTCAGCTCTGTGTTATCCAGGGCCACAGGCAGGAACCATGCCAGAGCTGACAGCGAAGTCCTTCCCTTTGGCCCAACTTGACTCCTGAGTTTGCATGAGCTACCCCATATTTTCAGGGGACTACTCTTCTAGTCATCCCCTAATCCAAGCTTCCTGGACATTGGATATTCTGCCCATCTGCTGGTCTCTTTCTTATCCGGAGTTAGTGGCTTACTAACAAAATTCATCACCAATCCAGCAACCCTCTTTAGTCCTGGCCTATACTTGAGAGGACACTATAATTCTTAAGAAGGTAGATTTTAATCACTGCCAAGTGCCACTCACATACTAACACTAGGACTCTTTCTGTGTCATTCTCTGCCTCCCCCTAGCCCCCAGGGACACCAAGGACTTTACCTTCTTGCTTTCCTGAGTCACACTATCAAAACAACCAAAGGAAAGCCAGTGAAGTCTTACTATAGAGAAGCCATGGGGAGATAGCTGTTGAATAAGCAGCAAATTCTGGAAGGTAGGTCACCTTGTTCTTTACCCAGGGAAAAAGTTTAAAATGTCCTGCTTTCCTAGATTCTCTTTTGACTATAGAAAGCCTATATTAGATATCCTGTATTAGCTATGTATTTGGGTAATGTGACAAAATACTTGTCAGAATCAATTTAAGAAATGAAAGATTTATTCTGGACCATGGTTTAGGGCATGCAGCCCTAAAGGAAAGGAAGACATGACAACTGGGGCCCCATCCTTGGTGACTGGAGCTTGGAGCATTCTTGTTTTATTTTAGACTAGGAAACAAAGGAAAAGAAAGTCCCCCAGTGCTGACCTATGAGTCTGCTTCTTCCCTATACCCTATGCCCAAAAGATTCTACAATTTGCCAAATCAGTAGCATTCAGCTGGAGGCTAAGGGTTCTAATACATGAGCCTCTGGGGCACATTTCACAGACAAAGTGCTCAGAGAAATTTTGTGAGACTGAAAATGAGACAACAGAATAGAGACCTGGAAAGTTCAGGTTGCTTCTTTTTTTTTTTTTTTTTTTTTTTTTTTTTTTTTTTTTTTTTTTGGTTTTTTGAGACAGGGTTTCTCTGTGTAGCTTTGCGCCTTTCCTGGATCTCGCTTTTTAGACCAGGCTGGCCTCGAACTCACAGAGATCCGCCTGGCTCTGCCTCCCGAGTGCTGGGATTAAAGGCGTGCGCCACCACCGCCTGGCTTCAGGTTGCTTCTAATGAAAAAGTTGGGATAGGAATTCCTTCCTTAATCCTTAGGCATGTCTGTTTGCTTGGTGTGGTCATTTGAACTCAGGGCCTCACATATGCTATGCTGGTGCCCTATCATTGAGCTACATCCCTAGCACAAAGTTACTGAATTGCTAGCCCCGTGCTTAATTCTCTACATCATTTCTTTACGTTGTGTTTGCAGGTTAATGCTTATGTCTCATTATTATGATGGATTAAAATAAAAACAAAAATTGTCCCCCAAACATATTTCATCACACAAATTAAAATAAGGGATACACATAAATTGAAACAAGAGTTAAAAGCACAAAATCCTTAGGTATAATCTGGTAACTTTTTCCTTAATTTTTCATAGTTCTTATTAATTACTGCTAAATTTAACTGTAGTCTTCTGTATCCCAATTTTTAAAAAGAACATTTACATTTCTCAGGTGATTAGCAAATGTTCTCTGGTGTTCCCATTTGCTTGCTGCAGCTTGCTTAGCCTCAAAAGCTCCACCCCCATCCTTAACTGCCTGCTTTAAATTTAGCAAAAAGAAAATACTAAGTTCATCTTCAATGTTCTCAGTCTCTCAAGGCACCGATTTCCCACCTGCCTGTGCATCATCAGCCCTCTGAGGAAAGTCCCTGCTTGACCTCCCCAGATCCTCAGTGCCAGCATGCCTGATGAGTCAACAAGCCACAAACAGAGACAGGTAAACGGACTGTGATCATGTCTGGAAAGGAGACTCTCCTTGGCAGCATCCTCCCAGTTGTCAGAACAAACATGCACATTGAGTATTTAACATGAATTTAGTGATTATAATCCGTGTATATGAGAATCATGGAGGGACTAATGAAAACAGAGGAGCAAGCTGAATCCCAGAGACGCTGAGCCCAGAACTCCCTGGAGAAGCAAGGGGTAGCACCGGACAGAGATAGGCATGTCATTCTAATGCCAGTGATCTGGATGAACCTTAGAAGCACAGAGCATTTTTCACTTCGATTTTTCTCTACTAGTAAACAATGTGGAATGCATTCGTGTAGATAGTAGATATCAGAATTATTAAGAAGGACTAAGTAGTACAGTAGGCACTGATGGAAAAGTGGAGCTGCTCCTATCAGGCTTTCACGTGTTTCTCCTGTAACTTATCTGAGCATTATTGTTATATAAGATAGTTTCTAATTAGCTTTTAGTAACATAGACTTGTGTTTTTAACTTTTCCTATTCTCTGTCTCTCCTCCCCCATCTTTCCTTGTTATGATATGAGAGGTCACAGAATGCCAGCACTTCTGTTAGGTAACTCCATGCATACTTGGATCAATATTCATTGAAAACAATAAAAACGTAACATTAATTCACACATACTATTTAAAAAATGAGGTTTTATTCCTTAATCCTTAATTCTACTTGCTAGTGTCAATTGATACACTTTGTGTAGATTTATTATGTATGCACATTTAGTATTATTAATCAAGGAGAAAAGAGGAGCTTGGGAGAAACAGGAACTATTAGAAGACAAAGGGACTGTTGGATGAAAGAATCCAACTATCGAAAATATCCTCCTAGCATGATCTGGGAGAGTCGTCCATTGTCATTGGTTGTCTTGGGGATACACGCAGTGCACTTAGCATCTGCTGGTCTTGCCTCTGGAATGGGGCTGTGTGCTGTGGATATTGCTTTGTATGCTGTGAATGTGTTGCTCTGGTTGGTTAATAAATAAAGTGCTGATTGGCCAGTAGCCAGGCAGGAAGTATAGGCAGGATAAGCCGAGAAAAGAATTCTGGGAAGAGGAAGCCTAAGTCAGGAGTCCCCAGTAAGACACAGAGGAAGCAAGATGTGAAGGCAGAACTGAGAAAAGGTACCAAGCCACGTGGCTAAACATAAATAAGAATTATGGGTTAGTGTAAGTGTAAGAGCTAGTCAGTAATAAGTCTGAGCTAATGGCCAAACAGTTTTAATTAATATAAATTTCTGAGTGATTATTTTATAAGCGGCTGTGGGGTCCTTGGTGCTGGGCGAGCACAGGAAAACCTTCAGCTACAGCTGTGAAATGATCTTTGCTTTAATACAGGGTAACAAGCCAGTGACAAGAGACTGTCTGCTTCCTCAAAGACTGCTTCTTGAATCACTCTATTTAACCCCACTTTACACTGCTAAATATACCAAGAATATCAACCAGTGCCATGTCAAGCTGTATCTTTTGGTTAAATATATTGTATAAAACAAGTAATTTAGTAACAGAAAAAAGTTAGGAATTTTTGTATTTTGAAATTAATTAGAACAGTTGAAAGACTTTTTCTTATAATTCAGGCAGGTCTACAAACATTCCTAATGTGCACTGTGATGTCCTTTCTACAGGAGACATGCCACAGTGCGCTTAAAGACACTCTGTGTTGCGTCTCACTCATGGTGGCCCCAAATTAGTGATTTCTTCATTAATTCTATTATTCACATATTATAATACTCTTCAACATTTTAAAATTAATTATGTGTCTGCATATAGGTATGTGTACCTGAGTATAGTACCCACATAAGCCAGAAGTAGGTTTAAGATCCCCTGAAAGTGGAATTACAGGCAACTGTGAGCCTGAGTGTTGGGAACCAAACTTGGGTCCAATGCAAGAGCAATATACGCTCTTAACTGCTGAGCCTTCTCTCCAGCCCTGACATTATCAAAATGTTTTATTTGAGGGTTTTATACCTTTGTAAACCTAGTGTTCCCTCAGCTAAGGAAAGCCTTGTTCTAGCTATTTCTCAAAGTCTGAGAAGCTACTTGTGAAACTCATTTCTGAAAATTATCCAGAATTCATTGATCATGATCTTTTTAGATGGGGCCCAGGAATCTGCATGTGTATTACATTTTCCAGATGCAGGCACTATTGAAAATTCTGTGTTGAGCACACTGTCTTCTGTTCCACACATGGCTGCTTTCTCCAACTCATTTTACTGGAGCCCTCTCTCAATACCCATTTGTGGTGGTTTAAATGAGAACAGCTCCTATAAACATATATGTTTGAATACTTGGTCTCCATTAAGTGGAACTAGTTGTGAAAGATTACAAGGAGTGGCCTTGTTGGAGGAGATGTGTCACTTGGAATGGGCCTTAAGATTTCCAATGACTGCCACCATTTCCAGTGGCTTCTGTTTCTGTTTCTCTCTCTCTCTCTCTCTCTCTCTCTCTCTCTCTCTCTCTCTCTCTCTCTCTCTCTCTCTCTCTTCCTCCCCCCCTCTTTGTGCTCCTCTTAGTTGAAGTTTAAGATGTGAGCTCTCAGCTGTTCCTGCAACCATATCTTCTCTCCACCATCACTGACTCTCTGAAACCATTAGCCCCATTAAACGGTATCTTTTATAAATTGCCTCAGTCATGGTGTTTTAGCACAGAAATAGAAAAGAAACTAATACACCATTACTTCAAAATTCTGTGGTAAATACTTATGTCAAAATGAAGGTAAGTGTGCAGCTACCCACAATGTCCTCATCCTTGTTCCCCCACAATAATAAATTTAGAATGCCCAGCACCAGGAAACATTAACCCTTCTTGGCCCCCTCCAGAATCTCATCATTGTAGATTATTTTGCCCATTTTAAAACAAATTGAACCATCTGTCCAACTCTGACCCTGGCTTCCTTGCTTCTTTGGCTCATCAAATATCTCCTGCGGAAGGAGAGTCATCAAGTGCTGGGGTCCCTTCTTTGCACCTCTTTTCCTCTGACTTTGCCCATTTGTCCCGGCTACGTTGACTTCCAACTTGTATTTCTTTGGCTGCAAACCTTCCCAGCAGTTCTGCTAGTTCTCTTTCATTTTCACTGCAACACCTCTATCTGATTTTTTTCTCTCACTCCAGGACGTGAGCCACAAAGAGCATCAAAGGACATGCAGCTCAAGAAATATTAGCTTTCTTCTCTTTGGTTCCCTGATTTCCTAAGTCTTAGCTGGACCAGTTTTGCTAACTTCAGCTCTCTGCTCTTAAAACAGATAAGCCAGTGGGCTTTTTTAGAAAAAACTATCTGAATCTTGTCATGCTATGGATGTCAACGTTTGATATGACTATTTCATCACAGTCTTAAACACAGACAAATATGTAGGTTAATGCTGCCAAAATAAAATCATAAATAAAATACTAATGGCTATGATTCTGTAGTTCAAAACTTAAGACCAGTCATTTAGTTACTAGTTTGATTATCTATTGCTACATCACAAAATAAGTGATTTAAAACAAGTGCAATAATTTATCTTTTCTCCCAAATCTGTAAGTTGGGGGAGCACTTGGAAGGGACCATTCATCTCTGCTTCATGCAGCATCAGTTAAGAAAATTTGAAGCATGAGTGTGATTGAGTGGTAGGGAACTGGCCATTCACATTTGGAAGATACTAACTGGCTGTTAACTACAACTACAGATGGGCCAATGAAGAGATTGGCCGATTTATCCTACCAGGATTTAGTTTTGGGGCTATCTTATCAAGAAATAGTGACTGTGTTCTATGAGTACTCTATAAGACAAGAAATATAGGCCACTAGTTTCTGAAGGTACGGGCACCAAAATTAGCATAGCATCCCTTCAGCTATAGGTTTCCATGTTCAAGGACAGGGCCTACAGAGCCCATACCCTCAAATGAACTATTAAAGATTTTAGAGTCATGTTTTAAATTTTCTAGATCAGTATGCAATCCTAAATATTCCAGGGATCTTAGGAGCTGGGAATGTAATCACAAATAATGTGATCAAGTTTCTTCCCTCAAAGTGGAGACAAAATAAAATGGGGCAGTGGGAAAATTTGGGAGGAGGTCTCTAATTGGAGATGGGACAAGGAGATCAATAAAGAAAGAGAGGAAGGACAAATGAGAGTATTTAAAAAAGCCCCAAGGAACCATATCATTTTATTAAATTATTTACCTAAAATACATACAGTACGTGCTAAATATATGTACACACGTATCTTAAATGAAATTATACCACTTGGTTGACAATGCTCTCCACAAGAGCTATATATTATCTAACATAAACCAAGCAGAAACCTCCTTTTGAGTTGTAGGTCAAGGTATTCCAAAAGAATCCCAAAACAATATAGCCTACTGCTGTTGTCTTTGGCTGCCTCCCAGAAGCCCCTATTCCTAATGATACCACACATTTCAGGCATGGGACTTGCAAGACTAGAACTGGATCTGACCTGAAAGGCTACTTCTTGAGGTCTATCATTCATAGTATCAGAAGGGGCTACACAAGCTGCTAAGGGAGGGAAGTAACCAATAGTCATATCCAGATATGATGCCCATGAATCCCAACAATGACAAGCACGGCAAGAGATTCCTAAAGGTGCAGTTATGGTACTCATACTTTGGCAGTAGCCAATAGCTGTCTAATAGTACTTAAGGGAAATCATGCTGTATACTGGAAACCGAGCCAACCATCTAGGAGTAGGGAAGTCATAGATCTTAGTGGCGAACCTACTACTCCCACTTTACTTGACCAACGTAATTCCTAACTACATTCTAAAAATCCATTCTTGTACCCACAGATAAGTGCAGCTCTCACCCTACAAGAAAGAAGTTTCCCTTTGCAGCAAATAAAGACCATTACAGAATACTACAACTGGTCAAAATGTAGAGATCAACTGATCATGGGGTGCTCAGGACCAATGGATACATCTAAAACACAGCTCCTGCATCCAAGGCTGAAGGAACATTATAGAATAGGGGGCAGAAAGATTTTAAGAGTCAGAGGACAAGGAAATCTACTGTGAGGTTATGTCTCCTAGAAATGACAGGGAAGGTCACAATGCCTCATCAATATTGCTGCCTAAATAAACCTGGAATACTAATAATACCAATAGACATACTGACATAGAAGAGGGAAACCTCACAGAACTGTGCCTGTAGACATACAAAGGTGACTGAAAGTGAGAGAGAATGAGTCTTTCCCAGAGATGAACTCCATAATTGGTTATCTAATATCAAGTGGTCAGCCTAGAAATTATATGCACACAAGCAACACTAAGTGAACTCAGTGTGTTATATTTGTATATATGTTTGGGGAGTGTGTGTATGTGTGTGTGTGACACACACACACAGAGAGAGAGAGAGAGAGAGAGAGAGAGAGAGAGAGAGAGAGAGAGAGAGAGAGAGAGAGAGAGAGAGAGGGAAAGACTTGGTTGTACTATCTTAAAGGTTTTATTAAGGAATTAGGGGTTTATTTTGTGCCTTGTGGGATGATATGGGTAGGTTTTAGGCAGGAGAGTAAAGGATTCTTCCTTGTGCTTTTAAAAGATCATTCTAGTTGTTGTGTAGATTAAATAAAAGCTGAGCATAAACTTGAGAGACAATAACTATGTTGTTGCACCCAGAATCCATTCTGAAGGCAAGGCATGGCCTGACCAGGAGACTGAATGTACACTCTGAAAAAACAGGGAAGAAAACTGTTTACAATTTTTATTTCAGCAACAAAATGGATTGTAGCAACTCTCAGTAAGATGGAAAAGGGGAAGGAAGGGAAGGCAAGAGGAAGTACAATTTCCAAGTTCCCAAATGTTAATTTGATCTTTCTGTCAAGAACCCATATACTTCAAAAGTAAATGGGTATACAAGCATAAAGAATTTAGAGAGAAGTCAATAGTAGTATTAATTTGGGAGTTCTTAACATATAAATGTTAATGTAATTGCACTGGATAAGAATATAGGGTAGTATACATAGAAAAGAGGGAAAAATAAACACCATAAATATTTTCTAGTTCAATAAAGAACAATTAATTTAGGGGCCAGTGAAATGGTTCAGTGGGTAAGGGTTCTTGCCACCAAGCCTGATGACCTGAGTTTGATCCCTGGAACTCACATGTTAGAGGGGGAGAACTGACTCTCACAAGCTGTCCTCATGTACAAGCATGTGTGTACATACCCATGTAAACACACCCACAATAAATAAATGTTAAAAATCTATTTTAGATCACAGTGGTACTTTGAGAATCTTCAAAGGAAAGACTCCAGATGATGTAAATACTATAAATTCTCAAAAGAGTTGACTGCTTATTCTCTTTAACTGATAAGTGAAATAGTCAGAAAAGCTTATTAAGCCACCCATGAGCAAAAACAAAGAGTGCTGCAAGAGTTGACATCATAGAGCAAAGGTGTCCCTTCCATTTTAGTAGTCTCTGTCTCTTATGTATTTATTCAAACAAAATAGGAAGCTTACCAAGATATACCATTTCTGGTGAATTTAGCCTTCTACCTTGACTGGAATGCCTACTATGTCATTAATTTACTCTATAACATACACTTATAAAATAGTATCTATTTCTTCCACCTCAGTAATATATAATTCAGAAAGGGGAATGAAAGGTCTAGTAAGTATCCCCCAAAATAATCAGCCTAATGTATAATCAAGACACTCAGAACAAAATCATGATTCCATATCACCTTCAGTTCATTGGGATAAATAAAAGTATGTTATTTGCTGGTGATCATGGGGAAACAGAAAGCAGACATGTTTGTGGGAGTGAACCTGATTTAACCACAGCGAAAACAAAAGCACAGTATTTCATATAACCAGAATTATACGCCCCATCCTTCACCAATCCCACTGTTGGAGGCATCCTCTGAAATACATTTTCCTACACACACACACACACACACACACACACGCACACGCACACGCACACGCACACGCACACGCACACACACACACACGTGCACGCACAGGCTATGAAAGAGTATTCAAGGCAGCGTTGCTCATAATCAAACAAACTGGAAACAACATAATTGTGCTGATGAAAACAGATGCAGACACTGGTGAGATGGCTGAGCAGTTACAGGCTCGGCTCCCAACCAGAACAGATGCACGAAATGTGGAATATCCAAGAGACAGAGGAAGAGGCCCACTGGAGAGAAGGATAGAGTACCAACATATAGATTTGAAAAGTATAACTTTATATTAAAAAAAACAGGGGACAGGGAGTTATGCATAATTTAACATTTATTAAAATAACTGCATAACACATTAGTGTGTTGTGTGTAGATAGCTATAGAAATATAAAGACACACTAGTGAACTCAGCAATATTCAGATTCAGTCTACCATAGGAGATGCCTCTCTGAAGGCAGTTGTAAATATATAAAACACTTAAGCTCATTTCATTCATTTGTAAAAGTAAAGATCATATTGACATTGAAATGGTACATATAGGAAGGTTGACTGCATCTGTGTTCAATATTATTGATATTTTCCTTTATGTTCTGTTTCTTCAAAACCAAAGGAAAGGGAGAAGATAGATGAAGACAAGAACACGACCAAACAAACATTTCTATACATTAACAAGTTACAAATGCAGAAAAAATTAAAATCTAGTTAATTGGGATTCTGTGGTTTAGACATTGAGTTCCAAATTCATTTTTACTTCATTCATTTCCATTCCCCTTTGTTTTACAATTCAAAGCACCTTTAAATCTAAATGTACCTATCTACTAAAAAACATGTTTTTACTTCATTAAAATGAAAAGGAACATGTATACCACAGAGATTCTTTGAGAATAAAGCTTGGGAAAGAATTTTGATGATAGAAGTACCTTACTGGGATGGTTTTCTTTTATCTTAATGTAATGTTTTCCTTTCTCTGGTTGGGAACTTTTAAGTGTGTAACTGTAAAATTTATCAGAGATAATAGTCCAAATAAGGAAGAGTACACTGCCTCAACTCCCTGGTCCATAGGCATCATAAGATCCAGGTATTTGAAGATCCTTTCACTGCCTCAAATGCTGTATATATCAGCATGCCAAAAACCTCCAGGAAGAAGATAGACTGACTCAATTAAATGTCTCCAAAGTCTAGGGAAGCTGAGAGGCACATGTGTGTTTTGAAGAATCTTCCTTTTTTCCCCCTCGGTCTCAAGAAATAGAGTATTGCTAAGCTAAAGAGTCCTCAAGACCATCATTCATGTAAGGTATGTCCTCTCGAAGCAGAAAAGCAGAAGAGCAAATCCAAATGGCTTCTGACCTCCCACTCAAGTTTATAGTTTGGGAGAGATGAAGCTTTAGACTCCACACCTTAACTACTCTGGTCTGTAAGTGCAGAGAAGCCATGTTGACCAGCACCATGCCATGCAGAGCCACAGAGTCAATCACCTGGCCTGTGGGAATTCACTCTGGTTTGGTCCAGAAATACAGGTGCAGAGGAGAGGAGGGAGAATGGCAGAGAGGGATGTAGGAAGAGAGAAGGGGAGGGAAGGAGGAAAGGAGGAGAGAGGAGAGGGAGGGAGGGAGGGAAGGAGTGTAGCACGAATCCTAATTGGTCTTAATAATAAAAACCCAGAGCCAGATATAGGGGTAAATGCTGAAAGATCAGAGAGACAAAGGAACAAGCCACAGCCACCTCTCACCTCACTAATTCCTCAGCCGAAAAGGACTGAGCTCCTGTCTCCTCCCATCTTATATTCCTCCCTCTGCCCAGCCATATCACTTCCTGTCTCGACCTCCCTAGTGCTGAGATTAAAGTCATGCGTGCCTCCCAAGTACTGGGAGCAAAGGCATGAGACCCTAAGTACTGGGATTAAAGGTGTGGGCCACCACTGCCTGGATTCTATGGCTACCTAGTGGCTGGCTTTGCCCTCTGATCTTCAGGCAAGCTTTATTTGTTAGAGAATACACAAAATACCACCACAAAGGATGGAAAAGGATAAAGAGAGGGAGGAAGGGAGAGATAGAGCTTTGATTGCTTTCTGCAAGAGATGACAAAGAGGGGAAGCCCTCACATTTTTGACTCTGCCAACCACGAGTTTGCATAGCAGTCAGAAATACATCCTGAAGTGTGACACATGAACATGGGTAAAATAGGAGGTTTAGCAGAGACAAGGCCAGGCTTCACATACAGTTCGTTTGCACAAGGGGAGAGAATGGTCGTCCCTCTGCTCCACCTCATAATATTGATCAGAAATATGATTTCCCTGAGGTGTACAGCTTCCAGTAATGGAAGTCTTGCTGTTCCCCAAGAACATCACTGAACCCCTCAAATATTGCAAAACTACAGCTTCCCTCAGGATACTTGGAGGTCAAGGTGCTCTCAGTAAAAGGGTTCTGAATTTTTATCCTAGAAGGCCCCTAAGGAAGCAATGTCCAAGTGTTAGAAGATTAGGTTCCTGATTTTAACACCTCAGTGCTGTGGGATGGTCTGTATGTCAAATGTGTTGCTGATTGGTCAATAAATAAATCACTGATTGGCCAGTGGCCAGGCAGGAAGTATAGGCGGGACAAGGAGGAGAATAAAGCTGGGAAGTGGAAGGCTGAGTCAGAGAGACACTGCCAGCCGCCACAATGACAAACAGCATGTGAAGATGCCAGTAAGCCACGAGCCACGTGGCAAGGTATAGATTTATAGAAATGGATTAATTTAAGCTGTAAGAACAGTTAGCAAGAAGCCTGCCATGGCCATACAGTTTGTAAGCAATATAAGTCTCTGTGTTTACTTGGTTGGGTCTGAGTGGCTGTGGGACTGGCAGGTGAGAGAGATTTCTCCTGACTGTGGGCCAGGCAGGAAAACTTAAGCTACAAATGGCGTCCAATGTGGTGGCAAGAGTTTCCACCTAAAAACTGAGAAAAAAAGATTCTAAAATGGAGCTAAAAACAGTTCCTAATTGTCTCTCTCAAATAAGCGGCAGCTGCCGGTTTGAGCTACTTGTGGGTTCCTATCGTGTGCACTCGACCTGCTGTATGGTGGGAATGAGGCTTCTGCAAGTGGCACATTAAGCTGTGTGGTGGATTTAGCCTTTGCTAGTACAAAGCAAAAAAGAGGTTTCTGGGCTACACGCTACTTGGATAAAGGCATAGACCCACGATAGCTCCCAGAGCTGGTGGTGAACGTACCACAGCCATGTTGGGAATCTGAGGTGGGCGGAGCCAGCAGCCACAGCTGCTGCAGTTTAAAGCAATAGATTCACAATAAGACAGATTCAGATGTAATAGTTTACAATGTGTGTAAAAGATATGTAGGCTTGAAAGAGACAAAAAAGGTGATATATACAGTTATAGAAACAAATACATAGTTTTAAAAAATAAAGTTTTTAAAGAGACAGTAAAATTAATATAAAAAATAAGCCATGTGAAGATGAATATTACACAGAGAATCTGGATTGTGTTGTCTTTGGGATTTTTAACTGCAGAAAAACATTTGATCGTAAAAGATGTTGAGTTAAACCAATATGTGTATTTTGAAGATACCTTGACTTCAAAATTTGGATATAAGGATATGTTGCTTTGGAAAAGAGTCTCTGCTTTTGTTCCCACAGATAGTCAAAGGCTATGGATTTGTTCCAGATTAAGATACATCAGGTTTGACCAGCCAAGACCCCCTGAAAGGTCTCTGATGACACCATGGCCCAGATGATCCAACATCCAGAATGGTTTGAAGGCAACTGGCTCAGACAATACAGCCTCATGGACTATTCCATAATCCTAAAATTTTCTTTGTGTCCCCATAAGATACAGCACCCCCCTCCAGCAGGAAGTAGTAAGAGAAGCTACGCCCAAATTCCCAAATTAAATGTAATTTTACTTTGTTAAGGTTGAAACCTTCCTTTTTGAAAAAAAAAAAGGGGGGGGGGAAGTGCTGTGGGATGGTCTGTATGTCAAATGTGTTGCTGATTGGTCAATAAATAAATCACTGATTGGCCAGTGACTAGGCAGGAAGTGTAGGCAGGACTAACAGAGAGGAGAAAAGAAAGAACAGGAAGGTGGAGAGAGACACTGCCAGCCGCCACAATGACAAACAGCATGTGAAGATGCCAGTAAGCCACGAGCCATGTGGCAAGGTATAGATTAATGGAAATGGATTAATTTAAGCTGTAAGAACAGTTATCAAGAAGCCTGCCACGGTCATACAGTTTGTAAGCAATATAAGTCTCTGTGTTTACTTGGTTGGGTCTGAGTGGCTGTGGGACTGGCAGGTGAGAGAGATTTCTCCTGACTGTGGGCCAGGCAGGAAAACTCTAGCTACACCTCAGAGCCATAGCCACCCTTCTGGCTTTACATGTCTTTTGTTTGTTATCATGAGAAAATTAACTCAACAATTTCTGTTCTCATTCCTTCTCTTTAAACTAAGGAGAAGCATGAACTGGTTTGCTGTCTCCCACCCTTAACAAGTTGACTATCTTGTATTGCTGTGCATATGCATATATGAAAATAAAAATATGTACATGCATGTGCATTTCTGTGTGCATATATGCAGAAGCATGTGTATAGGCATTTGAGTATGTGCACATGTATGTGAGTGTATGTGTGTTTTCCTTATGTGTCCATATTTTCATGTCTGTGTGATGATGTTTTTTAACAAGAAGTAGTTGCTACTGTGGAATGCAGAGTTATAAAAATCATCTAGTTTACTTAACATGATGAGACTTAGACCCACTCCAGGGGCCTTCTAGGTAGATGCTGGTTATGACTATTTTCCCTACAACTGCAAACACCTCCTGGGAGGACATCTAATATATGTTGTGCTCACCGAAGTCTCATTGACTTAAGAGAAATTGGTTGTGCTGGAAAACATGGAAGAGCCATACCTAGGGAAACTAAATTCCACAGAAATTAGAGTTAATACTTGCATATTATAGATTATTAATTTCCCTCCACTTAGGTTAATTCATTTATTCAAAACAATTATATCCTTATGTTAAAGGAAAATTACACCCCTGTTATGTAAGAGAAAATGAATATCTAGAAATAAATGATTTCCTTAACTCTGTACAGTTATAGACAGCAAGACAACCAAGTCCTAGCCAGTAGTATTCAAGCTATGCATGATATAAAGATAATGGTCCTCCATTGTAGCAGAGGGACATAAAAGAAAGTGACTCTAACCACAGGAAGATCTTGTACTGTGTGCATTTTTTTTTTTTTTGATAAATGCAGGCCTCACTGCATAGTTTATTTGGACTTTCAGCTTTTAATATAAAAGTCACAAAACCACCAGTGGGTCATTGCAAACTCTATGCTGTTCCAAACTGTAGAGGCTTAGATGTGGGCCTTTAAAATAGGCAGGTTTTGAGAAGTGTTCTGTGAATATGAGTTGACATACCTTGCAGGACACAAGACAAGTCTGACTAGGGGACTGCCAATAGAGAAAACTTTAAGTGTAGTAACAAATAACTTGGATATCCCCGTACCTCTCTATACAGAGACTTGTTTCTCCCTAGTGTGGTATCCCTATTACTCTGTTCCTGAGAGCTGTTGCAGATTGTCACCTACCTGATGTGACTGCGGGTAGACAGTCATAATCTGGGATATGATGGGTCTCATGGAAGAAGATTAAAGGGAAATGAATCTATAATTGCTCTTCCAACTTGTCCTTGGAAACAAGTAAGGAAATTGTTGTCACTGTTCAATGATCAGAGAAAGACCTGGGAGCCAAGTCTTGTGTGGGTGGTAGGTACAAATCTCACTTAAGAAGGAACAAAGAGCATTTATGAAAATTGTGAATGACTATTTTCAGAATTACATTTTTCTTGCCGTTATTTGCCCTGTTTTATCACCTACATTTGCCTATATAGCAGTACATTTTTAAAAAATAACAACAGATGGAAAATAAAAAGATAGCCGTTTTCCGTATGGTAGAATATTCTTTGTCAGAACCCTTAGCCCATCCAGTACTGTTCCCCGAAAGGAAGAAGTAATCTTGGAAATTGTATCTGACGCTGAAGCTGCATGAAGCCCTCACCACGATTGAGGGCTGGGGTAGCAAACACAACTTTGCAGCAGAAACTGGCATTCATGGGACAACTGCCCAGTGAGCTCTGCCAGTTGTACGTTTAGTTCATTTACTCCCCATACCAAGCAATAAGAGCAGCTCTTATGCTGTCTATGCAGGATTCAAGGAGTGAAAGTGTAAGATCCAGTGTGAAACACCACAGCATCAGAATGTCTATTCTAACTGTTTAGACATTCATTGAGATGTAGAAACTTCAGGTCCGGTTAACTTTGCCATGTGATGTTTTTATTTAAAAGTTCTTTATATTGAAGTTTTAATAAATTTTAAAAGGGATTTTATGCAACATATTTCAAGACTACAGGGGTAGTGAATGTCAGACATGACAAACTTCAGATTGCCAAATTGAAAGACATGTTTTTTTACATTACACTATATTTTAATTTCAAAGAATGGTACCAAAACTGCTGCCTATAAATAATATCAGAAAGAAAATCTCCATTCTATTGGCACAACACTTGTACTTTTAGATTTCTAATTATTTTTATCTCCAATCTACATTATGAGATTACATTACATTTCTAATCATATAACTTTAACACAAATATTATTTCTTATCATCCATCCATGTACACGAATTTCTAAACAGTCTTATTAAATAAGAAACACAGAGGTAATAGCAAAAGAGATCAGAGAACTAGCGAAGAGCTACAACTACCTTATCTTACCACCCCACCTCTGTAGCTTCACCAGAGAGAGCTTCTTCCTGTGTGACTTGTGTTTTTATTGCTTTCCGGTTCTGCCTTCTCATTGGCTCTAAGCCCAACCACATGACTTCCTTGTTACTGCCTGTCTATACAGACCTCCAGGTCTCTATGGTTCATACTGGGATTAAAGGCTCATGTCACCATGCTTGGCTGTGTCCTTGAACACACAGAGAACACACAGAGATTAAGGGCATGAGCTACCACTGCCTGACTTCTGTTCCTGGCTCGCTATGACCTCTGATCTCCAGGCAAACTTTATTTATTAACATACAATGCTGTGGGATGTGCTGTATGGCAAATGTGTTGCTCTGATTGGTCAATAAATAAATCACTGATTGGCCAGTGGCCAGGCAGGAAGTATAGGTGGGACAAGGAGGAGAATAAAGCTGGGAAGTGGAAGGCTGAGTCAGAGAGACACTGCCAGCCGCCACGATGACAAACAGCATGTGAAGATGCCGGTAAGCCACGAGCCACATGGCAAGGTATAGATTTATAGAAATGGATTAATTTAGGCTGTAAGAACAGTTAGCAAGAAGCCTGCCACGGCCATACAGTTTGTAAGCAATGTAAGTCTCTGTGTTTACTTGGTTGGGTCTGAGTGGCTGTGGGACTGGCAGGTGAGAGAGATTTGTCCTGACTGTGGGCCAGGCAGGAAAACTCTAGCTACAATACAAATAAAATCACATTTCAGCACAATTAAAATATCCCCACACATCCATTCCTCTGGAGATGGATTTTAAACCAACTAAGAAAAGAACATATTTAAGAGCTCAGTACTTGCAACTAATGGAGCTATAAATGGGAATTGTCACACACATATGGTCAGTCTGCAGGGTCTATAAGTGGAGAGATAGCTAAAAGTTTCCCATGCTTCATGCCTCCCTCTGTTAAAAACAGTATTCTTTTTTTGTTCTAATTTTTAAAGAATATTTTCTGTGTGTGTGCCAGCATACAGAGGCCCAAATAAAAAAACCTATGGAGTTTCCTTGGTAATCATCAACAGTAGATGTTCAAGAAGGCTTCCAAACCAGAGAGTATATGTACATTCCTGATCAATAAAGCATTAAACAAGGACAAGATACTAGCTTGACAATGAATAGTCCTAATTATCTATAACCCTCAAAAAGAAACACAGTGTAGAATATTTTTCAAATAGAAGTTTTAATCACCCTAAACTAATCTTGACACATCCTCATGCATGGCCAACTGGTAAGCTGGGCCTTCTGGCCAGTGCTGGACTCAAAGTGGACACCAAGGGGTAGCATCCACTGTAACAACAGAACAATATACTGGTAATAGGAATAGCAATGTCTAATAATTGTAATTTGTAAGTGTTAAGTATGTGTTAACTTATTTAGCTTTCAAAATGACTCTATGGCATAGACATTATTATTATTATTAAAAAGGAAATGAAGGCTCAAGGGTGTTAAATAGCATTTCCAAGGTTTGAAGTCTACTTTCAACAACGCTATTACACTGTGTCTGAAAGGAGGTGGATTTGTACCTCTTGGGAGTGAAGAGGAAAATGAGGCAATGGTTTTACATTGGTTGCCAGAGGTTTGATGCAGAAGCAGGTGTGGGACACCAGTTCATGCAAGAATATGCCTTTAAATACTACTTTAAATTACTTTAAAAAGTAAATTAAATACATTTAAGTACTACTTTCCAGACATATTAAATAATCTTTCTATGAAGCTATATTTAAAAAATATATACACAGATGCTGGTATCACTACTAAAATATACGTTCATTGCATTCAAGTCATCTTTACATTTAAAAATTTCTTGAAAACAAAGCAGCATCCTATCATGACATGCACTTAACAGCTGTGTCTTGTCTTGAATGCTTATTTTTGGATATGAATATGCTATTTTTAAATGAAACAAGGAGTAAATAAAAATAAATCACAGTTTTCAGGATATCAAGTTACTTATATCAGTTACAAAAAAAAGGAGTCTCATAGCTCAAAGCTTTGGAAACCACCACACAAGATAAGACCCCTTACATTTGGGGGCATTGAACTATCTCAGTCATCAATTGCCATACTGGGTGATGCTACTGGCCTACTCATAGATTGTAAGAGTTTGAATGCTACATATGGACTATGTATAGCTTTAACCTTCATACCTTTATGTGATAGAAATTGTCTTTTTTAAAATACAAAGACCATAAAATGCATGTTGAAATACTAGACCCCCACTGGCACAGAGAAATATTACCAGGGTACTGACCTTGATTTCTATACAGCATTGATATCTGTCTCTGAGATGCAGCTTCCTTGCTCATGGACATGTTAACAAAAAGCTGGGTAGGGATGTAAGCCATTTAGAATTACATAATGAGCCATGGATGGTATGTGCACATTTGGAAGGAAGCATGACTTTCTGGATATAGTTAACCAAATAATCTCAGTCAGTCTGCATACAGTATGTCAACTTGGAACAGGTCCTAATGCAGACTCCTCAGTCTAACACCGAGTTAATTTTCCCCTGCCTATTTCTGTTTTCTTCTTAAGTACAGTTATGTCAGGCAGGATGACTTCAGTATGAACTTGACATTCTCCTATTAAGTCAGCAAAGTAATTAGGGAAAAAAAATCACATACCAAAAATATCAGTATCTAGATGGAAGGGGTAATATTTCAAGAATCTCCTTGTCAAGCTACAGGTCATCGCCTCAGCTAGAATTAGTTAACACACTGCAGTGGTTCCTTCTAATATCCAAGTGGTCACCTTCAGCCCAGGGTCCCAGAGGCCTGACACTCAACACAGAAACAAAAGCATATACTGATCTCTGTGAATTAAGACTGAGCTGAGGCTCCCTGTCACTGGCAAGTGTCTCCTAAAGCAAAGAATTTAAATACTAAACTTGTCTTAGAGTTCATGAAATTTTCAGGTAAAACACAGGAAATTTTAAAGCATTAATTGCTTTCTTGTATTCTGGTTGTATTCTTTTTAATTCTTTTGAACATTAAACTTGTTTGACAATTCCTGACATATGTTCAATACATTCTGATTGTGTTGCCTCCATCCCCTCTCATTTCCTTCCCTTCCATTTCCACCTCCCCTTTCCTACTAATCTCTCCCTCCATTCATACCTTTCTCTTTTGTGCCCCTTTAGGTTTGTGTAGGGCACTCTGTGGCCACAGGTGGCTGGTAGGTACACCGAGTAAAACTGAAATAAAACTACTTTCCCCCAGAGTCCATCAGCAATAAGGGACAGGGTCCCAGGAGCCCATCTGCTGCCCATGGCTAACTGTTGAGGGGCCTATCTTAAGTAGGCTCAGTGCAAGTAATTACAGTTGCTATAAGTTCCAGATTACACTGATTGTCATGTCTACAAGCTAGAATTCTCATACCCTTTTCTAGCTTCTGGCTTTTGCATACTTTTCAGTCCCTTCTTCTACAATGTTCCCTGAGCCTCAGGGGGTAGCTGAGGACTGAGTCCTCATCTGTCACTTATTCTTAGCATCTTGGACAGCTATGAGTCCACATTCCCTGCCATTCTCTGTGAAACAGAAGCATCTCTGATTAGGGTTGAGAGCAGCATTGTCTAAAGGTGTTAACTATAGAAATCTAAAAGGCAGATTGGCATTATATTCATTTAACTAAACATCAGTAATATTTTCCTTAATAAAGTTTTATGTCCTTCCAAGGTCTTGTTTTTAATGTTGGACTTACATAGCTGGGCACCAGATCACTTCTGTGCTGCCAGCCTAAAATACAACCATAGAGTAGCTGGTTACCAACATTATAGCTGTGCCATTATTTCCCACATAGACATAACTAGCCTGGCAAGTTGGTGTTGTAGTTTGTATAATTCACTACTAGGTAAGGCTGTTGATGCCCTTATTCTCCCAATAGCCTACACAGCAACTTTTGCATTTTGAAAGCTAGCCAGCAGGGAGGAAGTTTCCACATAAGTTCTAGCTTGATTCTTATATATCTTATAATTATGTTATGTGTCATGTTCAGCAAATAGGGCCTTATCCTATAGTTCTGGTCGACAACCAAGCAGAAAGACAAGCATCCATATTATTTTGAGGGTGTCTGGAGCCTCCATGGCTAATGACCCTTATGGAGGTATCTCATACCTGGCACTGGGGTTTTCCCCCCTTTCTTGCATGCACTTTCACACTTCATTTCACTTTCTCTCTGAAATAACACCCTAGGCAATGTGGGACAGTTATTACACTCTTCATCACCAGCATCTCAATTACATATGGAGAATTGATACCCACAGAAGCTTAGGATCATTTTCTCAAGTAGGAGGAAAATACGCATTAGGATATTCCTAATTTGCAAATCCAAAGAAATGGTTTTCCATCTCTTTATCTGACTTCCTTTCTCTTTACTTATCTTTCTTTTTTTGAAAAAAAAAACACAATATATTCTAATCACAGTTTCTCCTTTCCCAAAACTACCCAGATTCTCCCCACCTCCTAACTCACCAACTCCCCTTCTTTCTCTCTCCCTCTTTAGAAAAAAAAAACAGAAAGAAAAAAAGAAACAGAATAATTTTTTAAAATGAAGAAATGCACACACTTTTTAAAAAGAAACACACATACACACACACACACACACACACACACACACACACACACACACCCCACAAACTCAGATAACATAATATAAAAACAAAAGGTCATTAAGACAAAAAATGCCCAAACACGCAATATGAAACAAAAAGTCTCCAAATATATCATTCATTTTGTGTTGGCCATCTACTGATGGGCAAACCCTTAAGTGTGGTTTATATACCAGTAAAATTCTACTAGTGAAACCTAAGTTGTCATTTGCAGACAGCTTCTTGGTAGGGGTGGGTACCTGTGTCCACTTCCCCCTTTCAGCACTCAGACCCTGTCTGGTTTGAACCCATGCATGCTGCCACAGCCTCTGTGAGTAGACATATGGCACAAAGGTTCTTCTTTAGCATCTTGCTGCTTTTAGGAGCAGCACAATCTAGCCATACTGGGTACTCTCTTTTAAACTCTTATTTTTAAATTTCTTTAATTGGGTTAGAAGATAGGTTTCCATATGGCTGTTTCATAGCCTTCCTTCTGTTTTTGCTAACCCTTCCCCACCACCTGCTCTCTCATCCTCCTCATGCCTCTAACCCCTTCCCAGTATAACCCTTTCCTCCCACATGTTCCTCCTTCATACTTTAATTTCACCTACGTTCTTTTATCCCCTAACCCTTAAGCACCCTCCCCAAGTGACCCCTTTCTAGTTGCATGGCTTTTATGGGTCCTTTAAGTTAAATAAAAACAAAAAAAACCTAAGAGTCAAAGTCAGGATCTACACATGAAAGAGAACATGTGGCATCTTTCTTTTCAGCCTGAGTGACTCAGTATAATTTTTCCCAGCTTCATTTATCTACCTGCAAACTTTATTTCCCCTTACTATTGACTAAAATTCCACTGTGGATATGTTCTATATTTTCATTACCCTTTCTTCTGTTGATGGGTATCTACGCTGATTCTGTTTCCTAACTGTCATGAATAGAGCATCATTGATGATGGGTGTGCAAGTATCTCTTTAGTAAGACGTAGATTCATTTGGCTACATGCACAGTGTGGCATAGCTAAGTCATATTGTAGTTTTATTTCTAGTCCTTTGGGGGATCCTCCAGATTGATTTCCATAGTATTGTGCTAGTTTATCCCTGTCCCTACAACCATGTTAACGTTTACATTACCATTTGTCTTCTTGATGATGGACAGTCTGACTGCAGTGAGATGCATTTTAAGGTAATCTTATTCTACATTTCCTTGATGGTGTTTTTATTAGCATGTCTCTATCATAACTTCAAATCAGGAAGGGTGACATTTCCCATTCTCTCCTTTTTTGTTTGAGATTGTTTGGCTATCCTTAGTGTTCTGTGCTTTCATACAACATTTTTTATTGTTTCTTTTATTTTTGAGATTATTACATAATCACATAATTTCCTCTTTCCTTTCCTCCCTCCAAGTCCTCCTATACACCCATCTGTGTTCTCTTTCAAATTCATGGACCCTTTTTCATTTATGTTGTTGAAGGAATATGTGTATATGTATACAGATATATCTTCCTAAATACAACCTGCTCTGTTCTGTATAATGTCATACATTATACAGTGTTACATCATACATGTGTCATACAGTTACACATGTTACTTGTATGTATTTTGTCAGGGCTGGACATTTGGCATTGGATAACGAATTGGTGTACTCTTCCCCAGGGTGAAGACTGTTTCCCCTGCTCTCAGAATTCCTTAGTTGCCTGTAGTTCTTTGTGTAGGGCTGAGGCCTCATAGTATCCCTCCTCCCCACTTTTGTTCCCCATACAAATTTTAAGGTTTTTTTTTCTGTTGCTATGAAGAATGTAATTAGAAATTTGATTGTGATTGCATTGAATTTGCAGAATGCTGTTGAATAGGGTAGCCATCTTTATAATATCTCTTTTCTCTTTCCTTCCTTCCTTCCTTTCTTTCTCTTCTTTCTTTTTTTGTATCAGGGTACTAATATCTCCATAAAAATTTTAAGTAACTTCTATTCTTTTAAATTTTATCTCATAGTATTATTATTAGTTATTCTTTGAAGGTGTGATAGAATTCTGTAGTTAATCTACCAACTCCTGTCTTTTTAGTTTGAAGATTTTTTTAATTATAGCTTCAATGCCATTTTATGGATGTGTTTAAATTATCTACTCATTTTAGTTTAATTTTAGTAGGTCATATATATTTATATATTCACTATTTTTTTACACTTTCCAATTTACATGAATATGAGTTTTCAAAGCATGCACTTATCATTTTCTGAATTTCACCCTTATTTGTAATAATGCTTCCTTTTTAATCTCTAAGTTAAAAAATAATTCAATATGGCTAAGGATTTGTCAATCTTATTCTTTCAAAGAACCAATTCTTCATTTCATTGATCCTTTGTATTTTTTAAGTTTTCTATTTTGGGGACTACAGAGATTTTAAGAGCACTTGCTGTTTTTCCAGAGGACCTAGGTTCAATTCCCAATACCTGCATGATAACCATCTGTAGCCCCAGTTCCAGGGCATACAATGCCTTGTTTTAGCCTCAGCAGGTAGGTACGTGGTACACAGACATACATGCAGGAATATCCCCCATACACACAAAAATTTCCTTAGAATTTATGATTTTCTATTTTATTTATTTCTGCCCTCATCTTAATTATTTCTCCCTATCTACTTCTTCAGAGTTTGGTTTGTTCATATTTTTCAAGGCTTTAGTTGAATCACTAAATCATCTATTTGAGAATACTCAGTGTTTTGACATAGGCATATTAGGGCCATAAACTTCCTCTTCATTACTTTTAGTATCTTGTGGTTGGTTTTGTTGTTGCTATTGTTGTTGTTGTTGTTTTCAGTTCCAAGATTTAAAAGTTTTCCTTCTTGATTTTTTCCTTACCCCAATTATCATTCAGTAGTCAATTGTTCAATATCTGTGAGCTTGTGTACTCTTTGCTATTTCTATTGCTGATGATATCCAGCTTTATTCTATGGTGGTCAGATAGAATACAGGGCTTTGTTCAATTTTCCTCAATTTATTAAGACTTGTTTTGTGTCTTAATATGTGGTTGGTTTTGGAGAAAGTTTCACAAAATACTGAAAAAATGTGTATCCTTTAGTGTTTGAATAGAATGTTCTGTAGATGCCTATTAAGGCCACTCAATTTATGGTGTCATTTATCGCTAGTGTTTCTGTATTTATTTTTTTTTCCAGATGATCTGTCTGTTGGTGAGAGTAGGGTGCTGAGATCAACCACTCTAATTGTGTTGGAGTTGACCTGTAACTTTAAATCTATTAGCGTGTGTTTCATGAAATTGGGAGTACCTGTGTTTGGTGAGTGTTTAGGACTTTTGTCTTCTGACTGGCTTGCCCTCTAAGTATAAAGTGATGTCCATTAGCACTTCTGATGAGATTTAGTCTGAAGTCTATATTATCAGACATTAGAATAGCTATGCAATCCTGTTTCCTAGTTTCTTTTGCTTCATTTGCTTTTATTACCTTTCCCCATCTCATTTACCCTAAGGTAGTATCGATCCTTCATAGTGAAATGGGTTTCTTGGAGGGGTCCTATTTTCTGATACAGTCTGCTAGTCTGTGGGGTTTTGTTTGTTTATTTGTTTTTTAGGAATTGAGATCATCAATATTCAGAGATATTATTTACAGATTTGTGTTGATTTTGTGTTGTTTCCTTTGACGCCTTTGGTAACTCATGACCTCTTTTTTACCTTTCTCTTTAGTCTGAAGAATTCCTCTCAGTATCCCTTGTAGACCTGGATTGATGCTCATAAATTCTTTCAGTTTGTTTTTATGGTGGAAGTTATTTCTCCTTATAAGAGAAAGATTTGCTGGGTAAAATAATCTGAGTTGTCAGTAGTGATCTTTCAGAATTTTGAATACATTTTTCTGGCTTGAAAGGTTTAAAGAGTAATCAGCTATAAGTCTGATGGACCTGCCTTTACATGTAAATTGGCTCTTCTCTCTTGATGCTTTTAATATCCTGTTCTTAGTTCATCTTACTCTAACATGTCATGGTGTTCTTTTTGCTTGCTGTACTTGGATGAATTTCTCTTCCTCTAGATTTAGGATATTTCTTTCTGTTTTTATTGAATCTGTTTCCTATGTCTATAACCTAGATTTATACTTCTACGCCCACAATCCATTAAGGTGGTCTTTTCATGTTGTCTCAAAGATCCTGCATGTTCCCTTTATATGTTTTTGAACATTTGTCATTTGATTTGATTGAATTATCCAATTCCTCTACCTTCTTTACAGATACTGGGCACCTAGCCTGTTGTGTACAAAAGTGATATATATATATATATATATATATATATATATATATAGAGAGAGAGAGAGAGAGAGAGAGAGGTAGGATATGTAGAGGCACTTGTCCTCTGATCTCTACACTTTGCACAAATTATATTACAGATAGCACTAACCCTGAGCTTCTAGGACATATTACATGTTATTTTTCTTTAAATTTAAATGCTACCCTTATTTCAAATAAGTGCAGATATATTCACAATAAGAATCATACTCATGGCCTGTATTTTCAGCTGCCATTACTCTGCTATTTTCTAAAGCTATATATTTCAAATTTCTATTCTTTTCCTCTTATTGAAAATAGTTTTTTCTCACATAATATATCCAGAGTAGTTCCCCTCCCTCTATTCCTTCCAGCCCTTCTCTATGTCCCTTCTCAGCTAGATCTATCCCCTTTCTGTCTCTCCTGAGAAGATAAACAGGCTTATATGGGATAATAATAAAATAAAAAGATAAAAACAAAAACATACTGGAATTGGACAAAACAAACAATAGAAGGAAAATAGCACAAGAAAACAGAGACTCACTCATTTGCACACTCAGAAATTCAATAAAAACACTAAACTGGAAGTCATAATGTATATGTGAAAAGCTTATAGGATAAAACTGGAAAGATTTTATATGTATATTCAAAATTATATATATGCATATATATATATATATATTAAAAATGATAAGATAAAATTGAAATAGAAGAAAGTCCCCTGACACAAACTTATGAGACAAGGAACCTCCAAATTCTCAATTTTAACTAAGAAAAAGTAATTGTGGCAGTAAGTTCCATGTATTACACATATAAGAAACAAACCTAGTTCATGGAGGAATTTCTATCAATGAGAATTCTAGGGCTAGAAAAAAACACTAAGAGACTCTTGATAAAATCTGGTGATCAGGTCAGCCATTACTCATATCCAATACCTCTACCCCGATAATAAAACCAGATTAACAAAAAACAAAAAAAAATTCTCCCTGATGAAAATGTAAAAGTTACTAATAAAATACTTACCTATGGAATTCAAAACAGATCAGCAGTTAAGAATTCATACTGGCCTTGCAGAGGACCTGAATTTAATACCCAAAACTCATGTCCAATGGTTCACTCCTGCCTATAACTCCTGCTCCAGGGTGTCTGATACTTTTCCTGGCCTCTGTGGGTATCTGCACTCTTGCATGCATGTGTATGTGTATGCATGTTCACATGTGTGTGTGTGCACACACACTTAAAAATAAAATCTTTAAACTAAAAGCAAAATGCATCAAAAACATAAGACTATTTACCATGATTGAGTTGACTTTATTCTATGGGACATCAGCATGGTTCAGCATACACAAATCAACAAATGTAAGATAGCACATAAATGAATTTAAGGACTAGGAATTACAGGATCATCTAAATAGATATGGTAAAGGTCTTTGACAGAGTTCAACATCCCCTCTTGATAATCTCTAAGAAAACTTGGAACAAAAGGAATGTATCTCAATATAAGAAAGTCTGTCTATACCAAATGGAGGAAAAACTCAAGGCATTTCTAGAAGATGAGGAATAAGGCAGGTTGTTTACTCTGTCCACTCCTATCAATATAGGAAGTCTTATCTAGGGCAATGAGAAGAGAAGGAAATTAAAAGAAAGAAGTCAGAGTTCTTTACTGTCATACAGTATAATTCTGTACATAAGAGACCCAGAGGACTGACAGAAAACAGGTTCACTTTCAGTCAAGTATCGGGGTACAAAATTAATGCACAAAATTCAGCAGTTTTCTTATTTCCCAGTTACAAACATGCTAAGAAAGAAATCAGGGAAATAATTCAATTTGTAATAGCCTTAAAACAAATAAACAAAACAAAACTCAAAACTTTTGAATAAATATAATCAACGAACCGAATGATCTGTTACACTGTAAATTTTTAAAATGCTGAGAAAAGAAATTGAGGAAACAGTATATTCTGGTTTCTGGTTTTGTGTTTTTATGGTTTTTTAAAATTTTTATTCTGTGTGTGTGTGTGTGTGTGTGTGTGTGTGTGAGAGAGAGAGAGAGAAGAGAGAGAGAGAGAGAGAGAGAGAGAGAGAGAGAGAGAGAGAGAGAGAGATTCCTTTGTGATTGTATGAGTTTTTTTAAGTTTTTTCTTTCTTTTTATTCTGATTTGATTTTTCATAACTTGCCTGTTTGTTTTCTTAAAAGAAAGAGAGAAAAGGCCTGGAGTTGGGTGGGTAGGGAGGTACAGAAGATCTAGGAGGAGATAAGGGAGGGAAAGTATGATCAGAGTATGTTGTATGAATACTTATTTTCAGTCTTGTGCTGATGGCATAGAAGATCTCTCCTACTCATGGCACAGAAGAGCTAATATTGTGAGAATACCCATAACTACCAAAAGCAACATCCAAAGTCAATGCAATGTGCATCAAAATTCCAATGTCATGCTTTACATAAATAGAAAGAATCCTATAAAATACCCATGGATAACCAAATCAACCCTAAACAAAAAGTCAAAACTATTGGTATCACTGAGTGATACTATAAACTCATAGTGAGCAAAACATCATAGTACTGGCACAAGACAGTCATGGAGATGAGGAGACTAGATTAGAGCATGCGAATACATGCCTGTGAAAATACAGCTAGCTGATATTTTACAAGATGTTAAAAGCATATGCTGGAGGCTAATTAATTTCAAACTAAGAATGTTTGAAAATGCCATTAAAATCTGCTAATTGATAAACCACTAAAACTAAAATAGAAAGAGGTCTGATGGATGGAGGTACTCTGCATAAGTAGGTAGGGCTGCTCCCACAAGATGTAGGTTATTATAAGGAAAACACAGTCTCAAAGACTTGGCTAGCTCCCTATATGTTGCTCATCCCGGGGCCCCCAGAGTTTCCCAAATCAACGCATGCATTGTCCCTCCTGTTGGTTGCCGACCAAAATGACATGTGCAGGCAGTCATAGCTATTGTGAGTTCAAGATTGCAACAGCCACATCATGCCCAGAACCAGAATCCTACAGTACTTCTCATGGTTCCTAAGTTCAGATATGTGAGTGTATGTTCATATATATGTATATGTATATGTATATGTTCATATACATATTTGTTCACACACACACACATGCACACACACACCTTCATCTCCTTTCTGCTGGCTAAACTTCATAGTGTCTCAGATGCTATGTAAGCTGCTGGGGTAGAATTGTCAATAGACTACTGACATCCAGGGAAGATGTGCCTGCTGATAGTAGCAAGCCTGTTATAAGGGTAACTGGCGGTTTCTTACCAGATCCAAGACCTAGTCCACAGAAGAATTCACTTCTCCCAGAGCTGGGGAAGTCATGAGTCCTACCTGTGAATCTCTTACTATTGTTATGTCAAGTACACATGATGTGGCCATCAAATTGCCTTCTAAGTAATTGTGTTTACGCTCATAGATTAGTGCTGATATTAGCTTCGATTGGTTTCATTTTGTTACACTCAACAGCAACTGCAGAGACTCATAACTGATAAAACTATAGAGAATAAAAATGTATTAAATGGCCACTGATTGACGGTTACCTGCAGAAGACCCACAAGACTGGGCTTGCCAACATCTTGTCAGGGAGTGAGGAGGGGCTTCTGAGGCCTCACCCTTCCCTGAAGACTTATAGGCAATTAATGGTTGCTTGGGAAGGAAGAGACATTTCCTTCAGTGGTGTAGCCATTGGTAAGGTGTCCGTGAACCTTTAAAGAAGAGTTCACTCATGTCCTATGCAGCCTTAATTGAAATCATGGGACATAAAGAAACAGACATGGAGATACAAGGGACAAATGGGAATAGGGAAGAACATCGGGAGTACAGGGCATAAAAGAAGGCGAAGGTGGATGAACATGTTGAAAATACATTATAGACATGTATGAAATGTCACAGTGAGACCATTAGTATAGTATATGCTAAATACAAAACGTAAAACTCCCAAATCTACTTAGTTAGGAAAGTGAAGCAAAAGTCAAAGGGATTTTAACTCATTAATTTCCTTTCAAGACAACAGCCCAAGGGGTCATAATGCCTACTACAAATGCACAAATGATAATAGTTCTGCCTCATTAGGAGTTCCTTCTGGTTCCTTCTAAGGTATTTCATACTCCCTTGTTCCAGATGAACCACCTCAAAATGCCAGTCACATGATAGGTGCTTTAACATTATAGGCTGCTTTCAGGGTATTACTAGATAAAGTAGGGCCCATTTTGACAAATAGTCTATACTCTGGACACTTTTAAAGGTCATCATCTTAAGATATAGCTACTTTCCCTTCATGTATTTATTTTGTATCTTATATTGCAGTTTACTTGGACAAGTTTCCACCATTTATCTCATCGGTAATTGTACTAACTGTGGGAAAATGGTGAAAGGGGAGAGAAGATAAGCAAAAATAGCAGCACTATTGGTAATAGCCAGAACCTGGAAACAACCGAGATGCTCCTCAACTGAAGGACGGATAAAGAAAATGTGGTTCATATACACAATGGAGTACTATTCAGCCGTAAAAAGAATGGCATCAGCTGGGCGGCAACGGCGCAAGTCTTTAATCCCAGTACTCGGAAGGCAGAGCCAGGTGGATCTCTGTGAGTCTGAGGCCAGCCTAGTGTACAGAGTGAGATCCAGGACACACACCAAAACTACATAGAGAAACCCTATCTCAAAAAAAAAGAAAAGACATCATGAAATTTGCAGGCAAATGGATAGAACTAGAAAATATCATCCTGAGTGAGGTAACCCAGACTCAGGACAAACATGAACCTTCATCCAGTAACTGATGGAAGCAGATGTAGAGATCCACAGCCAAGTACCAGGCTGAGCTCCAGGAGTCCAGTCAAAGAGAGGGAAGAGGGATTCTATGAGCAAGGGGCATCAAGATCCTGATGGGGAAACCTGCAGAGACAATCAAACCAACCTAGTGGGAACTCATGAACTTTAGGCCAACATCTGTGGAGCCTGCATGGGACTGCACTAGGACCTCTGCACAATGAGACACTTACGTAGCTTGGTCTGCTTAAGGGGCCCTGGCTATAGGATCAGGATCTATCTCTGGTGCATGGCTTTTTGGAGCCCATTGCCTATGGTGGAATACTTTGCACAGCCTTGATGCAAGGGGAGGGACTTGAACCTTTACTGAATGTACTAGGCTCTGCTGACTCACAGTAGGAAGTCATACCTTGTTGGAGGAGGGAATGGGGTGTGGGTTGTTGGGGGGAGGCCGGAGGAGTAGGAGGAGGAGGAAAGAGAGGGGGATCTGTGGTTGGTATGTAAAATGAATAAAGAATTCCTTAATAATAAGTAAGTAAGTAAATAAATAAGGAAGGGAGAAGGACAGAGAGCGTGGCGAGAAAAGGAGACAGGATAATTGGATCCTGAACTTGAGACCTGTGAACAGAAACTGCTACTAGGACGCACGGTAGCTCCTATACACAGCGCAGAAGCCAAGCGTACTGCATGGAGGATAGGACTGAGGCTTCACAGGACTTCCTTGTTCCCCACAGTACATCAGCAGTGACTCCCAGCAAGTCTGTTTGGGATGCCCAGTATCCTCTCTGCTTGTTAGTCTGGCTTCTTGTTGCAAACAAGAGAGTTTAATCAACACAACCAGCATAGCCAAACTGGAAGTAGGAGATAAGAGAAATGTATCTTCCTTATAAATATGGCAATCACCAGAGTGGATTCCCAGCTCCATCCCATCATTCACTACCATTAGGTTCTCCTTGATGTTATAAAGAAAAAATATTTTATTGTTGTTGTTATTATTATTTCATTGCTGTTTTAAGTATTGCGTGGTAATATTCACTGTTACAAAGCACTTTGAAGTTTACTCAAAGACCTTCAGCTTTAGTTATTGAGTAAAACATATAAACTCTACTATCAACTAAGTATACATCAGTGTTTCAACGATGGGATCCAGTGTTTGGACCTGGGTATCAGAAAGAATAAAATAAAATTTAAGCTCGATCTAAGAGGACACAAAGATATAACTGAGGTAATAATTTCTCTAATTTCTAAATTGTCTTCCTCACTCAATATGTTTTCCTCTTTTATCAAAACTATCAACAAAGCCTGAGGTGATCATCTTATCTAGTTGGTTTTAAAGGAGATTCTATTGAATAGTGAATGAAGAAGAAATTGTTTCACCAGGTAAAGAATCTCTAACACCAGCCTGTCCACCCTCTATTTCAACACTCTGACATGATAATGACAGTCTACTGGAAACATTTAAGATAACACTTGAAAGGGCTCAGGCTTAGGAATCTAAGTCTGACTGATGTGAAGCATCTGAAATCAAGATAGAAACACAAAAGAGAAAATCATAATAGGAAAGCTGGACATGGTACCTTACACCCTACTTAGACCACTGATGAATATCCAGCCATACAAAGCTGTGATGATTTGAAAGAATATAGCCCCCAAAGGGAATGGCACTATTAGAAGGTATGGCCTTGTTTGAGTAGGTGTGGCGTTGTTGGAGGAAACATGTCACTATGGAGGCAGACTTTGAGGTCTCATATATGCTCAAAATACTGCTCAGTATATCTCAGACCACTTCCTGTTGCCTGCAAGTCAAGATACAAGAACTCTCAGCTCCTTCTCTATCACCATGTTTGCCTTCATGCTGCCTTGCTTCCCTCCATGGCAATAATGCACTAAATTTCTGAAAATGTAAGCCACCCCAATTAAATGTTTTTCCTTTATAAGAGTTGCTGTGGTCATGGTGTCTTTTCACAGCAATAGAAATCCTAGCTAAGACAGAAGTCAAAGGAAAATGAAGGCAAAGCCCTGGTCCCACTTGTACTGCAGTAGCAACTAGATGAAAACATTTCCCCTCCGTCCCTCTCTCCCTCCCTTCCTTCCTCCCTCCCTCCCTCCCTACCTACCTACCTTCTTTCCTTCCTTCCTTCCCATAATCTGGCCTCCAGATTAAGGCTTTTGGACAGGTTAAAGTCAGGTCAATACTGCTGCTCCTACAGCCACATTATAATCACCAAATACTATCATGTATTTACCTATATTTAATTATTTATTCCATGGAAATATGGCTACTTAAGCCAAGGTCAAGATTACACGTACCTTGGTTGGCTCTACTGATGATTCCTAACAGGAATAATCTGATTTAATGTATGAATATATGACTTACATCAAGCATCTCGCTGACAGTTCACATTTGGATCTTAGACCATTTCCACAGGTATGTCTCAAGTATGACATGTCTTGATGCTGCTAGGCTTAATGAAAGCCCTGTTAAATATTCATGAGTCATTGAGCTGTCTCCTGGCCTCTTAATTATATTTTTTCTTAACTGGCCTAAGTATCAAGATGTCTGTTAAGAGCTTTGAAAAATTCTCTTCCTATGACATTGAGTTTTGCAGAATAAAATGATGCATTGGGTCATTTTACTCTGTGTCTTTTCTATATATTACAAACAAGTTCCTAACTGCTGGGAAAATTAACTGGGAGACAGGAGAGGTACTCTTAAGCAATTAGAGATATTGTTAATTGCTAGAAAAGAGATATCCCATTCAAGTAAGACAAGCTGGAAGTCAAATTTAATCTAAGAACTGAGCCAAAAACTTGGGCTTAACAATCTTGAGAATAAAGCATTGAGTACCAACTCATTAAAATTAATTAGCTAACAGATATCTTTGGTTCATTAATGGTTCTAGAACAATCAATAAGATACCAGCATAAAGAAACCTTGTTCTGGAAAGCTCATATCAAGGGAGCAAATAAAAGATAGATTCTCATGTTTAAATTAGATACATATTCACAAATCATCCACATTGTGACTCAGAACTCAAAAGAAACAAAAAGCAAATCTAGAAGACCCAAACATTGTGGAAGAAATGATAGATAATAAAACATTTATCTATGGGTCCATAGAACTAAGTAGGATTAGTAAACAAGTAGAAAAGGCAGGGACTTCTAGATGGAAGGACTGACATAATGGCTTTGATAGCTAAAAGTTTGAGAAATATTTGGAATGTGGCATAATTGTGAGCCAATATATTAGTGAAGACAGAAAAGAGTTCAGGTCAAATTTGCAGAAGAGCATCATGACTAGAGTCTACACTGATAGCCTTTTCACAGGGTATTAGACTTCTTCAGTGGGGGCTCTGTAATCAAAACTATTGCTCTAATAGTAGCTGGGGGCAGTATGGACACTGGAAGGGAAGGGGAAACTTTGGTCCTTGCCAAAATCTAAAAGCTTTGTGAAACAGTGTTTTATTACAAACTATGTTTTGTTGAAAAATATTGTATACAATATATTCTGAATATAGTTTCCCTTTCCCCAATTCCTTCCAGATCCTCCCCATGTCCCTACCCATTCAACTCTATACCCTTTACAAAACAAATAAAAAAATGATAAACAAGAATAAAAAGAAAATCAAAATAAATACACACATGAAACCCATAGAAACATAAAATTTGAAGCTATAATATAGAAGCAAAAGATCATTAAGGCAAAAAAAAGGTTCAAACAAAGCAATTGAAGATGAAAGGGTCTTCAAAAATACTATTGAGTTCCTTTTATGTTGATCATCTATTGCTGAGCTTGGAGGCTACCCAAAAATTAGAGAAAACTAATTTTTCCTTTGCAAGTGGATGTCAGTTGGAGATAACTTCTTGGTTAGGGATTGGAACCCATGTCCACTTCACCCTCTCATCACTGGGACCCTGTCTGATTTGAACCTGTGCAGGCAGTGTGTATGCTACCACTATTTCTGTGAGTTGTTATGTTTGTCAGTGCTGATGTGTCTGGAAGATACTGCTTCCCTGTAAATGAAGGCAGAGTTTTTCTGTCCCGACTGCTTGGCCCCAAATAAACACACAAAAGCTTGTTATTATTTACAGAATGCTCAGCCGATAGCTAAGGCTTATTACTAACTAGCTCTTACATTTAAATTAACCAATTTCTATTAATCTATGTATTGTCACATGATCCATGGCTTTGTTGGTTCTCTGGCATCTTGCTTCTTGGGCGGCTCACTTGCATCTCTTGATTCAGTCCTTCTTCATCCCAGTTAGATTGTCCTGCCTAACTTTATACTGCCTTGCTATTGGCCAAACAGCTTTATTATTAACCAGTGAGAGCAATACATATTCACAGAGTACAGAAGGATTATCCCACAGCTTCCCTGGTGTCATCCATCCCCTCTGGCTCTTACAATCTTCCTGTCTACTCTTCTGCATAGCTCACTGAGCCCTAGTGAGAGGGATTTGATGAAGACGTTACATTTGGGACTGAGTGCTCCAAAGTCTCCCGTTCTCTGAGCATTGTACAGTTGTGTGTCCCTCTGTCAGTTCCCATCTACTACAAGAGAAGCTTCTTTGAAAATGGCTGAATGAGGCACTGATCTGTCAGTATATCAAAATGACGACAGAAGTCATTTCATTGCTATGTTGCTATATTCCTTTATCAGAACAATAGTGTTTGGTTCCCCCCAGGCACATAACTTATACAGTCTCAGGTTCTTGGCTACTTGAGCAGTGCTAGGCATGGATGCCTGAAGATCAGAGAGTCAAAGGAACAAGCCACAGCTACCACCCCTTACCTCACCATCTCCTCAGCCTGAAAAAGCCCCTAGTTCCTGTCTCCTCATGCCTTCTGTACCTTTCTCTCCTCAGCCATCACTTCCTGGGAGTAAAGGCGTGTGTGCTTCCCAAGCAAAGGCATTAACATATCAAGTGCTGGGATTAAAGATGTGTGCTACCACTGCCTGGCTCTGTTTCTTGCCTAGACTGAATCAATCTCATGTAGTCCAGAACTCACAGAAATCCAGATGGATCTCTGCCTCCAGAGTGCTAGGATTAAAGGCATGTGCAACCACTGCCTGGCCCCTATGTTTAATCTAATGGCTTGTTCTATTCTCTGATGTTCAGGCAAGTTTTATTAGGGTCCACACTGTATCACCACACATGGGTTTCAGCCTATGAAGTGGGCTTTAAATCTCATCAGAGAGTGACTGGTGACTTCCACAACATTTGTGTCACTGCTGTGCCAGCATGCTCTGCAGGCAGGTCACTGCTGTGGATTGCACTGTTTGGAGCTGAATCTGTGGCTACCTTTTTCCTCTGATAGTGTGCGGACTATTCCGTGAAGGTATTCCAGAACCATGAGCACTCTTCAGTAGGGGGTGCTCAACCTTCTCATGGTCAGTAAGGTATGCAAGTGTTGCCTTCAGCAACAAGGCCTTACCTTAGCTGATTAATTTCCCCAGTAGATCTAAATGCAGCCTTTAACAGTGTAGAAGTGTATAGCTGGAATATTCAGCACTCTTGGCAGAACAGAATATATTCACTGAGTTTATCTTTTGTTCCACCTGGATTAAAATGATTAGTGTTTCATTTAGCCTGAGCTTCATGAATGCTCTAACTTATTTACATTTACACCAAAGGCCTATTTGGCTTGCCATGATCTAAATTCTATACTTTCCTCAGGGGAAAAAGTATGTTGATAGTTTAAATATATTGTTCACAGCATTGAGCATAGACTCTAATAAATAGAAGCTGCAGAACAAATACTTTTGGTTATTTAAATTTCATAACTAAAATCATTGCATTTATTTTATACCATAATAATTTCACACATAATAAGAGTTATGTAGGTATAGGTCTATAAAATTACTTTTTAATAAAAAATAAAAGATAGTCTACTTTGACCAGCAGGGGGGAAATGAGTTTTTTTTTTCCTACTAATCTTCAATTCTAGATTGGTGACAAGTTTTATAATGAGACTGAATGTAATAATGAGCCTGAAAATGCAAATGTAACATGGAAGGTTGCTGACTGACATGTGAAGCTTTTGAATTTTGAAAGAATTTGCTTGTCTTTTCCACTTACAGTTTTTCAATTAAATAATAAAATGTTTTCTTGGATTGTGATGTGCTAAAAAGGATTATTTTCAACAGCTACAGCTGTGTGTGTGTGTTCACATCCAAGTTCAGGTTTTGCTATGCTAGTACATCTTGGAGAATTACCCTCACAGAGGGGATGGCATACTTGATGGGGAAAAGTACAGTAGAAATTGATGGCCAGTCCCTGTCTGACATCAAAGGTGGAATTTTTCATCTCATCCTCAGGAGTCTGTCTCTCGGGAAAAAGGAAAAGAAAATGCAATCAGAATTTACTGTGGTGATCTATAGCACAGTAGAGTAACTGTAGACTACAATAGCTTATGATGAATTTCAAAATAACCTGAAGGGCCCCAAAGCTCTCAACACATAGGAATGATTATGTTTGTAAGGATGCAGATACATATTGCAAAACACTGGTCATCCAGATGACTATAAATTAGCTTACAGTACTTATTTAGCTCATCTCCAGTATGAACTGAAATTTAAATATTCTTCTAGATTTTTGTGGATCACTGATTTACAAAAAGAAATGTTTTAATAGATTCTGTGTTTCCATTTGAACTATTCAATGTTCTTAGTTCCCTTATGGTTCTAGAGTCACATAAGCATTTAAGTTGTTCTTGGGCTCTTATTGTTTGTTTGTTTGTGTGTTTGTGTGTGCATGTGCACACTGTGGCATACATGTGGAGCTTAGAAGACAGCTAGCAATTGGTTCTCTTCATTCATCATGTGGGTTCTAGGGATTGAATTCAGGTGGTTAGTTAGACACGGAGATGTAGCTGAAGTTTTCCTGTATCCTGCCTGGCCCACACTCAGGACAAATCTCTCTCACCTGCCAATCCTGCCACAGGTTGGACCCAAATAAACATACACAGGCTTATATTATTTTTAAACTATGGCCACAGCCGGCTTCTTGCTAGCTAGTTTATATCTTAAATTAACCCATTTCTATAAATCTATAAGTTGCCACATGACTTACCGGTTGGCTGGCATGTTGTTCCTTCAGTAGTGGCTGGCATCTGCTTTGCTCTGTCTTTCTCCTTCTTCTCTGTTTGGATTTCCTGCCTGCCTCTAAACTGCCTTGCCGTAGGCCAAATGGCTTTATTTATCAACCAATCAGAGCAACATATTTTCATAGCATACAGAAAGACATTCTCCCATCATGGAGGCAAGTGACTTTACTCACTGAGCCTTTACTTATATCATACCAGACCTGGATTTCTTTCTGATTCAGTCTTCTGGATCAACAACTACTCAACAGCCCCCCAGGATCATATCCACAAACACATGTACTGATATTCTCAGGACCAAATTTCCAAGTTAAGTTCTTCCTGAGACTTCTTGAAATTACTTGGAAAAATGGTCACCCTCTGTGCTTCAATTCTCTATTCTCAGGGCAAACAACCTACATAAGGATCAATTAACTGGTTATGAGTTGTCAATTCTCTATTCTCAGGGCAAACAACCTACATAAGGATCAATTAACTGGTTATGAGTTGTTAGAATATGGGCCATAACAGCATAGAAGTTCTCACATCTCCTTCTTGAAACCAGGAGAAATGAGGAAGAAATGAGAAAAATTAAAATGGAACCAAGACAGTTTGTGTTAGATCATATATTCCAGAATAAGATATTTGTGCATTTTTAAAGGGTGAAAGACAAGCAGGTTGTAGGGAAGGATACAAGTTTGCTTATGTATCTGCTTTGGAGATGATATAAAATAATTTGGCTTGTATTTTAGAAAAGTAAAACTGGGACATTTTTTTCTGATTCATGGGTAGCCAACTAAGATTATCACTTTGTGATCATTATAAGCACAACCAAATATTTCCTGTATTACAAAAATGTGATTGAAATGCTTTCCACAGAGGAACAATCATCCCAGTCTTGCTGTGGGATGTCTTTCTGTATGCTGTGAATATATATTCCTCTGATTGGTTGATAAATAAAGCTCCATTGGTCTATGGCAAGGCAGCTTAGAGGCAGGTGGGAAATCCAAGCAGAGATACGGAGAGAAGAAAGGAGAGGAGAGAGAGAAGCAAGTCACCACAGAAGGAGCAGCAAGATGCCAGCAGACTGGTAATGCCACAGCCATGTGGCAACTTATAGATTAACAGAAATGGGTTAAGTTATAAGAGCTAACTAGCAAGAAGTCTGCCATAGGCCATGCAATTGGTAATTAATATTAAGCCTCTGAATTATTATTTTATAAGAGGCTGCGGGACTGCAGGTGAGAGAGATTTGTCCTAACCACAGGTTGGGAGGGACACAGGAAATCTTCCAGCTACACAGTCTTGATGCCCTATGTTGTAAGAAATTCACCATGAGCATTTTTATCTCTGAAAATGGCAAATAACCTATAATATCTTATAAACATCAATATGAGAATGATGTAAATGATAAGAGAGGAGGGTGCACTGCAAGGGAGGTCATATAGATATATGAGAGCCAAAAACAAATGGGAGTCGTGACCCTTCCCACTCCTCAGTGCTTTCTAGTGACTGAAACATGTGGTCTCAGGCTGAGTGGCTTATTCTTGCTTCTAACAATATATCTTGTGCAGCAGAACTCAAATCATCTTCACTTCATCTTTAGAAAGTAAAGGATGGTGGAGATAACAGAAAAGGAGAAAGGTCAATTATGCATTTGCTTTTGTGTTTTCTATGTTATGGGAGAAAAATAGTAACAGTCCACATATATCTTCAAAACATTTTCAGGTTCACAGAGAAATTATTTTCTTTTTTTGAACTTCATTTGGACTATTTCTAGAATTAGCATGTTACCAACATCAATATGATTATACAAGCTTAACTCAAACAATGGGCTAGGAGGGAAGTCTGACTAGTTTATGGGAATGGAGGAACCTCAGTCTCACCACTATTGAAATACCCAGTCCAGTAACAAGCTTGCCTGTTTATTGTAGGGTAGTTAGCAGCACTCTTGACTGCTAGTTTTTACATGCCACTGTCAACCTTCCTTCTCAATGAATAATGACAGTCAAAAGAATTTCCAGGTTGGGGTAAGCTAGAATTACCAGCTTAGCGGTAGAGTGCTTGCCTAGCAAGCACAAGGCCCTGGGTTCGGTCCTCAGCTCCGAGAAAAAAAAAAAAAAGAATTTCCAGACATAACCAGATATCCCAAAGACAACATGCTCCATGACCTGTGTGTTTTACATGTCTCCTTCAGAGGGAGATTTCACATAGAACTGAGAAGCCAAGAAATGCTTCAGAAGACGTCAGCTGGAGAACTGACTACATTAGAACAGGGACCTTCTGCCTTCTACACTGAGTGTCTTCTACACTGCTTTTCCTGAATACTTGCAACAATACTCAGTAGTTACTCACTGAATAAATGAGCAACACATCTCAAGATGTCAGGGACCACATACAAATACAAAGTTGTTAGCAAGGCTGTTACTGCCACATATAAATACTTTGAAAAAAATTTGATGCTGAATCTGGGTGTGATGGCTTATATCTGTCATCCTAACTACTCAGGTGACTTATGAAGGAGAATCTTCAGTTCAAGGCCTGCCTAGGCTAAATAGGGAGTTCAAAGCCACATTGTAGAACTTAGTGATGCCTTATTTCAAAATCAAATTTCAAAAGGCTATGGGCTTGGATTGTACTTCTGTGATGAAGCACCCACCTTATATATACAGAGCCTGTGGTTCAAGCCTCAACTTATACTACAACACACACACCAATTATGCACAGAGACAAACTAATTAGAAGTTTAAATTGATAAAAGTGTCTTCAGGCAGAGTTTCAAGAGTAAAGTTTAAGTAATCTTATATTGAAAAGTTAGGCAATGCCCATTAATCTTCAAACACCCATAGACTGCTAAAGAATAGGGTAAATCACTAGTTCCTCTCCCTTGACCCTAAAGGATCTGGCCCTATACTCAGACAATGATTGACAAATATGTATAGGGATAAAAGAAACCCAATGAGTTTCTTTACTTATAAAGGTTCTCCCACATACAGTCCTTACACCATTCCAACATTAGTAATAAATTAAGGGAAATAGGATGTCCAAAACATAGTACTTAAAAATAATTGGCCTTTTGGAAATTTTCTTTTGTTCTTTTGCTTGTTTACTTAGAGACAGGGTCTTTGCTACAACACAAGCTGACTTTGAAACTGTAATCCTCTGTGCTACCTCGCAACTTCTGGGATTGAAAGTGTGTGTCACCATCTCTGACTTAATTTTTTGTTGAAAAAAAATCAAGTTCTCTGGCCCTATGACTTAGATTGCTGTTTGTGTGAATTATTATGATACCACTGAAGTAAAGGTTAAAGTAACGTATAAAGCTGCCATGGGGTAATCTGGTATTCAGATATATTTACAGACATGAAGGCTTTTTGTAATTTTCTTCTTTGTAAAAAAAAAAATAACAGTTTAAAATGAACTACTTCTTTCTTGGAAGCTGTTTCCAATCTTGAATTTCTCAATTAATTGCATACATTTCCTTTAGATAAATCTCCTTCTAACAGTGTGGAATGAATGTTGTTGTTCAAAAGTACATGTAGTTCAGTTCTAATGCATAGTTTTAGATATTGTAAATTATGGTATTATACTCTTCTAAGCAACAACACTGAATCAGATAAACTATGGAGTATCCAGAATAAATTCTAACATGTGATTGGTGTTATAAAACCAAAGTTGGCTAATATTTGTAGGTGCCGCTGTCTGTCTGTGCCAATTTACTTTTATATGCTCAGAAGGCATCACGAACAAAGAAGACAATTCTTGCTTCCTTTTGCCAAAATTCTAAACTAAAGCAAACAGCTTGCAACCAGATTAGAGAGTACAGAATGAGCATGGAGGACACAGGCATGAAAAGCCTCACTGTGGGTAGACAGGGAAACTGTAAGATGGCCTAGGAAAATATGCTGGAGCAGTGGGTATCTTAGAAGAGATACAGCTGTGAACTGATTTTTACATGATTCTTCAGGCAGAACACATTTGGGGATTCAGAGGGCATTAGTGCTAAGGTGAGATTCATGGCATGCATAAGTATAACAAGAAGGCTATGAGGCTGGAGAAGAAACAGGAAGGCAAAAGATGTTGGGGATAAAACCACACAGGGATGATTCAGGGGAAGGTTGATCATTTAGGGACAAGTAGGACACTGGAAAGCATTTGATTTTTCTTTCAAGCAAAATCTGGGAGTCATTGAATAGCCTTGAGCAGAGTAACTTAATTTAAATCAAGAAGTAATCTATCTATATGTTTCTATGTTGAAGAAAGAAGACTTAGGGTGTGTGTGTGTGTGTGTGTGTGTGTGTGTGTGTGTGTGTGTGTGTGTACACAGAGGCAAGAAGACCAGTTAGGTTTTATAGTGATCCAACTGATAGATGATGTAGGAATTTTGTTTTATGATGGGAATCTTTGATTTTCTTCTGTGATAGTAGAGAAAACAAAAAAATGAATAAAGACTGAGTCTTTAGAGAAAGGTTGCTTGGATCTGATGGCTGAGTGTGATGAATTTGTGTTTTTCTGAGAGGGAGAGTCATTTGAAAAGTGTCCCTTTCAGTCATGCTTGGATGATGAATCACACAGCACATCTTACATGCCTGGGTGCTACTATTTCCAAGTTAGGAAACACAAAAATAAATAAAAGAATAAGCAATTTCTCAAATTTTTCATATACTTCAGTGTGCTAGGTAAAACAAATACACATTTCACAGAAAAGGATATGTATTAGTTTTCCCACTCCTGATACCAATTTCTGTATTACTTTACTGTTGCTGTGATAAAATATCATAAAATCAACTTAAGAAAGAAAGGTTTTATTATGGTTTCCAAATCCTGAAGAATAAAGTCAATCATGGCAGGAAAAGCTTGGCAACATGAGCAGGAAGCTAGCTGACCATATTTTCACCACCACACCGGAAGTAGAGAGGGAGAAACACAAAGAATAAAGCTGGAAAAGCTCAAAGCCTGTCCCCACTAACACACTTCCACCATTGATGTTCGAGCTCCTAAAGGTTTCATAACTTCTCCTAACAGCCAAATGGAACCAAGTGTTCTTAAATACATGAGCCTATGGGATAATTTCTCACTCAAACTAACATAGGAAACAAACTGAGACTTGAACATTTTCCTCATGGATACACAACCAGTAAGGGTGGGCTGGTTGGAACAGTGATACCCTGACTCCAGGGCCTTATTCTGCCTGTCATTCAAAATACTTAAATGCAAATGATTAAAAACTGTTTAGTTTAGGAGTGCTGCCCCCTTCGTTTTGCAAACAAAGATCAAGAAAGGTAAACAGTATCATAGAACTCTATGTGTCTCCTCTATTTATAAAGGAACACAGATTTCTTCAGGCTTCCCAAAAGCCTTGCTGAGAAACAGAGCAGGTAAGTCTTTAGATCCACAAGTCAGAGTTTTGGGCAGCATCTGGAGAATGAGTGGATTGCCACCTGTACTTAAGTGAGTGCAATATTAGCAGTTCTCAGGATGGGCGCCTTCATTAATCACCACTCATAGACTGAGCCCCTACCAAAATGCAAAAACACCTTATGTAGAATTTTTACCTTCAGTTTGTTAGCTCCTATTGTATAGCAGACACTTTTTAAGGTGTTAGGGATAAAAATAAAGTCACATTAGTAACCTATCTCTAAATGTTTCTGGAAATATTTTCTCATGTATATTTTTAATAAAATTTTTGGAAGAAGTATGATTTCTTAAGTTTACTTTTTCTTCTGTCTTATGCAGCATGGTAGAGAACAGGCACTAGGGGTGTTTTGTTTTGTTTTGTTTGCTAATAACATGCTTTCTAATATCTTTTGTTAGGAATATGACTTATGTGGGAAGTGTACAAACAATACACAATATGACTACTATTTGCCCTGGCAAAGCACTATAGGATTCAGGATGTTTAACCCACTAAAGGACGTGACTGTCACTGCCCAGTTCCTGATAATACGTTTCCATCTAGATTCTCCCACCTGAGCTTCTCAATGCCTACTGTCATCAATAACGTTTGAAAGCAATGGCATCTGGAAAGGAAAAGCCATAGAGACATCAGTTAACACACACAGGAGAGTTAATGAAAATATACTGTCACAGAAACCAAAAATTAGAGTGCACAAAGATTTGTGTTAGAAGTTGACTTCATCTAAAAAGCAATTTCCTTTTTACTTTCATTTACTACCCTTGAAGTTTGCCAAAATTTCAGGGGTCTAGGTCAGGGGTCTGGGTGTTAACTGATTATTTGGTTCAGTTTTAGACTCACTCATAAAGTATCTATTATGATCCAAGAACTTCTGCACACATTCCAACTATTCCCCTCAAACCATGCTTTACATGAAAGGATGCTTAAATTTTCCATGTTCAACTCCATTTTTGCATCCTACTTTTCTACCTGAAATTGATAAGACAATCAAAATCTGCTGAGAATATATGAAACAAGACACCATGTCTTGCCACAGTCTTGTTACAGCACATGAGCCACATGTCCCTCAATTCCATTAGTGACAGCCTTTCCAGTGTCCATCAAGTGATCCAGTAGACTCACAGGTGGCAATAAGAAAGATCAAGCTGGCAATGGGCAAAGTATTGTTATTATTACACTGAAGACCATTTAACCAGATGACTAATCATTAAAAGTACACCAGTGCCAATAGCAAGCAACAGAAAGCATCTATATAATCTCTCTTAGCTTCTCTCTTTTTGAGAAAGGAACACAAGTACTAATATTTCCTTATTTTTCACAACTGAAGAATTTCAAGTTTCTTTAATAACAAGATGAGGAACCAATAACTTGATTGGAATTATCTATATATACCCTACTAGAAGATTGGAAGAAAATGTCCCTGTTCCCTTTAAAGTGTAATATCTTTATATACTGGGCGTTGAACTATGATATAATAGTAACTTTCTTTGCCTAACCACTCCCCCAAAATTAAGGTTTCTGGGAGTTTAGTGAACATTACAGTTTCCAGCTGAACCATATGAAGGATGACAATCTCTTCATGCTTATTTGCGGGAAAAGGCTACAGAAGTTATGCTTGATTCTAAGCAGAACATCCCATACTATCTCCTTTCAAATTACCAGTATTAGCTATCAAAAGATGGCAATTTATTTTCTAATCCAGTTTTAGTCTCCCTGAGTATTAAAAGAAAAGTTTTCCCATAAATATAAAGAGTACTTAGCCACTCAGAATGAAAGCTGCATTACATTTTGACTCTATGCTTAACCAGTGTTCTTGTAGAACCAGCTAAGAAAAATAGTACACTAAAGATCCTCTTTCTACTAAGGGCAATTATGCATTTACTATCAACTAAAATGAGTAGGTCTCTGATACTTGTGCCTGATTTAGGGACTCTTTCCCTGCTGTTGGGTAGCTTTATCCAACTTCAAAATGATGGTTTCTGCTTTATGTTATTTTATTTTGTCATGTCTGGCTGTTATCTCTTAGAAGCCTGTTCAGTTATGGAGGGGAGGGCAAGTAGGGAGGAAATGGGAGTAGAAGAGGGAGGGGAAACAATAATCAGGATGTATTATGTGAGAAAAGAATCTGTTTTCAATAAAAGTGAGGGGAAAGATCATGTAAATGACACAAAGCAAAGAAACACCACTACAGGTACTGGGGATGCAGCTTAGTGGCGTGCTTACCCAGCACATCCAAGGCCCTCACATCCATTCCTACCACCTCTCTAATTTATAGGACAATGTCTCATGGGCAAGAAAAGGGGTAATATTGAATAGTTACTAGTATAGTACTAGGAGATTAACTTGTATTTAGATAAATGTGCATTTTAAAATAAAAGATGTTATTTCACATTAAGAAAAAAAAACTTATCAATGAGATCTTGGAAACCTTGTACCAGGCATATAGACCACATGGCCCCAGGTCCCCAGTAAGAGACTCCTTCCCTCTCTTTGTACCACAACCTCTGAGCATGTGTGTGAAGGAGAAATAAGGAGCTCTAGAGAGGAGTATTGGGGGTTAATCAGGAAGGGGGATGTGAGGACAGTACAGAGGAAGAGGGAGGAAAGAGAGACAATAACACTAGGGATATTTGAAAAATCCCTAAGAAAACATTATTTTATGTTTACTTTAAATGTATAATACATTATAGATATATGTAATGCATTGTGTGTGTGTGTGTGTGTGTGTGTGTGTGTGTGTGTGTGTGCTCATGTGTGTGCTCGTGTGTGTGGGGGGTGGGTAGGTAGGTGTAATTTACATGAAGCTACACATTACTTGTAGCAATAATGCTTCTTCTGAGTACCATAGACTATCTAACAAAAACCTCTATTCTAGGTATGGGAAATGTCCCTTATAGTTGTTAACCAAGATAATCTAAGAAACTCCCAAAATATTATACGTTATTATTTTTGCATTTGGTTGCCTCTAAGAATTTGAAGGTAATACCCTCTTGGTGAAGACTTCACATGCTTTAGACATACAACTTGGAAGAATTAAGAGATAACTAACCTATAAGTCTTCTCACTAAGAACTAATTCTCATGGTATCTGTCAATCAATCAATAGTCCTACCTAGTTGTAAACTAAAACAAAGACCAGCACAGCAAACTACCCCAAAAGGTGTAATAGTAGCACTTAGATCTTGGAAGAAAACAACAGTCAACTCATTGGATATAAGACCTGTGAAATAGGAAAGAATCCATGCCTGCAACTATAAACCCAGCAAACTACCCATGACTGGCAAGTTCATTGACCCTAGAAAAGAACCTACTACTTCCATTTTCCTAAACCAGTATGATTTCTAACTGCATTCTAAATACTTATCCTTATACCCACAGATAAATGTAGCTCTCATTCCTCATCAAAGACTTTTATTTTGCAGCATGTGGAGACAAATACAGAAATCTACAACTACTCAAAATGTAGGGAACAAATTACCATGAGCTGTCTAGATACATCTATAACAAAACCCTTATACCTAAGACTCAGAGAACATCAAATAAAGAGGGATGGAAACATTTTAAGAGCCAGAGGAAGGATGTTTACAGTGAAATGATATCTTCTATATACGACATGAAAGCTCTACCCATGGAATCTAAAAAAATATGATCACCTAAAAAAAAGACTCACACAGTAACAACATGCCAATATGGGTGAAGGAAATCTCAAAAGCCCTACTACCCCTAGATGATGCACTCTAGGCAAGTAATGGATGCTGAGAGAGGGAGAATCAGTATTCTGCAAGGATGAACCCCCTGATGTTATTCATTCTCAAGTGGTCAACCCAAAACACATATACATAAAAAGACACCATTTTGTATCATGAATCTGACAGGAAGTATGAGTGTGTGGTGTTTTGAATGAGAATGGTCCATTTTGTGGAACTCTCTGGGAAGGATTAGGAGGTGTGGTCTTGTTAAAGAATGTGTGTTAGTGGGGTGGGCTTTTAAGTTTCAAAAGCCTGTGTCATTCCTATTTAGCTATCTCTCTGCCTCCTGTTTGTAGATAAGGATGTATACTCTAAGCTTAAAAATCTAAGCTTACAAATTAAGTGCTTTCTTTTATAAGTTGTCTTGGTCATGGCATTTTGTCACAGCAATTGAAAAGTGACGAAGACGGGGCATGGGAGGAGTTTGTGGGCAAGAGGAAGAAACTGAAATAATATATAGCTGCATGAAATTCTTAAGAAAATTAAAATTTTAAATTAAAAACATACTCATTAGTAAGCTGACAGCCATTGTTCTGAGTAAATTAGGATGCCAAGAATTGATTAACAAGCTGGCATGGAAGTATCACCCAAACTGCTAGAGTAGAAAGGAAACTTGGTAAAAATCAGAGTCTATAAATATTCCGAAGCAGGTGCATCAATAGACTACACAGCCTGAGGAAACCTGTAGGACAGAAATCATATCACTAAATTATCCACATGAAAAGGTGTATGCAAACAGAGTTTTAGGAGTTGTAGGGAACTGTGAGACAAAAGAATAAATGAGCAATCGAATCTCTGCTGGTATAAGAGATGTCAGTGAGTGAAAAAGATAGAGTGCATGCTTGTCTTGCAGGGGACCTAAATCCAGAACCTAGCCCCCTTGTGAGGTGGCTCACAACTTCCTGTAACTCCAGTACCAGGACATCCAACTTCTTCTTCTAGGTTCCTGGCACCCTTACACTCCTCCACACATATTCACACAGACATACACCGTGAATGCAATTAAAAATAAAATAATCCTTAGCTTTCTGTTTAAGTAGCTTTTAAGATTCATTTTTTAAATGAATAAGAAAAAGAAAAGGTAATACAGAAAAATACAAATGATGATAACTTATATGGACTATTGTCCTAGAGGTTCCAGACATGCAGAATTATATTAAAACAATTCTCTCTCTCTCTCTCTCTCTCTCTCTATATATATATATATATATATATATATATATATATATATATATATATATATATTATGCCAGGAAGCTAAGCAATTAAGAAGAAATGGATAAATTCCTTAAAAGGTTCAATGCACAATATATTCTAGGAATCTGAATGTGAAGGAATGTGTTCTGGTATATTTTATGAGTTCAGCATTATGCTGGCATCAAGCCTGGACAAGGTAGTTGAAGAAGAGAAAACCACAGGCACACACCCTCCTGAACGGAAACACAAGATTCCTTAACAAATGACGAACAAGTTGGTTGGAGCTGAAAAAAAATGATATTCCACCATGATCAAGGAGGGTTTGTCCTAAGTATGCAAAATTATTAAAAAATTAATTAGTATGTTTACATGTTAACAAGGGTAAAAATAAACCTGTTAAATGGCTAAAGCAAAACATTTATAAAACTCAACATCCATTTGTGACTAATAAAAATGTAAATTCTTGGTAAACCAGGAATGGAAGGAAAATCACCAAATCTGATAAAAAGCATTTTGAAAAACCTGTGGATAACACGTTGTTTAACCAGAAATTGCTAAGCAGCCTCTTCTTACAGCATTAAAACAAAAAATCAAAATGGGCCACTGTGTTGACATTCACTGTGTTGCATATTAAATCCATGTGAAACATCAGGTCACAGGGAAGCCAGCAAAAGGTGGAGAGATGTACAATGCCTTAGCTGTGACCAGCATGACTGGTTATACACAGAGCAACCCCAACACACACACACACACACACACACACACACACACACACACACACACACACACAGAGAGAGAGAGAGAGAGAGAGAGAGAGAGAGACAGAGACAGAGACAGAGAGACAGAGACAGAGACAGAGAACACGGAGCACAGTAAATGACTTTGGAAATGTTTCAAGCCAATCAACAAAACCAATGTCATTCCTTTAGATGTATAAAGAAAAACTGGAACTTGAAAATGTATGAATAATACAAATTTCAAGGCATCTAAACCCACCAAATACGTAAGGACTAATCTAACAGAAGATGTCCAAAATTCCAATAATAAAACTGTGAAAATAAATAAAAGCTGCCCAAATGATGAGGGCTTAGGATGCAGAAAAGTTGGTACTGATGTCAGTTTCTCCTTAAATCCACATCATCAGTGCCCCAATCCAAACCCCAGGGCATGGTTTATTATTTGACAAACTGATTCTAAGGTAAATAATAAAATAAAATGTAACAATAGTAGAACAGCAACTACAAGCTTTAAAATATAGAGACTGATACCAGCTCTTATTAAAACATTTAAAATATGTCCATCAATGGAAGCAACAGAATAAAACAGGGAGCCCAGAAACAGCCCAACACGCTTGATCAGTGATCAAATGTTGTATGACAAATGTTCCAAAGCTGTTCAGCAGGAAGAGGGAAAATTTTACAAGTTCTTCTGAAACAAGTAGGCATCCACAGGTAATGGTATGAACCTTGGCCCCTTAACCATCAATACACAAAAACTAACCCATCATAGATCTTAGAATAACGGCAGAATTCTGTGAAAATTACAAAAGAAAACAGACTACAGTGTCAGTGACCTCAAGCTCAGCATTGATTTCTTAAGTGTGATTCATGAAAAATTACAATTTACTAAGCAAAATTAGTAAGCTATATTTTACCAAATTTCTTTTAAAGGATTTTGTTTTTCAGGAGACAATGCTAAGAAGATAAAAAGACAAGAACATAGAAAACCTATAATAAGAAACATAACCTATAAATTTTCTATTTATCTGAATTTTAAAAGAAATTATGTATTTTTAGGTGTGAGAGAGACAGAGATGAAGACAGAGACAAACCACTCATCAAAAAAAAAAATGGGCTGGGCCATTACCCTGAACTTTCCAAACATAATATTACAGAATGGTACTTATTCATAATCATGGAAGCAGAATTTAATATCACAATGGATTATATACACTTAACAGGATGGTTATAATTAAAAACTAACAGTTAATATTTCCACTGTACAAATTAGAACCCTGTACAACATAAATACATATCCAAAAAGGTTTTAGTCTCCTTGCCAATCACCTAGTAATATTTCCAGAAGGTACACAGATATTCCCCAAAAGTATGTACACATTTTCAATTAATATGAAACTTACAATAGCCTTGTGGTAGCTTTAATCTGAATACAGCCTAGCTGTAGGTGCAAATGCACAGTGGCATACTTACAGAATACAAATGACATGGCAATGGGGAAGAAGGAGCTGTTGATGGGTGATAGATGATTTCACTAATACACACCGAGCAAGGGGCAGCCCAGAGTGGCACAGTGCACAGTTCCATTCCTATGAAGTTTAGCCACAGGCCAAAATAATGGATGATGAGAGAAGAGAGAGTGGGATCTGCTTTTGCTGGACAGAAGCTGGATGGAGTCAGTGCACAGTGCGTTGCCTAGGGTGTTCTCAATGTTCCATTTCTTCTGTGAGTGGGTGGCAGTGGCAGGAATGGAATCACTGTCTGAATACTCAATCTAGCCATTTCCCATTATTATACTTTCTTGCACACATGTCCTGCCTGGCAAAGCCTGACCTTCTTTTAGGGAATGTCAGGGCAGCTGGGGGAAGGAGATAACACAGGCATCCATTTGGGTTTTTCCACCCCAGTAAAGAGAGGTGCTGGAATATAGATTTAGGAGCACTGTCCCTCGATCCCTGGAAGCATGTTGAGAATTTCTTTCCCAGAAGTTAAAGTGTGTGCGGGTATCAACAGCACACTTGTTTGGCTGGTTCACATTTCTTACTCTGAGAAAATAATAATAATAACTAAGGAGAGTGGGAGGACCAAGATCTGTCCCTAGTCTGATTATTCACACTGTCAGGATGCTCCTACATAGAAAATCTCTGACAACCCTTGTGTCCTGCCCACCCTAGAGAGTTCTCTTTGGGCTCTTGAAAGTTCCAATGTACTTTCTTATTTTCTCCTCCCATCCCCACTCCAAGTTTCTGCAAGAAATCTTCATATCCTTCCCTGCTGTTGTTTTACTTTTGTAGGAGACAGTTCTTCCTTTTGCTAAAGCATTCTATCAGTGTTTTAAAATGAAGCAGATCTTATTAAAGTAAAGCTTGTGAAGATTGACATGTACAAAGCTATAAATATTTAGAGTGTGTAACCTGAGAAACCTGGACATACATACCTATGAAAGCATTTTAACACATTATAATCCTATGCATTACCTAATATCCTTTCTCACCATCTTTATTCATTATACTTTTAAAGTAGCAAGAACATAACAAAAATCTGCCTCCACGGCAAAATTGTAACTGGAGGCATTTTGTCGTATGCCTCCATGACTCATATATCTCCACTTCCTTCTGCCCTATAGCCCTTGGCAATCATCGTTCTGCTCTCTGCTTCTAGGAGTTTGCTTTGATATTTTTCCTGTGAGTGGCATTAAGGTAAAGCCTATCCTTTTGTGAAATTACCATTTGAAAAAAAAAAGGTTTGGGTATTATTGTCTGTTTTACAGAAGAGAAGCAGCAAGAGGTTGAAATGGGTTTGTGGAATTTTTATTTTGGTTATAGTTGATCGATCTGGTAATATTACATTATCCTCTACCTGCTGTTCTGTGAGTGGAGACCAAGTTCAATAGTAAGAACATCTCTGGATAGAAGATGCCTTTTCTCTTCTTTCTCCAACCCGGCCTCCTCTTTTCTCTTTCTCATTTGATTTCCTTCCTCCCGGCTTGCCAAGGAAATGAATGTCTAATTCGGACTCTCATAGATCTCTGAGTAAATCAAGGAATTGAATGACCAAACAAAAAAAAAAATAATAAATTTGAGCAAGCATCGTGTTTGCAGGCTATTTATCTGATTTTGAGGTGAGGCCTGGGGTCCTGTAATAAAGATGTGAAGGATTTGCTTTATTCATAACTGAATTGGAGAAGAAGAGATTCAATTCAATTATCTAAAGAATCCATTAGCTGACGAATGGTTTCATCGGGGTTCCCAGAAAAGTTTGGCTTGAATGTTTTTGTAGACTGTGGTTCAGTTTAGAAGATACCACAGGAGAGGAGTGACCTGTGGAAATGTATGTTGTAATCAGAATGTATCATTCTGTGGTGAGTCAACATCCCAGAGTCATAAATTGTAGTCATAAATTGTCTTCCTTGAGCAACAAGGTATCTCAAAAATGTAAGTCTTTGCTTCGAAAGCTGAAGGACTGAATTCCCAAAGAATTTCTGTAAGTTATATGCCTCGAGAATAAGGAGGTGATTGGTGGGAGAAGGTCCACTAGGATGAAAGCATTCACATCATAAACCCAGTACAAGTTTACACATGCTGTTTATTGCAGGTTCAAATCATAGTTCGTACCTAAAGATGCCATTCGTGTAACCCTTTGGAGCATGCAGCCATTCCCCTTTGCTGCCCTTTCTCACGGTTGCTGTCTGTCTGCCTCCACTAGAATGAAAGTTCATTCAGCTGTATCAGTAAGAACCCAGCTTTCCTTGAGTCTCAGCAACTTCCAATAGGATCCATCAGACAGGAGTTTTTTTATGCTTAAATGTCAAACATGCCAACTAATTACTGAACATGCTCATGGTGATGCCTGTAAACGTGCTTTTGTTTGTTTTGTTTTTTGAGACAGGGTTTCTCTGTGTAGTTTTGGTGCTTGTCCTGGATCTCGCTCTATAGATGAGGCTGCCCTCGAACTCACAGAGATCTGCCTGACTTTGCCCCCCAGTGCTGGGATTAAAGGTGTGCACCACCGCCGCCCAGCCTATAAATGTGCATTTTAAAGACCCAAAAGAGAGCTCATCAGGTGAAGGAACTTGCTGGCAAGCCTGAAAACCCAAGTTAAATCCCTGGAATCCACAAAATTTCCCTCTGACCTTCATACTGAGTTCTGAGTTTCTATGAAGGGACAGTGTCACACTTCAGGAATGTTTTGCTTTGTTACTTCTGAGATGTACACTTTGGATACCTAAAGTTCTAAGGCAAAGAATTAAAGTAAACTAAAATTCTTAGTCCCTTCACTACTATCCACTGTTCTTGGAGGCTCCTCAGGTGGCCCCCATGTTTCCTAATTGAGTATGTACCAAGTAAACTTTCCACACACCTGTTCACACTGTATATTGCTTTGTCATTCATCTTTTTCAAATTATTAGAACACTGTAACAGTCATCTGTTTGTGTTATCATCATCCCAGTTACTACACAAACCATTATCACCTCTTTCTATATGACAGATATGTGCATTGTGATAGATACCAGGATGATTAACACTGTGGGAGCTAAAATAAGGACCTTCTAAAATAGCAGTTCTCAATCTGTGGGTCACAACCCCTTTGGAGCATTGAATAACCCTTTCACATGGGTGACCTAAGACCATCTACACATCAGATGTTTACATTATGATTCATATCAGTAGCAAAATTATAGCTATGAAGTAGCAGCAAACAATGGCTGAGGGGTCACCACAACATGAGGAACTGTACTAAGGGGTTGCAGAATTAGGAAGGTTGAGAACCACTGTTAAAATGTCCACATCCCAGTCTTACACGGGAAAAAAAAATTCTGAAGATGTGATTAAATGAAGCATTTTGAGATGCAGATAGTATCCCTGTTGACCCAATTGCAATGACCAGAGTTGCCACTTGCAAGAAGCAGAAGAGAGTCAAGGAGTCGACAGAACAGAAGCAAAGGCTGAAGTGATACAGGGCCATGAGCCAGGCTGGAATGGCAGAAGATCAGATTCCACTCTTGACCCTCCAGATGTCAGCTTAGGAAAACTCACTTCAGACTTTCAACCTTCACAACTAATGTGTGTGACTGAAAGTTGCCAAGGTGGTGACAAGTTATCATAGTAACAAGAAAACCATTCAGAAACATGATATAAAGCCCCTTATGAACACACATACAGAATAATGGGTCCTTGTCCTTTAAGTATGACCATTCCCATATAGTTAGTTATTGGGCCCTGCATGTTCCCTGTGCCCTCCCTATAGCTTTCAGCATATCCCTTAAAACCCTATCTAGGTCTTCACCCTTGTATCAATAACTGTTTCGCTGTTGCAATGAAATGACAAAAAGTAACTTAGAGCATGAAGAGTTTACTTGGGCTTATGATTCCAGAGAGGCATATCATGGCACCTCGTGTCAGGGAATCATGGCGACAAGAGGAAGAAGTGGCGACAGGAAGGGGAAGCTGAAGGCTCACATCCCACCTCTGAGCATGAAGCAGAGACAAAAAGCTAGAAGGGGCTTGAGGTTTTTAGTATTAAAGCTCATCCACAGTGCTGTCCTTTCCCCAGCAAGGATTTACCACCTAAACCTCCCCCAAAGAGTGCCACCACCTGGGGACCAAGTATTCAAATGCCCAAGACTGTGGGGGACATTTCTCACTCAAACCACTACAGCCCTCCATTCTCAGCTACTGACTTTTTTTTATTATTATTTCACAACTTAGCAGATGAAAACACCTCCTGATTCTCTATGTCTAATTTTATATCCTCCATGGACCTGTGAAATTAATTTCCTTATGAAGCTACTTGACCATGGAGTGAGAGTCTCAGAGTATTATAGGTTATCAAACAACTATCAAACAAATCAGCAGAATTTCACTCCTCTTTAGAAATGTTCACCTTCTCTACATTTCCACCGCACACGGCTGATGTGTCAGAATTGCACAAACAAAATATATAGGTTTTAAATTCCAAATGAATATATACTACCTTATATTAATGTCTATCCCAGGTTTTAATGAGGTTTCTTACATGTTACCTACTTAACTTTCAGGCAAAGGCTGATGGGAGGTTGAGATTTATGTACAAGCTACCAATCTCTCCACTCTGGGGATGAGGAGCTTGTGGGCAGGATTCACAAACTGTAATTACATAATTTGTATGTGACATGATCAGCAATAAAAAGGCATCTGAAATCTGCTCCACTATTCATAACGACTCTTCTGTCCTCTGAAGTGGACTAGGTGGAGACAAATGCTCATCGTATAAGAAAGAAATCCAGGTCACAGGTCTTGGGACACCATAATTCTCTTGGGAGAAAAAGGCAAAGTGGACAGTCAGAAGTGAATGGGGCTTGGGGCCAAGAGGGAGACAGGCCGAGTAGGAATGGAGCCATCAGAAGACTGAACAATGCTGAGTGGACATGGGAAAGAAACCAGCTGGAAAGGCAAAAGGTAAAATGAACTGCTTCTACTGCCAAGTTGGTGTGACATTGAAGTGGGCTGAGTCAGTAACTGACAAATGGAACTTTCTTCCAGGAAAAGAACTCATGTCTCAAACCTCCCAGTAACAATACCCAAGGGTACCAGGTACTAACAAACGACTAAGTGCATTTATACCTATCTACACCATGGCAAGTCAAGTTTAAGAGGGAAAAAATATTCTCCCTAATGTGCATCAACCAAAACCTATCAAAATGCCAATACACACTGTGATAGTAAAAATTCATATAGAAATATAATGGACCCAGAACAGAAAACACTTCTTTTTGAAAAGCAATAAATTTGGGATATTAATTTTCAATTTTAGTTTATTATACAGCTATGGATTTTGAACAGTATGCTGCTGGCATAAGAATGGGTATATAGATCAATACAATGACACTGAGAATCCAGAAACAGATGCCTATTTTTCTTCAAATGTGTCAAAGCAATTTGTTGGGACAATGGATACTCTTTTCAACAGACAGTACTAGGATAATTACACATCCAAATACAAACAGATTAACTTGGATTCTTACTTTACACTATACATATAAATGCTATTTCAAAGGTTATCAAAGGCTCAAATATAATAGATAATCAGGAAGATTTTTTTTAAGAAGAGATCAGTTTATGATCCTGAGATCAAATATATTTGATATGTCATCAAAACACAATCCTAACATGGAAATAAAATGATAAAATGGACTTTGCCTCATACTGTTACAGGCACTTAGACCCCAAAACCCACCATATCAGTTCCCTGTATTACATAGACACTGATCAAGGAAAATGGATTTATTTACAGTTTGATGAAAGGGAGGGAATCTACCCACCATACCTTGACTACCTTTCAACATACTCATGAAGCAGGAAAGAATACATGCAAATTTAGTCATGAGACAGGCTAACTCATCCCTTACTAGAAACAAGAGGATCTAGGCACTAGATTGTATCCAGGACAGTATTTTAGTTAAACCCCAGGGTACAGAGGAAAATGCAGTCTTGAAGAAGCCCCATTTAGAAGGGAAAAAGCAGAGTTTATGGATGTAGGATCTTTACCTATCTGGTACTGGTAGAGTTCTTTGTAGGTAAGTCCATTGAAGAGTGGAAATCTTTTAAATTTCTCCTTACACTGACTTCAAGCTCTAGAGTCCTACTTTTCTATTAGACACCCTATTTTTGCCAGTGAAAAGGAGTGATGTTCTGAAAGCCAAGGAGAAAAGGGTAAGATTCTAAATAAGGTGAAGCTTGCAGACAAGCCACTGAAGAGGATGAGGAAGGAGGATCTCAAGTTCAAGACCATTCTGGGCTCCACCTTTAAGCCAGACATTGTTAGCACATGCCTATAATCTTAGCACTTGATAAGCTGAGGCAGGAGGAATGCCATTACTTGATAGTAGCATGGGCTACAAAATAAGTACCAGGCTAGCCAACGGCACGTTACAAGATACCATCTCAAAACACCCAACCCAAATAATGGAAAATAGTATCTTGTGCTATGAAGATAGCTCAGAAGTTAAAAGTGCTTTCTGCATCGCCTTGATGACCTGAATTCAGTCCTGAGAGCCCAAATAATGTGGAAGGAAAGAATTGACTCCATAAGGTTGTTCAATGTCTCCACACAGTTGCTATGACACATGCATGTGTCCCCCTCCCCTTACTCCACTACATCATACATACACAAAAAATAATAAACAAATTTAAATCAAAGAATATCTCTTCTCCCATGTTTATCATAGGATCATGATCACAATAACTCAGAGATGTACTTGAACTATTCAATAATATCCAACAAAGACACAGTATCCATTGAGTGGATAGAAGCCTCCTATGTCAGTAAACCTACTGGGCATCTCCTACTCTGCTTGGGTTTGTTAACCAGTAGCAAAATATTGCAAGTACAGTGGCTTAATATGACATAAATTTATTATCTTACACTTCTAATGGGCCTCACTGTACTGACATCACCAAAGCATCACCAAAGGCTGGGGACAGGAATATATTTCCTTGTCTCTCCCAGCTTTTAGAGGCTACCTACCATGATTGGCACATGGCCCCATTTTCTGGATTCAACTCCAGCAGTGTGCACTTTCAAATTCTCTCTCATCTCCCTGATTCTTCTGATTCCCTCTAATAAGAACTTTGCTCATCACATGGGGCTCAGCTATATAATCCAGGAAAATCATTCCATCTCAAATACTTATTTTAGTTGAGTTTGCAAAGCACTTTTGTGATGTAAGCTAGCAAATTTACAAATTGCAGGGATTAGAATCCAGGCATTTCTGGGAAGTTCTTTTTTCAGCCTACTAGGGTAAATAATAACATTACTAAACAATGTTACTTTTGAAGTTACACACATGTATTAATCAGATGTGTGTAATAATATTTTGATACAGACAATCCAGTCATAGTAAGATTTTGTAATTTGAAGGAAGTTTGGGGTGTGTGTATTAGTTACTTTACTGTTGCTGTGATAAAAATCCATGACCAAATGCAATTTTTTTTTTTTTTTGGTTTTTCGAGACAGGGTTTCTCTGTGTAGCTTTGCGTCTGTCCTGGAACTCACTTGGTAGCCCAGGCTGGCCTCAAACTCACAGAGATTCGCCTGGCTCTGCCTCCCAAGTGCTGGGATTAAAGGCGTGCGCCACCACCGCCCGGCGACCAAACACAATTTAAAGGTGAGTTTATTAGAGCTTATGATTTCAAAAGGCTGAGCCTATCGCAGCACAGAAGCATGGCAGCAACTGGCAGACAGGCAGGAAGCTGAAAGTTCTTATCTTCAAAAACAAAACAGAAAGCAAAGAGAGTGAGCCAGAAGTAAATCGAGGTTAGATAATCTTAAAGCTTGCACCAGAGACATACTCCTGCCTGCAAGGCTGCACCACTTAAATCTCCCCAAACAGCGCCACCAACTGGACACCAAGTGTTCAAATACCTAAGCCTATGGGGGACATTTCCCATTCAAACTACTGTGCTGCACATGCATGGGAAGACTGCTAGATCTGAAGGCTGATTTTGCATTTTTACTTTGATAATAAGTGACTAAAAATATCACTAAATGCAAATTACAGATGTAGGGATCATGGTGTGAACAGACTATCACATTTCCAGCTTTGAGAAAGGAGTGTGCTTTTGGATAATTGTAGGACGCCAGCTGGTGGAGTGTTTACAGTGATGATATATATTTATTTTTTGGTTTTCTTAAACATCTGTTCTCTTCCAGCAGGTCTTTGTGTTAGAATACTTTAATTTTCTCTTGAGTTCTCAAAATAATCATTCATGTCATACTTTTGAAATTTCTTCTTCTCCTCCACTAAGTTTTATTTTAAATCTCGATGCTGCATTTTGTGACTCTCTAATCTTGATAGCACAAGAACGCTTTGATCACCTTTTCCCCAGGTTAGCAATTTCATAGTGTCTTAGTGGGAAAACACTATCCATCTTGCAAAAGTGACAAATCTCAAGGTTTAAGAAGTGTGATGCAGTCAACACCTGGTATCTAACACTATACTTAGGGGTAATTGCTCCCCAAGGAAAAATAAATTCATCTATTGATTTTTATTTATACTTTTGCTTAGCTCTAAGAGAGATTTACGAAGGTTGGTTTTGTTGTTGTTGTTCATTTGAAAGCACAAATGAACAACATGACTTGAATAACTATAAATATCTCAGTAGCATCTTGAAACTTGCTGAAATTCTCCCACTTTAAAGTGAAAAGGCTTCTAGGGCTCACTGGAACCATATTTTGGACCTAGGGGACTACAACCTATTTCAGAGGTGGACTGGAATTGGCATGCCCACACTGGTTAATCCTGTAGAGTGCTTACCTGGACACATGCCTGGGACAGTGTGGACTCCGTCCACTGCTCTGAAACCTGCTACATGTCCAGCTGGACCCCATCACACTTGGTGTTTAGGGGGTTCTGGAAGGGTGGATACCTGTGCTGGGGGAGGCCTGTCTAGAAGAGGGCAATCACTCACGATTCAAGGTTAAATATGAGCTCAAGATGGGGTATTTAAAGGTGTTTTCTTGCTTAATATGGTTTTGTGGAGTAGCTCTATGGTTCTCCCTTCACTACACAGGATATCTCAGAGAGAGAAAGAAGAAGAAAAAGGAGTAGGAGGAGGGGAGGAGGAGGAGGGGGAGGAGGAGGAGGAGGAAGAAGAAGAGGAGGATTTCTCCATCCTCCCAATTCTTTCACATTTTTGTTGTCCTGCTTCAAGGTGGCCCTTAAGGTGTGGGTGGGAGGTCTGCCCTCACTAGGGATCAATGCTGGCCTGAACATTTGCTACTCATAAATTGGAGTCAGTTACTTAATTTCCCTTCCTTGGTTTCCCCATCTGAAAAATACAGAATCACCAGGATTGCTATAAGCATTCCTGAGACAGAGCATGCAGGTTATTTGGAATAACTCCTGGTACACAGCAGAGATGAACTAAATCTCAGTTCTTTTCATTTTCTCTTTGTTTCATTTTATCTTATGTGTAGTTTGTTTCCCATTAGAAATCAGCTCCCTGAAGAAAATGATTCTTCCTTGCTCCACACAAAGCAGTCTTTCAGTATCTGTTTATACCATGGAACCACAGTTCTATCTACACTCATAAAATAGCATGGACTAGACTAAGCAGGAATGTGTGCTGGTCCCCATGGCTGATGTGAACAGATCCCATGGACAGAGGTACTGCCCATCTGGTGATGTTATCTTACTGGCAGCTGCTCCCAACACTTCCCTTGCATAATGAGCTTTCACTAATTATACCTGAAGAAATTTTTTCTTAGCTGTTATTTCACTAATTGACACAGAACTATGTCCTAAGCAAAACAAAGTAGGGTTTGGTGAAGCTGCAATATAATTAAGGTTTTGCTTGAATAGCTTGTGACTAGAAGCAGAACACTTACAGAGGATACAGAATTCCATATTACCACACATAAATGGCAAGTACCAAAAAAGCCGGGTGGGTTAACTTATCAGTTATCAAGTTATTAATAGTTGGTTTCTAAAGTCAACAGAAAATTGGAAACACACTTGAAACAAATGAAAAAATAAAAAATAATAAAAAAATATTAACTGCTCCCCAGAAAGAAAAACTTGATCTGGATGATAGCTTCAGTATATGATGCCTTTGGGGACTTTTCCTCTGCTGTATAATTTGGAATGATATCAAATGCGGCAGTTCATTTGGTGGTGGTGCTTTACTAATGGGATTTCGGCCTTTGAGACAAAACATTATTATTACTAGAAGTCATCAGCATGCAGCTTCCAATAATATATCTAATGTACCCTAGGGCATACTGGTTATAGCTATTGTGTTTGACAGCATGCACACATGTAGATATGCATGTGGAGGTCATATAACAATTTGGAAGAGTTAGTTCTCCCCTTCCAATTTTGTGCAGGTTCCAGGAATTGAACTCAGGTCTCCCAGCTTGTACAACAAGCACCTGTACCCAGTGAGCCTTCTCATCTGTCTGAGGCATGTTGCTTATATAGAAAAGAGTTACAGGATCACGTTCTTTTTTTTTTTTTTTTAATCATTTGTGAGTCTGGAACTCATGGACCTATATTAATTGCAGTGGTCATTTGTAAATTATTTTTACTGTTCCCTTTATATTTTATATCTAACTTAATACCGATAGAATATCTGTAATATGATTTCCATATTGCAGGTAACATGATAGAGGTTCAGTGGTTTCCTCTAAAACACACAGCTCACAAGAGGTCTAATGCCTCTTAGAGGCTCAAATCCATGTCTTATCAACTTCAGGATCTTACTCTTCAAGTGCCTCAGAGATCCTAACTACCTTGATTTTACTCTGTGGATTCCAACCCCTCTGTACTTCTCATGTAATTTTTTTACTTTCAGTCCCATATCTTAATATTATACAGGAACATCAGAGTGAGTGGAACAACCTAAGTTTTATAAATGGATGATAAGTATGATGATATGGTAAAACCTCAGTAATACCAGCATCAGCTCAGAACACTCAAAGGTGATTTGGAGAACAAAAATGCTTTGTTCTCACAGTAACTGCATCTTGATGGTTGACAGAAAAGTACCATCTAACATATTCAGTGTGACAGATGTTTGCCACCTTGTCGTTGTATTAAGATACAATCCTATCTTTCTCATCTCATAATAAATCAATAAGTATAGCCTTATTTCTTATTTTTTAATAAAATATTGATATCTAAAATCAGTACTTAAAGGAACCTAAAAGCTCATGAATGGTCTTCTAAATTTTGTATTTGATCTTAACAAAAAGCCTTATAAGCAATCTTAATTCATTTTTAAATGTGAGAATCAGAAGAGTCACAACATGTCCAAGATCATAGAGACATCAGACTGGGGTGTTCATGTATACCTCTATCAGGTGAACACAGTCACATTATAACCCTATTCATATTATTGTATTCAGCACTTATGGAAGAAATAAAGGCTAAAAGTCTGCATAGTTCCAGAGAGTCACACTCTTGCCCTAAACATCTCACACTAGAGAATGGGTACTGGCAGGAAATCAAAGTAAAACCTGGTGTTAAGTGGTAAGCAGGGAGGTTAGAGTATTTGTGTGCAGAGAACATGGACTTGGGTAAGGAACAGTCATTTGATAGGTTCCCAGGAATGAGCTGCATCATTCACTTGCAGATGAGTCTTCTTACAGAAATGACTGCTTTGCAGATTACAGGAACCCTGCTTGGATTACTTGGTAGAGTTAATTCCTTCCCTGAGGCTAACTTGCCAGGATTGATTCAAGCACTCAAAAATGAGAATGAGACTTCTACCACAAGACACTTGAACGGTCTTTGTTGGAGTGAGTCTTTCTTCATTGGCACACTGTCATAGTAAATGTGCTTGCTGGCTAATTGCGTGTGTGCCCTCAGCTACTGATAGATTCTCAGCACAATGAAGATCATTCTTGCCAAGGACATCAGCAATATGAACTTTGCAGTTTCTCTTTTAATTCCACAAAAGAGAATCATTGCCCAGTAATAAAAGGATGGGAAAAGATGAGAGTTAGAGCATTTCCCCTTCACTTATACCCAGCTTTATTTTGTGGGTTTCTTTATAAGTAATACCTGCTGGCAACCTTCCTTCAAGTCTGTGTTTCCCACTGGGATATATGGACACTCTTTCCTCCCACTGCCCCACCAGCCTCAGACTTAGTAATGGCTTCCTGGGGTTGTTTGTCTCTGATGATGGAACATTTTCCCCTCTATCTTGCTCACACCTCTGCTGCTAGTACTTCATTAAAGTCTTCTTTCTGCTAGGACCCCAGCTGAGAGAGTGACTCAACACTGTTATCTCTGCTTTCCATTTTATTTTAAAGACATGGGATCATGTTGTTCATGTGAAGAGGTCCAATATCTTTTGTGATATTTAGCAAAAATAATTCAGTCTGACTCAAAGTGTAGTCTTCTAGAAGCCAAGAAATGTAAAGGTTGACCTTTTCACCAGTATTGTGTGTATATTGCATCTGCCTTGCAGTTCAGTACAGAAAATTAACATATTAATTTAAATATATAAATAATGTTAAGATTTTGCTTAGTCGTAGACAGAGATGGGATTTGTAAGTGCATCTGTTAGACTTCACGTCTGACCTGAGCTGCCCCTGTGTAACTCACCACCCTACTCTAATGTGAATTCTTTTCCTTGCTTTTGCTTTCCACAGGTAGGTATTTCATCGTGGCCTCAACATCAACTCTCCCTCTGGTGTCTCTCCTCTTTCCCAACATCCAAACCCAGCAGCTTTTCTGTGTCCTGTCTGTGTATTTCATGAGTCCAGAAGCTCAGAGATTCTAATTTGATATCCTACCAGTTAGTTGTGAAGGCATAAGCTATCCAAGGAGGGTGTCAGTTTGGCTCCTGTCCACAGTAACTCAGATGCACTTTCCTATTTCATCTATCATGTTCTCTTTCCATGGTTATTTATAATTTAAATATGCCTAGACACTAAAAGACCCTTGTTTACCCCTCCTTCTCTTTCTCCTACTTCATACATTCCCAACAGTTACCCGTTTCCTATGCTGTGCTCCCCCTGTGCCCTTTGCTATTCCTCATGCAAGCCAGTCAGTCTGTTTCTCGCCTTCTCTCCCTCCCACCTTCTAGGTATTATTTTCTTCACAGAATCAGCAGAACATTCTTCAAACACACATAGTGCATTCTTCAATAGAGATGACATTAGATTACAAAAGCAGTCTTGAGAAAGTCATGAGGACCAAAATCATAACAAGTATCTTTTATGAAAATGTACTAAAACTGGGGAAATTATCAGAAAGAAAACTAGAATGCTCATAGGTGTGTGGAAATGAACCATCACAACCTGGAACAGCCAATGGGTCTGAGAGGAAATCAAAAGGGAAACTTGGAAATATCCTAGAAAAGCAAAATGAAAACATACCAGACCAGAATTTATGGGCTACAGCAAAAGCACTTCTAAGAAAGATAGTCATCTAAGGTAGTAGGTTTCCATGTGGCTTTTCAAAAGGCCTTCAGTGTAAGTTGTCCCTCTCCATACATCCTCCTTCCCTACCCTTTCATTCCTCCCCATTTAATCCTCCCAATCTAGTTTCTCCATTATTTCTTTATAATACTGTATTTGGAAGATCCCTCCTCCCCACCGGGTTCCTTATTAGCTACCTAACCTCTGTGGTTGTTTAGACTGAAACACATGTATCTAAAAATCCCCATATAAAAGAAAACATGCAATGTTTGTCCCTTTGAGTCTATGTCACGTCACTCAGTATTACTGTTTCTAGTTCTATCCTAAAATATATACATACAGTAAAAGGAATTTAAATGGAGTTTCCATATAGTGGGGAGCATGATAACCCAACTGGACATCTTATGCCACCAAGTAAAATCCTCTGTGCCAGAATGAGTTCTATTTTATTGAGACAAATTGGGCCAAAGGGGTACCAAAAAAACTCCCCAAACATTAGTTGGCATTGCCAAGTCTATCAGTTATTCTCCACAATCTGAAAGGAAGGCCCTATTTCTTAAGACACTCCTTAACCTATGTCATCAAACATGGAGACATTGTGCTGGTGTCCAGCTAGAAGCTAATGATGCAGGACAGTACCATGGACTCTACCGGAGAAGAAAAGTAATCATCAGTTATCACACAGCTGCAAGTCCTGAGAAGCACATCAGAGACCTGCTGCCTATAAAATACACTGGTGTAAGAGTAGTACAAACACAGGAGTAGACTGTAACATGAATCTTAGAGAATCTTAAAAGGTTCTTATTAATAAGATCAAACCCGAGGTCAGTTATTGGGGTCAATGCTGGTAGATCAGAGAGACAGAACAAGCCACAGCTATCTCACCTTGCCGGATCCTCAGCTGGTCCTGTTTCCTCAGACTGGAAGCCTCTGAGTTCTCATTCAGAATGAATCTCAGCTGAACTGTGTTGCTCCAAAGCTTGAAAGCTTAACCAGCCAAATGCTTAACCAGCCAAAATGCTTCTAGTTTCTGGTCCTCAATGCCTTATAAACCTTTCTGCTTTCTACCACCACTCCCTGGGATTAAAGGCTGCTTTCTGGGATTAAAGGCGTGAGTCACCGTGCCTGGCTGTTTCCAATGTGGCCTTGAACTCACAGAGATCCAGAGGGATTTCTGTCTCTGGAATGCTAGGATTAAAGGCATGTGCTACCACTGCCTAACCTCTATGTTTAATATTGTGGTTTTTTTTGTCTCTGACCCCAGATAAGTTTATTAGCACACACAATATTTTGGGGAACACAATACCACCACAGTAGACAACCACTTCTTCATTAGATTTAAGGTCTACTCCATGAGATATAACCTACACCTGACACTGTTCAAGGGGCCAATAACCCAAGATTAGAGAAAACCTACCACTGTTGTTCTGCTAAAGGAACATAGTAAAAAAGGCTCCTAATAACATGTTACTCTACCAATGGATCAGTGCCCATCTCAGCTCTCATCAGAGAAATTATCATCTTCTTGTGGTAGGTGATGAGGAACACAGAACCCACAACTGGACAATGTGCAGAAAGTGAAGACTTCAGTGCACTCAGTCTTAAATGGGATGTCTTCATCAAATCCTCAATGCTCAGGGGTCTCTGCAGAAGAGGAAGTGGAAAGATTTTAAGATCTAGAGGTGATGGATGACACCAAGGAAACATTGTTTTCTGAACACAACAGGGATAATACACATATGAACTCATAGAGACAGTGACAGCATATACAAGACCTGCACGAGTTCACACCAGGCAAAATCCCAGCATGGAGAAGGAGAATGTATACAATGTCCTACTGATGGGAAACGGAAAATCAGTTTCTCCAAGGAAGAGACACTGTGTATATAAACCATACTCCAGGCCAAGCCCCAAGCCCAAGGGTAGCTGGTAAACACAAAATGCACTCCATGTTTTTTTGGTTTGGTTTTGCATTTTTTTAATTGTATTGGTTTTATTTGATTTTTACTATTGTTTTGATTTCTATTATTTTGAGAGGAAGCGAGAAAAAGAACATGAGGTTGGGTGGATATGTTGGGAAGGACCTAGGAGGAATTGAGGGAGGGAAAAAAATAGAAAAGATGAGATTGACTTTTTTTAAAGAAAACTTGAATAAAATCTTTACCTAAATAAGGAAAAAGAAGACTAAAAAAATAAAATGAGACACTAAAAATGATACCATGAAAATACAAATGAATTTAAGAAAACACTGTGAAAAATTAAATTGGTTAACTTGGAAGAAATTAACAAATTCCAAGAACCACATGATTTATTAAGACTGACTAAAAAAAATAGAGAAAATTGAAACAGACAACAATAAGCAAACAGATTGAATGACTGGTCAGAAGCATAAAATAAAAGAAAGGCCAGTACCTTAGGCATTAACAGTGAGGTCTACAAGATATTTATAGAAAAATCAAATATCAGACCTCTAAAAGGCTTTCATAAAAGAGGAAGGAACTTAATATCTTCAAATATGAGATTTATGAGACTGCTTAGGGAACATATATATTCTGGGCTCTATATTGTGCTCCATTGGTTCTCTAACTGTGGGCCAGGACATCATTCAGTAGCATAAGTAAATATATAATTATATGTAATCCAAAATGTGTTTGGAGCCTCAAAAATCCCTGAATGACCAAATCTATCCTAAGAAGATCAAAGTTGCAAATTCCTCATTAACAGACTTCAAAATACAGTATAGGGCTGTAATAACTTAACCAGCATGGTACTGAAAAAAATTATATATATTATACATATATGATTATATATGTATTTATCAGAGCTGATTAAACTTTTTCCAATTATAATCCTTCTCATCTGAGAGTTTTTTTAAATATCCAGTGTACAAAGGTATGTAAAATGTAAAACAGGTAGATAAATCAAACATTGTCATAAACTAGATAATTCTAAATTTTGGTATAATTTTACCATTTGTTATTAAGGTAAATGTGCATATTAATGATATAGGTGTGCTTATTTTTACATAAAAAATTAAATCTTAGCTTAATCTTTGATACTACAATACTCCATTTTTCAACCTTTTTCAGAGTGGACTGATTTTTTTTCTTCATAGCAGTCAATGCTGAAACTGCTTCGTTGCATAAATATGCAGTATAAAACAAGAGAAATAGGTTTAGAGCCATTTCAGAAATGGTTGAGAATTCTGTCATAATCTCAAATCAAAATTCATTCAATGATTTTAATGAAACTCACAGTGAGCAGCTCAAATGTTATAGCAATAGTTTGAAGCTTGCATGCTGAGGAAGGATGACAAGAAGATCCTGAAAGTATCTGTTTTGCATAATTAAACTATTATGTTTTCCTAAGAGAACCAAATTTTGTTGGATAGTAAAAATACTGCAGTTCATAATATGAATAATCTCAAGTCCCAGCAGAGTCATCTCAAGTGGAGTTCACTGGCACCACATAGCTTGATGCATAAACAATTCAAAGGGTGCTTTGAATTATTGTGTGTTCAGTCCCAAGGCTGCAAAGAGGTCACTGCACAAAACACCTCAGATTCATTACATATTTGATTTTGAATTAATGTGTGGTTATTCTGTGTTCAGAAACCTTTTACTGCTGCCAATATCTGTCAATTCATTTACCTGGGCCACTGTACAGCATCTTGACCCATAGTTTATGAACCAATGGAATGCAGTTGAGAGCCTAGAAAAAAATTATCAATGACACTGAGGTTAACGGTGTTCCCAAAACACACTGTGAGGAAACACAATCTCTGGATAGTCACATGAAGAGGAATAAAATTCTGTACATGTATTCAAAATCAATTCAAGATGTATTACAGATTAAACATAAGGCTTGGATGTTTGAAACAACTAGAAGAAAATAAATGTTCCTAGACACTGATTTGTCAAAGCACCAGCAACAGAACCAAAAGTGAGAATATATCAGGATAGTAAACTCAAAAGCTTTTATATAGCCAACTAAAAATCAAAGCGAAAAATAATTTATGCAATGGAAGGAGCTATATGTAAGCCATGTACATATAAGGGGATAACATACAAAATATATAAGGAACTCAATAGCAAGAAAAGAACTGAGCTGATTGAAAAAGGGGGCAAGAATCTATACAGGTATTTCTCAAAAGAAGATATACAAATGGCCAAGTATGTGAAAAATTATCAACATCAACGTTGTGACTTGAATAAGAGTGGCCCACTACAGGCTCATATATTTGAATGCTCAGACATCAGGGAGTGGCACTGCTTGAGAAGGATTAGTAAATGTGGCCTTGTTGGAATAGGTGTGGCTTTGTGCTAGGAAGTGAATCACTGGAGGTGGGCTATGAGGTTTACAAGCCAGGCCCAGTGACTCCCTGGTGCCTGTGGACTAGGATGTAGAACTCTCAGCTACTTCTCAAGTACCACATCTGCTGTGTAGCTTACTTCCATCATGATGTTAATAGACTAAACCTCTGAAATTGTTAGCAAGCCCCAATTAAATGCTTTCTCTTATAAAAGTTGTCTTGGCCATGGGTGTCTCTTCACAGCAGGAGAATGGTGACTAAGATAATCACTAATCATCAGAGAAGTACAAATGAAAAGTACAGTGAAATATTAGCCTATACTTGTAGAATTATAAAGATGAAAGGTAACTAGAGTGGGAAAAACAATCCTTTCCATACTGCTACTGGGAAAGCAGATCTGTAGAATGGTAAAAGAAAGTCATGTGACCATTCCTCAAAAAGTTAAAAATAAAGTTACCATATAATCCAGCAATCTTGAAATAAGGAATCTATATGAAGGAAATGAAATCAATAAATTGATAGATTAAAACACTCATGTTTACTGAAGCATTTTTCACAATATACAAGACATGAAGTCAACTTAAGTGTTCAAGAAATGAAAGTCAAGAAAATGTCATACACACACACATACACACACACACACACACACACACACACGCATGCATACACATGTACATGTATGTATACACACACACACTATTTAACTGTAAAAATGAAGGAAATTCTATCCTTTGGGACATGAGGGATGGAATAGGAGAACATCATATTAAATGAAATAGTCCTCTTAGAAGGATAAAAGTCACATGATTTATTTGTATGTAGAGTATAGAAGACTCAAACCTTTAGAAAAGAGTAAAACAGTCATTTGAGAAATTGGGAAGGGTGGAGAGATTTGGTGGACATTGATCAAAGGACCCAAAATTCCAGTTTGATAAGAGAAGTAAATTCAAACATTTTATTATGTATTGTGGTTATTATACTTAGTGGCATCATGGTGTACACTTTAAGATTGCTTTTAAAAAGCAAGTAGACAGATGTTTAAGCTTATTTAGTGAAAAGTACATGAGATAATATATCCTAAATAGCTTGACATAGCCATCTTACAATATATAGAAATACTAAAATAGCCTATTGCTCATTATAAATATATAATATTTCACTCATCAATTAAAAAATGTTCTTCTGCTGGGATCTTGAAGGACACTGCAGTGGTATAAAGGGCTGAATGATAAAGAACTATGATGTGTTTGAGGGGCTGAGATTAGTCCTGACCAATAACAAAAAAATATGGAGATCAGACCTACAATCCAGATAAGTGACCTCTACAAACTGTGGGAAGGATTTTGAAACAGATCTTTCCCCCACTAAGCCTGTCTGTGAGGACCAAGCACTAGCTCATGCCCAGCTGCCTTCAGGAGATCTTACCTGAGCTGTGCCCTGCCTAGTCATTCAGAAAATATTAGGGACAGTTTTTTTCCAGGAATGTGCTGGAACATCTCTGTTTAACTCCTGGATTCATATATTCTGTCTTCCCCAGGCTTTCTAACATATGAGCTGCCAGGGCTAGAAGATTTCTAGGGAGAATCCCACAACACCCTGGAATTCACTCAGGAAATAGTTGAGTGGAAATAAAAGAAACTACTGCTCCAGTAGTTTCAAAAATATATCACACTAGGCTATGAAGAGATGACAGGAGGCAGGATACACATGGATGGAGCGATGGCTGGAGCAGACAAGGCTCTGCAGACGGGCACAGAAGTATGGTGCAGTGTCGTAGAAAACCTGAGGCTAGGGCTATTTCAGCTAAGGTCATCTTAGCTTCAGGTTTTCTGCCAGTGTCTTGCAGTTAATAGTCCTGACAAAGAACTGCCTTAACCACTTCCTGAGTGAGCCACAACATGGGGAACACAAGATACTTGCTAAAGAATTTCCCTTGTGGGTATGAGTAAACCAGCACTTTAGAAGACTACACCTAACAACAAGGAAATGTCTTATTGTCCTGTCTGTAAGCCTCATTAGGGACATGGTAAAGTTCCCAAGTGTCCAGGACAGCTATCAAATTACCATATTTGTTATTTCAGTCTGTTACTTCAGTCAGATTTTCCCACTGGATAGTACTGGGAAACATAAACCCAAATGGAAAGTTTACAGCTGCAAATGCCTGAATTAAAAATTAGAGAAATTCAAAAAAAAAAAAAAAAAAAAGGCCGGGCGGTGGTGGCGCACGCCTTTAATCCCAGCACTCGGGAGGCAGAGCCAGGCGGATCTCTGTGAGTTCGAGGCCAGCCTGGGCTACCAAGTGAGTCCCAGGAAAGGCGCAAAGCTACACAGAGAAACCCTGTCTCGAAAAACCAAAAAAAAAAAAAAAAAAATTAGAGAAATTTCAAATAAATAGCCTAATAATTCACCTAAGGGTCTCACAGAACAAGACCAATCCAAACTGAAATGCAATAGATAACAAGAAATAAGATTAGGGAAGATATTAAAAAACCACACAGTCAACAAAAGAGTCAGTTCTCTCTAAACAAGACTGAAAACCCCACAGTGAAATTAGCCTAAAAAAACCCAGAAGATTTAAATTAACAGAACTGGTAATAAAAGAGACGTTACCATAGACACCAATGAAATACAGAAGAATATTAGAGAATATTTTTGAAAACTTGTATACAAAAAAGTAGAAAAATTGAGAGGAAATGTGTGAATTCTTAAATACACATGACCTAAGACATTACACTAAGAACACAGTGTAAACAGGCCCAAAGTGAGAAACAAGATTAAGTTTCTCCACAAAGCAAAGCCAAGAGCATGGCGGCTTTACTGCTGAATTCTACCTAATTTTTAGACAAAGGATTAACATACTTCTGAAATTCTTCCCTAAGAGAGAAAGGGAAGAAAGCACACTAAATTAATTCATTCCACAAAGGTAGAATGACTCTAATACCCAAACCAGATAAAATGCAACTAAAACAGAAGACAACAAATTTCTCCAAAAAACGTAGACTCAAAAAGACTTAACTACATACTTGCAAACCAAAGTAAGATCTTATATCAAGAGCATCATGATCAAGTTGGCTTTATCACAAGGATATAAGTTTGGTTTAAGATTTACACATCAATAAATGTAATACAACATGAATGGACACGCAGAAAAGGCATCCATCAGGGTTTTCAACATCATCAAACCTGGGAAAAAACATAAAAATAAAGAACACACTTCAGCATAACACAAGCCACACATGCCAAACCTATAGCAAACATTTTATTAAGTGGGAAACCCAACTCAGAACTGCCTTTCAGAATCAGATGAAGGCACATAACTTTGCTAGTTTTATTCAACTGTGCTCCAATCTTAATGAGAGCAAAACAGTGGCAGGAAAAGTTTTAAAAAGGGATGATAGTAAAGGAAAAGACAGATGTCATGATCCTTATAAGCCTAAAGATTCCAGAAAAAAATTAAAATGCTTTAGAGATGAAAACCACTTTTAGCAAACTCAAGCACACAAAATCAATATAAAAATAGCAGTCTCTTTTGCATATGCCAATAACAGATTTGATGAGAAAGAAATTAGAATATTTTTTCCATTCACAATAGCATCAAAAAATATCTGGAAATAAATATAACTAAGGAAAAAATTTTCTACAATGAAAACTTAAAGACATTAGGAAAGAAATTGAATATGACACCAGAAAGATATGCTACATTCATGGATCAGCAGAATTGCTATTGTAGACATGGTTATATTACTGAAAGTAGCCTGTAGATTCTACACAGTTTCCACCAAAATTCCAATAACATTCTTTACAGAACTAGAAAAAAATCCTGAAATTTATTTTTAAACATATAAACCCACAAATAACTAAAGCTATCCCAGGCTGAAAGAACATTGCTAGATATACTAGAACATCTGACCATAAATTACACTACATTACTTTAGTAGCCCAAACAGCATGCTACTGGCACCCAAATAGACACATAAGCTAATAGAACAGGAAAGAGAACTCAGAAATAAACCTACCCACTTACATCAACCTAATTTTTGACAGTAAAAGGTATCAAAATGTCTTGGGGGAAAAAACAGAGTGTTAACAGCTGTTCCTGAAAAAATTGGATGTCTAAGATATAAGAAAATAAAACTCGATCCATCCCTCTCATCTTGCACAAAATCAATTCAAAATGGAGCAAAGACCTGAAAGTTTGCAACTGTTGGAGGCAAACATCAGAAAAGACACTAAAGACCCAGCTGCAGATGGGAACATGGAAAGGACTCCTGGAGTTAAGGAAGGAACACCAAGGATTAGCAAATGGAATGAAATGCTCTGTGAAGCCGAGAAAAAGGTCAACTGAGTGAAGAGATAACACACAGAATGGGAGAAAATGAGATGGGGAGTCAATATATATGAAAAACCACAAAACTTAAAACACCAAAAAGGCAAATATTCTAGTCAATAAATAGACTAATGATCTTAACAGACAGTTCTTAAAAAGAGAAACATAGGTGGACAATAAGTACTTGGGAAAGTGTTCAGTATCATGACCCTTGGGAAAATGAAAATTTAAACTCAATTGAAATTCTATCTCATCTTAGTTAGAATGGCCATCACCATGAAAGCAAGTGACAATAAATGATGAGGATGTGGGAAGAAAGGAACCCTTACATGTTTCTGGTAGGGATGTAAACCTGTACAGTTACTATGAAAATCAGTTATGATTTCATGATGGGAGGAGGGGTAGGAGGGTGGGTGAATTGATCATGTGACCTAGCTATACCACTCGGGTATATGCAGGAGACTCCAAGTCAACAAACCACAGAGGCACCAGCACACACAGGCTATTTACTGCAGTATTCGCAGTATCTGGAAATGGAATCAGCCTAGACATCTATCACCACACAGAATGAATAAAGAATACATGGCCCAAGTTCACAATGGAACCTTAGTCAGCCGTGAATACAAAGGAAATCAGAACAGTTGCAAGAAGATGGTAGAACCAGATATTATTGTGTTAAGGAAAATAAGGTAAACTCAGAAGGGCAAACATCGTGTGCTCTCTCACTCTCATGGTGTTTTAGGGGGGTGTGTGTGTGTGTGTGTGTGTGTGTGTGTGTGTGTGTGTGTGTGTGTGATGAAACTTGAAAGGGGACCATGAGAGAGAAAGAAGACATCTGCATCAGAGAAAGGAGAAAACAATCTGAAAACTACAAATAATATCTTTATGAAAAGCTATTCCACATACAGAGATTCAGAAACTCTACATTAAGATATCAGTTCTCTTCAAACTGGTGTATCCCAACAAAATTGAAACATTGTTTCCAGACTTGATATTAATGCATATAACCCAAAATAGACCAACAGTTGTAAAGGAGCATAAATGTGGATGAGATACTATCTGATTTTAAAAATTCATCAAAACTTTGTAATCACCAATACTCTACTGAAAACGATAAATACATCAATAAAGCTCAATAGTTGGTGCTGAAAAAGGAACCTAACATTTAGTTTGAGAATGCACTCAGGTGTTTCAATATTGAAATGGATAGACTTCAACAAAAGATACAGGAAGATTGGGAGATTCTCATAGGAAAAAAATAAGCCTTTTAAATAAACTATCTAAAGATACCAAAAAATGTATAAAAGCTTATAGCAATAAAAACATAAAAGAAAATTGAAAAATCTAAGAAATCTGTTTACATACAGGTATAGGCAATATATCTTGTGGCCAAAACAATATTAAAAATAAAAAAGGAAAATAATACAATGGGTTTTCTAAACTAAAACTCCTGGTAGAAAAAATACTAAGAAAGGATGATTGTGACCTGCAGAGATATTTATACACAATGAAGGGCTCATTCAATATTTAAGCAACTTCATGTGTGTGTGTGTGTGTGTGGTGTGTGTGTGTGTGTGTGTGTGTGTGTGTTATGTTCTTAAGTGTGTTCACATGTGCGTGCAGGTGTGCACTGTGCATATATGGGTATGTGTATGCATGTGGAGGCCAGAGATCACCAGCACTTGTCTACCTCAATTACTCTCCACCTCACTCTTTGAGACAGTCTCTCACTAAAAGAGAACCTCCACATTTCCTGGCTGGCCAATGAGCATCATGGATCTGCCTCTCTCTCTTCTCCATACCCCATCCTCTGTGCTAGAGTTAAAGATGAGTGTCATAGAACCCAGTGTTATGCGTGTGCCAGACAGGCCACCTTAGGTCCTCATGTTTGCATGAAATGTACTTTACTAATTAAGAGATCTTAAATTTGCTAAAATTTAAAAAATGACAATATCAACCTTTAAAAAGAATGTAGGATACATATTATGCTCATACTTTTCTGGTTGGAATGTAAGTGGCACAATCATTTGGGGGGAAAAAAGCATTTTCTTATAGTGTTAAACATGCTGATGTACTACATCCTAGCACTTCCACTCCTAAACGTTTACCCAAGAGAAAGACACCTTATTGCCATAGTGAAATTGGAATTTGACTTTCCTTACATAACTGATTCATTCAAAATAATTACAATTCTATCCACAGAAAAATGTACGAGCAAGCTATGCTATCGTACTGAGATTCTACTTATCAATAAATAGGAAAAATAATCAATGAAACTACATGGATACATTCCCAAAATACTATATTGAGCTCATGAAATCATAATAAAACAGTTAATGGATTCGATGTACACCAGCTCCAAGAACAGATCAATTTAATCCAGGTGATAACCATACACCCAATGGTTAACTCTGGAACATGTGGGAAGGGGATAAGTTGAGTCTTGGATGATAACCTATTGTCCCAGTTGGCTGATGGTTATAGTCATCAGGCTATTCATATAAGATCCATGGAAAAAAATCCAAAATAACAACAAAGATTTTATTTATTTAAAAATGTTGAAATTTTAAAAAATGAGATAGTATTAGTTGTTACTGAATTATCTATTGAAGGAAAACAAGAGTACAGAAGAACCAGTACAACACCAGTCAACAGCACACTGGCATGTGAGCTAAACTGCTCTGTACTATTGTCAGTGGTATGTTGGTCTGAGAGTTTGTGTATTCTTCCTTGAATCCATATACTGAAATCCCAACCCCCAAAGTGACAGTGTTAGGAGACCCTGTGAATGAGAGATCTCTCACCTCTCTTACCAAGGAAGACACAGAGAAAAAGAACTAGGAGGCAGAACCTCACCAGATACCAAACTTCTTGTGTCTTGATCTTGAACTTCAGGCTTTGAAAGGTGTGAAAAGGGAAATTTTGTTGTTTTGGACTACCCAGTTTATGGAATTTTGTTACAGGTTCCTGAATCAAAATTTAATATATGTTAATGAGCAATCACAGTAGTAGCAGAAAAAATGAAATTATTCTGTTTCTCATTCTAGAAATATTAGATTATATATATATATATATGTACCTTAGATTTTTGCAGCAATGTGGATCTTATTTATTGTAATGTATTCAGTATCTTTAAAAGTTATCAAATGATGCATCATTAAAATGTACATTGGAGGTTTGCTCATTAGCAGAGTGTTGGTTGTGAATGAGGTCTGATGATCACAAATAACGTATTTATATATGTATATGCTACAGTGTTAACTAGTCTATAAAATACATGCTAATAAAATGTGATATAATATACATGTTATATGTATCACATATGTACTTATATATATGTGATATACATATAAATACAAGTATATATATAAACTGTTTTAAACTAAAGTTTAATGCAGTTGAAGTTTTAAAAAGCGACTGTATTTAAGTCCTTACTGATTAATGAAACATTCTACTAGATTTCAACATTTTATATCAGATGAAGCCAGTGTTTTCAATTTAATCAGTTTTAAAACCTTATTTGCATTTTTGTATTTGTTTATAATTTTTGGCTACATAGAGTTAAGAAGAAAATAGTGATTTATATTTTGTAAATTTACATGATAGTGCAATTAACATAATCCTAATGTTTCCTAAAATAATCTTGGAGTCCCTTATGTCATTCAAATATAAAAAACACTGTGTGTTTCTACTATCTATCTATCTATCTATCTATCTATCTATCTATCTATCTATCTTTCTATCTATCATATATCAACTATCTATCTACCTACCTACAATCTATCTTATCTCTATTGCATATGTATGTATATATAGGTTCTACATAGACACATAGACACACACACACACTATATATATAAAATACACATACAAGGGTTGGGGATTTAGCTTAGTGGTAGAGCACTTGCCTAGCAAACCCAAGGCCCTGGGTTCAATCCTCAGCTCAAAAAAAATACACATACATAGTATGTAAAATGGCTTTAAATGTTGGAAATGAAAAGAATATAAAATAGCACACCAATCCCAGTGGTCACCACTGCTAAGAATCTTCTCTTTCCAGGTATCATTTATGACTTTTCCAATTTTGACCACTCCACACTATGAACATTCTTGCTCAATTTCCTTTTGTTTAGCATATTTGGCCTGTCATTGTGCTTATGTTGTAAAGTACTGAGAAATAAATTTTCATTTTAACAACATATTAAATATACACTTATTTGTATGGCATATGCGTTGTTTAATGCTCAAATCGGGGAAAGAATACAAACACACAAATTCATTGCCTCAGGATAAAAGCATTCAACATCCCCAGGTTTTTCTGAAATGCGTTCTCTATCATCTTACCCACAGTCATCTTACTACGGAACATAACACCAGAATTTATTTCTCCTATCTGAGCATAACTTAGTAGAAATTGGCCAATCTTTTCCCATAAGGAATGTGATTATAATTGTCATTTGATCCACCATGACATATACTTACTTTTATAGGTTCGTTCTATTAACAAAATGCTGAAATATGTGACCACACTATATACAAATAGTTGTTGCAATTCTCAAATCAATTAGAATCTTTTTCAGTCTATTAAAAGCACAGCTCATTTTTTCTTTTCAGAACAATCAGTATGTAGCAGCTCTTTGTAGTTATTGGGAGACAAAACCAGTAAAGAGATCATGGTTGAAATGGTGGCTCACAACCATCTCTAACTCCAGTTCCAGGGGATCTGATGCCTTTTGGGGGCTCCTTGGGTGCCCCATGAACATCATGCACAGACAAACATTCAGACAAAACACACACATAAAACGAAAATAAGCAATCCTACATAATGTTTTCTCCAAACTGACTAGAAATGACCAATCACCAAGTGTTTCTTGAGCATTTACTATAACCCAGCCCCTGTACAAGGCTCCCCTTTAGGTAGTGAACAAATAGCATTATAGAGACTTTTGCAAAGTCATCAACCTCATGGCCAAGGCTAAGCCAAACACCGATCACATTAGTAAGTCTATTCATGTGAAAAGAAAGGAAATCAATTCTAGAATACGAATGAGGAGGGAGAGGAAACTATCTAGAGAAATGCCACTGAAGTGGAACTTGAAAGGCTGTAACAGAGCTGACAGTAGACCATGCTGATGACAAAGAGAAGGAACAGCTGCCATGGGACCAAATGATTCCATCTACACACAACTTTCACAGACTGTAAAATTGATTCATCAGGGCTCTGGGTGCTGAGTGTGGACACTCATAATTAAGATACAGTTGTCATCATTTAGACAGTGCAGCCAGATATGGTGAGCACCATCTCCACCAGCTGATTATCACCTCCAGCATGTCTGCAGTCCTTCAGCTACAGACACACTTTTACTGTTGACAATACATGCAGATTCTCTTCTCTTGCAGGCAGCCATGTCCAGGACACAGCATTCTTCCACACACGTGAGGAGGGCCAGTAAGTCATCAAATCACAGACATTATGTTTCGTCTTATTCCAAACAAAGGTTTCAGCATTTCTACCCCAGGATAGCTACTGGATAGAGATGCCTTCAATCTGGGAAAGTGGCGTCTGGGGTTTTAAGTACATCTGCTCTGCTTGAAACAGCAGGAGTCATGTACCATCACTCCTACAGAGAAAAAGGTTCCTGTGATGGAGTCCTGTTTACCCACATGGAAGCCAAGCTATCAAGTACAGCATAATAAAACCTTCTAGGGGTGTGATTAATATGAATAGAACTGTATACAAAGACAAAGTCTATTTTAATACTATGTCTATGGGTAAAATTCACCTTAACACCACCAAGTTGTTGTCCTCTAAGCAGGCAAAAGGAAATTGTACTCCATTCTCCATAAAGCCAACAAAAGAAGACTACTTCTCTGAATTCCAGAATTATGAATAAAGGCAGAGTTGATCTGATTCCCTAGCTTTGGACTCGTCCATCTTGACAGAGGGGGACAGCATTGGAGCTGGGGGTGTGAAAATCAAAAGTGCAAGATGGCACTAGTTGAATACATCAGCATTATCTTGCTGGACCTGAACCTGGGGTCTTTTTAAGGAAACAAAAACACAGACTATTCCCACGTATGGGCCCCAGAGCCTCAGAGCTCTGTGCCTATCCTGAGGGGGGCCATAGATGAGAGATAAGATGCTTGGGCCATGGTTTTCACTGGGGAGATTGTGCTGTACTTTCTCTTTTATGCCTGAAATGATGAGCCAAAGAAGTGAACTAATATGATGGCTATTGTTTCAATGCTGGCAAAATGTTTATATTTTTTCTATAGCATCATTAAAATGTGGGTAATTGCCACATCTTTCTCAGCTCATGAATTTTCTCATACAAATTGTCTTAAAAAGTTTAATGGCCTTATCAACAACTTCCTTGTCTCTGAAAGGATATAAGTAGATTAATAAACACTCTTTATTTCCTTCTAAGCCCTCCAGAAGGAAAGTGTGCGCCAAGGATGCAAATGCTGTGGGTTTACATAAGGAATTACAAAAATGAGATAATAAACTGGGACAAAGATAACTCGGCTTTGAACAATTTATTAAATCACATCCCAGCTCTTAGAGTTTTTTAGTTGACTATGCTATTGATAGAAGTATGATGATCCTCTCATGTGTGAAAAATACCAGTGGATTATAAGAAACCAAAACATCAGAGTAAATTGTTCATTAACCTGTTAAATTACATAGCCACAAACAGGCCAAGATATTAGACTGAAGTGTTGTACTTTGGCTCCTGTGTGTCACAGGGGATTATATACTAAGTGCCACAATTTAGAAACACATCCCTGTATCACAGAATCTCTGGCCTAATCTCAATGACAGAAAAGAATGGATATTACTGACTTACTTCACACAGAGCTGAAGTCAACAATCCTCACCTCCTGCCCTCACCTCCTCCTAGAACTTCTGCAGAGAGCACTGGTTCTGCTTGCTCAGCCCACCCTGTCTGGCATTAGCATTGTGAGTTCTCTAGGGATAAGTACCACCTTGCATTCAATGTTGATGGAACTATAATTAAACATCTCTTTCCCTTACTGGACGTAAGCACGGGGCATAAGCCTCCACTTGCTGAGAAAGACAGTTGAGAGACAGCTCTTCCAAACAACCTGGTCACGTGTCCTTCCTGTAATGTCACTCTGCTCCTCTGTTCAAGGTCTCCCTGAGCTGTGTAGGGAGATCCTGTTTCAAAACACTCAGTGCCACAGAGTGAGGTGCAGCTCAATGTGCTTCCTTGACTGGCACACTCAAAGGCCTGAGTTCAAACTCTAGCACTGCAAAGGGAGCTGGCTAGATTTTGTTTAAATTAAAAAGAACCTGTTTCTGTGGCTTACAAAACCCATAGACATATCAAAGTATAAGCCTGTACTGTAGGCAGGGCCTTTGCATGGAAAAACACAGGGCAGCCCAAGTAACTTTGGAAATACAGAAGAGAATGAAAGCAATGTTTGAGCTAAAGTACTTGGTTGGATCCAAGGAACCTTCAACAGAAAAGGAAGGGAGCCTGAAAGACAGTGTAGGTACATGCTTTGCCACAGGAATCAACAGCCTGACTTTAATTTATTTGTTTCACAAATACAATCATTGGGGATCCAAGAGTGGATATTTACAGAATGTGTGAAAAGCTGACCTGGAATTCAGATGTCAAATTCAATTCTGCTTATGCTGGCACCCTGTTCCACATTCACTTTTCTTTTTCTTTCATTCTTTTTAGACTATTAACATGTGTAAATGTACAACTGATGCAATAGTATTTACACTGCTTAAGTAATGGTTATGTATTTCCCAAAAGCTGAGCTTGGGTATGAATACAAGGAGAGATGGCCCTCTGCCCTTGGTGTGCATCTCCTAGGCCTCTGGACCACTGCATCTCTTCACTTTCACCTTCCTACTGAAACTCTATCTCACATCTTTAAATTTTATCAATGTTACATCTTTCCAAAGAAGAACAAATGGACCAGTTAGAAAAGCACACCTGTGATTCCAGCACTCAAGGACCGAGGTAAAATCTGCAGTTCAAGGTTTATCTGAGCTACACACACACACACACACACGAGAGAAAGACAGAGACAGAGACATCTTCAAGGACATCAGTTCAAACCTTTGCATCACAAAATAGGGATGAATTATTAGCCTTATCTTCAGGCAGGGAAGCCAGTTCACTCCTGTGGGTGGAGCCAAGCTCAGTGTCAAAGAAGGGAGAAACGTAACATTTCTTTTAGTGTCGTAGCTGAATTTTAAATGAAATGTAGACAGTAAATGTGTGCTTACAAGCCAAATCCAGCTTTCTAGCTTTATTTCAAGTTTTCTAAGAAAAATAAAGCTATTCTTCAATAAAATGCCAAAAAATATACCTTTATGATCCCACAGGCTATATGGTTTCTCACAAGCCACTTATTTTCCAAATCTACTGATCTCAAACTCCAGCTACATAATAAAGATCATTGAAAATCAAACCTAGTAATTCTCCAGTACATATGAATTGTAACTATTGGATAGGAAACATTTAGAACCAAAGCACAACTTTGAAAACTACAGACATAATTTCTTTCTTAAACTCTCAGATCTACTGAGAGATAAATTGTTATTTTTTCCAATCAATTTCTCTTTGTATTGACCTTCTTTAAAATATAACTCTAAACTCATATTTTTAAAAATTTCTTGGAGTTAGAAATGGAATGAAGGCAAATGGTGGCTTGAGAAGTATGTGACAAGGCATAATCAATCAACATTTTATCAAGGGCCTTGAGGAACTTTGTGGGAAGAGTTGAGATGTCAGTATATGCTTCCTGCCCACCTGAGCATGGACCCCTGTCTAAGAAGGACAATGAAGAAAAAGGCAGAACTCTCCTGAGGCAAATCTCATTCACTTGCTCAACTGCAGACATGTCATTCTAGAAGGAACATAGGCAGAGCACTAGGCAGCAACACATCTTAGTGAAGAACCAAATACATCAAGTATCCAAACTTGATTCCGCAGCTGGCGAGATGCATGATCTTAGACAAATGATTTCATTTCCACAGCTGTAAGATTCTGAGGGTCCATTTCTGATGGTGTGCGGAATGAAACACTCACCATTTCAACTACAAGGCAGGGTATACATTTAATACGGAATTAAATATACATTTTAAATATTGTATAAAAAACATCATGCCATTGGCTAAGTAAGAAGTCTTCCTTTGAGATGGGAAAATAAAGTCAAGTAACATTCTCCACAGAGTTGGATGAACCTTAAATTTTGCCTTTGATGGTACAAAGATTTTAGAAAGTAGAGAAGTCAGAGGTCCCCCCTTTGTGATGAATTTCTTTGGCTTTGATAATTGTTTTCCAGGTTTATCAGTGGATAGGTAATATTTAATTTTCTGGATAATTTATATATATATATATATATATATATATATATATATATATATATATATATTCTCATACATTTGAGATGGGCCCACTTTTGACTTTACAGATCTTCCCATATTCTGGAGGTTGTCTCCTTACTATACAATACTTTGTGTTCATCAGACACAGGTTTGCCACAGCCAGCACAGTTGTAGGTAACACAGTGACCTGGAAAAGAGGGTAATGGTACACAGACACAGGACTCTGGTCTCATTCAGGAGTAAATAATTTCTGTTTAGCCCCAGCTGCTTATATAGCATTTAGTTGGCCAGTAAAAACAGCACTGATAATAAGGCTTGGACAAACAGTCTTTGTGAACTTTTGTCCCTTCCCCAATTTCCATCCCCTGCATATCCCTGCTGTTATGGCCTTGTTTGCACCAAAGGACAATCCTCCTAGACATCATCTCATGTTTACAGTGCTCTGTAGTCAGGTAGCCACCTCCCCATTAGGGTTTGTGCCTGAGAAAGGAATCCCAGACCATCTGGACCCTAACACGATTTATAAAATTTTTCCTCTTTTCTGTCACATATTATTTAAAAAAAAAAACTTCTTAATCAAAGACCACAAACCTCTGTTTTCTCCTGAGAGTTTTAAGTTTCATGGTGATTTTTGAATTGTTTTATAAAAAGTGTTCAACGGGGGTTCAAAAACCATCCCTTTGCAGACGAACATCCTGTCTCTTCAGAAGCAAGCCTATTCCTTCCAACTTGAATAGTCTTGACAACTTGGGTGGAAGCGACTGACTATAAATAAAAGGGTTTACTTCTAAACTCTAACTTGTATTTTTTTGATCAATGTATCTGTGCTGGACCAGTACCACACCATCATGGTTAGTACAGTCAGTTTGGAAACTGCAAAGTATAAATCCTCCAACTTTTGATTTATTTTTTCCTCAATTGCTTTTAACTCTCCTAGATCCCTTGTATTCAGTGGATTCTAGTACCCTATATACACAGGTAAAGAGGCTGTAAGAGTTCTGAAAAGTACCAGATTCATCCTAAAGATTAGAGGAGCAATCCCACCTTTACACTACTGACTACGCTGCATGAACACAAAGCTCTGGAACAGTGCTTCTCAACCTGTGGTTTGTGAACCCTTTGAGAGTCAAATACCCTTTCACAGGGTCACCTTAGACCATTGGAAAACCTAGATATTTACAATTCAGAGTAGTAGGAAAATTACAGTTATGAAGTAGCAATGAGAATAATTTTATGGTTGGAGGATCTCCACAATATGGGGAAGTGTATTAAAAGGCCCCAGCACTAGGAAGTTTGAGGACCACTGCTCTAGAAGTACAGATGCTCTTTGTCTTCCTTCAATGGTACATAGTAACTGAAAGTTCATCTTCTTCTTCATAATGAGTCGTGCATGGAATTGTTTCCTAAGTTCTACTTTGGAGTTATTCAGTGATCATCCATAAAATGCAATTGGAGTTTGTGTGTATATTTCTTATTTCTTACCCTTGCTCAATCTATTAAAACCATTTTATCTGGTATCTACAGGATTTTGCACAGACAAGATCATTCCACCTGCAGGAAATATCAGTGTTGCCTTTTCCTTTCCCATTTGGATGCTTTTCCCTTCTTTTTCTTGTCTCATTCTAGCAAGGGCCTTTATTTAATACTGAATAGAATTCATGAGAAGCACCTTTGTCTTGCTGGTGGTATTGGAGAAGACATTTCTGTGACTCACCAACAAATACATTAGCTCTGGATGTCCCATTAAGGACTGAGCATCCTGCAGTCACACATTCTCAGTGTTCTGACTAGCTGTGAATCTCAGCACTAATTGTTGTTCCCTGCAAACAGAACTTCTCTGAGCAAAGCTGAGAGCAGAAGTCCATGGGTATAAATGTACAGAGTTAGGAGACACTGTAACTGAAATGCGTGTATTGTACATGCATATATATGAAAAATTCAAAGTACATGCATAAATATTTATCCAGTTATGTGCTTTACATAGGCATCTCTAGTCAGCTGAATAAAGTTCTTTGTTCTTCTTGGTTTCATCATGAGAGACATTGGTTTTACCAAAAAATTTGTCTCTGCAAATAATCCTGTGGTTTCTGTTACATATTTTATAAATGCAGAATACTGTTTTGCTTTTCCCATGAGGTTTTACTTTATTTCTAAATCACTTTATTAAGGAATGATTGATATATAAAAATGTAAACACATTTAGTATGAACATCTCAAGTTTGAAGATAAGTTTGTATATTTGAAGATGTACACTACATAGTCAACTCCACTAGGGCAGTCAGCATGACTCATTTCCCGGGTACCTCCCGCCTACTTATTAGCTACTGTTTTCTGTGTTTGGTAGGGACACAGAAGCTAAAAGCTACTGTTTTGGTGAATTTAAGTATACAATACTACATGGTTGGCTTTAAGTCCTATGTTATATAGCAGGTGACCAGAATTTATATATCTGGAGTAACCAAAGCACAGTACCTACCAATAGCTCCATCTCCAGCTTCTTCCCCTCCCTGTGTTGGCAACCATCCCTCTACACAGTTCCTGTGCCTCTCTCAGACCCCATGTGTAAATGAGACCATCCTGCATTTGTATGTGTTTGGCACATAACATAATAAAATGGGAGGTGGTGCTTGGCTTTGTGTTGAGTTATCATCAAACCTGCATTCCTACAAGAAACCATCATATTTACCTGTTCCTGGATTTAGTTTAGTTTAGGGCCAGGGTAACCACTTTCAAAAGGGTAACAGCCTAGTTTATTTTGTTTCACTTGAGTTGTATTTGGTTTGGGTATTAGGAAAATTCTGAATTCATTGAATGAATGAGGATCTATTTTCTTTATCAGTGTTTGAAGAGTTGTATAGTACTGGTGCCCATTCTCCAACACGGAGGAAAACTGATTAGCCCAGACATGAGGATAGGATTGTCTTTGTGGGAGCTGCTACAAATACTAGAAAAATCATTTTAATAGATCTGTTCAAATTTTCTAATTCTTTTTTAATCAGTTTAGGATTTTTTTTGTCATTCTAGGAAATTTTCTATGTCATCTATGTTACCTAAGTTATTGATGGAAAATTATTAATAATAATCTTGTAATTCTCCATAGTCCTATAAGGCCATTTGTAGTAGTGTCAGCTTTCATCCCTTCTCTTAGCAAATTTGAGTCTTTATTGCTCAGTATGAGTTATTCCAAATGAAAATTTTGTCAATTTTGTTCATTTTTTAAAATTGACTTACATTTTTGGTGTGGGGAAGTCTCATGGTGTGGTTAAGGCTGGCCTAAATCTTGTGATTCTCCTGTCTCATTGTTAGTGAGGCAATTACAAGTGTGCACCACCATATCTTCTTCCAACTTCTGTTTTGCTGAATTCATTGTTTTTCAGTATTCCATGTATTTCCACTTTAATATTTATTTTTTTTCAGTTAACTCTTGACTTAACTTGTTGTTCCATGAATTAGGAAAATCATGTTTTCATTTTCATCCATCTTGAAGTAATTTCTAATTTGCTTCTTTGTGGTGAATTGGCTGTTCCCTTTTAATTTCATTCAGTGATGGGAAGAAATCCTACCAGGATACTCTCCAGCATGACGGTCTCTAAAGATGGCTTTACAGTTTCCCGTGAGATCTGGCCTGAGCACTTCATGTGAATTCAAGAAGAACATCCTATACTAAAGGATGCAGTCATCCATCTATGGCTGTTGGCTCCAGATGGTGGGTAGTACGATTCCTGTCTTCTGTGTCCTTTGCTTATCTTCTCTTTAACTGCTCTAGCCATTATTGATGAGTACTGAAGCATGTAAACTCCACTGCTAATCATTCTTCTGCATCATCTTGTGGTACATATAAATTTTGCTTCATATCTTTTGAAACTATTTAGTTAGGTGTACAGGTAATTATAATTTTTCCTCTTTGACTTTTGTCTCTGGTGTTGGGAATCAAACCCAGGCTAGGCAAACATCTCCCATTTAACTACATCCCTTGTTCTGAATTTTTATTTTTTTAAAAAATGTCTTTATTTGTTCCTACTATCACGCTTGTCTTAATAGCTGTTTTTCCTGAAATTGATGTAATTTCTTTTGGTTATAGTCTTCATAGTGTAACGTCCTGTTAGTTTCTGATTTTGTGTATTTGATTCTAATGTCTTTCTCCTACACCCAGCATGTGGTTGCTCCTTTATCCACTCTGTCGGTATGTGCTTTTCACAGGAGTAATCTATACAGAAGGTAACTGTTAGTATGCTAGGATGAACGCTGACACTTTACTATTTGTTTTCACCCCTTTTGGCATTTTTTTATTCTTTCAGTACTACTTCATTTTAAAGAGAAACGTTTGTTCTTTTAGTTGCAGAGCCTTTAATGGCTGAGCCATCTCAGCCCATGGAGTTGATAAGCAATTCTTTTCATTTACCTTTTGAGACATAGTCTCACTATGTAGTCCTAGTTGGCCTGGAATTTACTATGTAAACCAGGCTGGCTTCAAATTCACCAAGGTCTGCCTGTCTCTGCCTCCCAAGTGCTGGGATTAAAAGTTTGTAGTGGCATACCTCCCTACATAGGGTAAAAATGGAAGAATGGAACAGAAAAGGTTAAATTGGGATCTGGCAGGAGAGACAGTTTAGAGAAGTGAATAAAAAGTTATACAAAACACCAAAGACCTTTCAACATTCATGTGGAAACCTACTGTTGTAGAAACTTCTTGAAATATGCACATGCACACACATAAAAGGAGTTAAACTAGAGTTACCCTATAGCAGGATAGCAATGCCACTACCGGACATCACAGCCTAATAAAATAAAATAAAAGCCCAGGGCCAGAAATTATCTCTTTTTGAGTTGTTGGCCAGTGACTTCCCAAAGACACATAAACATTATAGGTTATCACTATTGCTCTTGGTTACTCTCCAGAACTTGATTGATGTTAAACCTATTGGTAAGACTTCATGCTGAGTCACAGAACATGGAGAAATCAAGCTGCACTGACCTAGACACCTCATTCCTATAGGCTGGCTTTCATGGTGCTGGAAGCACTATTCATGCTACCAGAGTAGAAAGGAAACTGAACCCTGCTGTGAACCATGCAAGCTATAATAATGAGTAACCAAACAACATCTACCCACTGGTGCAATAGTGACATCATAGACATAACTAACCACTTCAGTGACATCATAGACATAGCTAACCACTTCAGTGACATCATAGACGTAGCTAACCACTTCAGTGACATCATAGACGTAACTAACCACTTCAGTGACATCAGAGACATAACTAACCACCCACTTTCTTTTTGGATTTAAGTCCCAATTCACAAAAGAAAGCCCATACCTGCCACCATAATTGAGTCAAGAACCTATAACTAGACAAATGGGCACTAAGGAAGAACCTATTAGTCTGTTAAGTAAACATAAGTATTAAACGGACTCCTAGAGACTTACCATCATACTCATAGATTAATGTACCTCTTAGTTCTCATAGAGAAGCTTCATTTTGTAATAAACAGTGACTAACACAAAGACCCACAACTAGCCAAGGTACAGAGAATAAAAAATGGCAGAATGCCCCAAGTAGAACATACATACTCCACCTCCATGCTTTCAAGGCTCAGGGATCATCATGTACAGGGACAGAAAGAGTGTAGAAGCCAACCACTGTGGGTGACTACAGGGAAACAGTGTCTTCTGGACATAGCAGGACAGCCACACATACAAACTCATGACAGTTGTGATATCATCTGTAAGATCTGTGCAAGCCCAGGCCAGACCAAACATCAACATGGAGAAAGTAGGTGGACATGACCTCCTATCTCTAGCTGGGGATCCACTGGCAGTTGATTGATAGCTGCGGGAAGAGGGAGAATCAGATTTCCCTGAGAGTGTAGTCACTGGTAAATTGACAACACTCTAGTAGAAGGTTGATAGCTGCTGTGGGGGGAGGGAGAATCAGACTTCCCTGAGTACAGTCACTGGTAAATTGACAATACTCTAGTAGAAGGTCATATACACATCTAAGAATATTTGGGCAACACAAATTGGTCCTGATTTATGACAAAATAACACAAAGTCGGGTGGGTAGGGAAGAAGGGTGGATCTGGGAATATGATTAAATATATGTTCTATGAAACTCTCAAAGAACTAATATTTTTAAAATAAACATTTCTCAATATGTATTATGTAGTCTACTATTTTATTTTTCTTATGTCTTTCATTTATACTTTTTAATAATGTTAATGGCTGAGATAGCAATGTCTTCATTTTGAAACATTTAGTTCAAATTAAATCAATGTGATATTAATTGAGCTATGTGCTGCTGGTATTTTACAACTTTCTATTTCTGCTCTTTCCCCTCCTTGTGCTGTTATATTTCCATTTAAGTTAAAGCTATATATGTTGTATGTCCAGGAACACATAATATTTCTACAATTACTTTTAAATCAGACAAAACAAATATATATATATATATATATATATATATATATATATATATATATATATTTTACTTTACTGGTGTAGTTACAATTCCTATACTGTATTTTTACACACATTTAAATTACTCTTTGATGGTCTTTCATTTCACCCTTAAATCCCCCTTTGTAGTATCCACAGTATCTATAAAATTCCTTTACTATTGTCAGACATGTGTGGAAGTAGTGAACCCTGCTTTGTTAATCTGGTAATTTTTTGCTTTTCTTTACTTTATAGGGGTACTGTCATTGGATACAGAATATCAGCTGCCTAGCCTATTTGGTGATCTCAAGGCCAAAAAAGTGTTTCAAAAAACAAAGTAGACAGTGCCTCAGATTGACCCCTCAGGTCGTCTTTTTGCCTCCATATACATCTACACACACACACATATTCTATTGATTGTAAATTCTTTTTTTAAAAATGTGGCACAATTATGACCCTTTCATCTTGGTCACTAAAAACTTGCACCTTGGGATTTTCATCTTAGAGGATGAGTGTTCTCAGGCATGCTGACTTCCTGTGTCTGCTCTAAGTACCTGGAGACATTATCTGATTTTTTTCCTGGTTTTGTTTCCCTCCATTTTGATGACAACAATTGGAACCTATTGCTATAGAGATAAATATTAAGCATCCTTTATTACACTGTTTTTATTATGGACTGATAATCACTATTAATTAGAAGTATTTCCCATTTGGAAGCTGCATCTTCTATAGTAAAACAGGTAAACCACTGATTTTAGTATCTTTTGAAAATTTAGAAGTTATACCCTCAGTTAGAATACACAGAAGTAACTGGAAAATAATCCTTTACATAGCAAACATACGAAATGGTTTAGTATGGTCTACTAAAGAATGATTTGTATTTTATTTAAGTTTTCTAATTATTTAACAAATAAAACCATCTAAACCTTTGCCATCTCTATCTACGTAGTTTGGCAGGAAATTAGGGTCCCCAGAAAGCCATAATGATGAAACAGCAGTCTACAATTGTTCCCTCAGAAACAACTCCAGAGAACTAACTGCTCCTGATAAGCTCTTCAGGGGAGTGAACTGCAATTTTGATGACAGTGGCTTTGTTCTGTTCTTTCTGGAAGTCTACAATACACAGAGGAGGTATTCTCACACCTTCTTGAAATCCTGTCTCCTTTGGATACCTCTGGTTCATCCTGGAGCTTCTTTCTCTTCCCTTCTTCATGTCTCTGCCTTTTTTCATCTTCAATTCTTGTGGTTTTCTGAGAGTAATCTTTGATTCACAGCTTTACATTGGCATATACTCCTGCTATGTTCTGAGTAATCTTGTGTAGCTTTTATGATTTGAATTACTACCTATCTGTGGGTGGGACCCAAAAGGTACATTATCTACTTAACCCTCCTCCAGAGCTCCAGGATCCTATATACAAATGTACTTGAATGTCCCATAACAATCTCAAATTCAATGTATCCCAAACTACATTCACTTCTTTATCTCAACTCATTTTCTTCCAGATGGCTCTATTTCAGCACAACCATCACTTAACTAGTACTTCAAGCTCCATGCTTAAGGTCATCTATAATTTCCATCTTTTCACCTTATACACTACATCATTATTTGGCCAATTTGGCCTCATCTGCAAGTCTCAAAACTCCTTTTTCAACTCAAACTTGACCCCATTCATAAACCATATTATAGACCATCATCTCTTGTCTAAATGTAACGTTGATCTCATACTTCCTTTCCTACTTTAGTACCTCTTCCAAGCTTCCAGAACAGCCTGTAACACAAGATTCTCCTTCCACACTTTGCCATCCCCCACAGATAAGCAAATTTCCCCTGTTGTGCATTTGTCTACCTTCCTACTTTTCCTTTCTTCTTCTGTGTGTGTGTGTGTGTGTGTGTGTGTGTGTGTGTGTGTGTGTGTGTGTGCATGCATGTGCATGCATAAGAGAATATGAGAGAAATCCATATATGCATATGTGCATATATGTGCAGGTATGAGAAGTCATGTGTGCATGTAATTCCTAAGCATGTAAATTCCCAGTATCTTTCTCAGCTGCTTCTCCATTTTATTTTTCTCAGAAAAGGTGAGACTCAGTTACCTTCTCATTGCTGTGATGAAGCTTCCTAACAAAAGCAACTTAATGGAAAGGGGGCTTACTTTGTGTTACAGTTCTAGTGGGGTAGAGCACATCATAGTGGTTAAAACCCAGCACTGGGCAGTGAAAACATAATGGGAAGAGCAAGATGCCAGCTGGTCACATTGTGAACACACTCAAGAATTAGAGAGTGAACAGGAAGTAGGTCATAAAGCTTCAAGGCCCACCCCCAGAGACCCACCTCTTCCACTAAGGCACCTAAAATTTTCACAACTTTTCCAGACAGCTCTACCAGCTGTGAATTGAGTGTTGAAGCACAAAGCCAATGGAGAATATCGCACATTCAAATCACAACAGGATTTCTCACTCAATCCTATTTCAACTAGTCTGGTCATCAGTATGCCTCTAGAATCTTCCTGTCTCCACCTTCCCCAGTGCTGGGTTTCAAGCATATGTTGCCATGCTTAGCCTTTACTTGAGTGCTGATAATCCAAACGCAAGGTCTCATGCTTGAGTAGCAAACAATGGCCACTAAACCACTTCCTCAGTCTCCAACCTTCTTTGTCATGTGAACTGCATGTATACTCTGAGCTCTCCATGCTGACTTTGTCCCTGGGAGAAGCAAAAATATCTGTTATTAAATTCAGTGGGTTAACCATTCTCTACCTCTTTTACATTCTGTTAAATTATCTGTGAAAATGCCCTACTCTGACACTAGCTAGTGTTAAGCTCTAGTCCTCTGGGTTCCTACAAGTAAGTCTCTTGTAGCCTGCCTTCCATTACAAACACAGAAGCCATTTCCCCTCTCTCCATTTCTTTCAACTTTGAGGGTAGTGGTTGCATAACACTCCCATTTGTACTTTCAGTGCCCAGCACATGTTAGGTTCTCAGCAATTATTTACTAAAAAGAAGAATACTGGTTCTAGACCATATTAAGCATATTCTCTTCCACAAGATAGCATTTCTTTTTCCATCTGAGTACAATTTTCCATCCTAAAACTTGTGAAACTAAATTATCTTACCATTGTTGAAAGAAGATAATCATAATACCAGTTGCAGTTTATTTACTAGATGCTGAGCAATGAGCTAAGAACTTTGCAAGTATCTTCTCATTAACCCTAAAATGCTATAACATGGTTTCTGTTGTTACCCTCACCTTATTTATACAGGGTTAGAATCTGAGATAGATTAAATTTCCCAAAATCAAATATAAAAAGGAAGTGAGTTGCAGCGTGAAACTACATCATTGGACTCTAAGATCTCTTCAGGAATTAAAAATAAAACAGAGCCTGAGTGACTGAATAGGAGTTCATGAGACACCATAAAGGTCTTTGGAGAACAGACTTTGTGTTTTAAGCCTTAAAGAATAAATAGATTAATATTTAAATTTTTATAGGTATTTAATAATTGTATGTATGTCTCTCCATTTGGGATTCTAATACCAGTGCATATCAAGATGTCACCAAATGATCTAATGTTCTCTGCCAACATTATCACGCTTATTCATTCACCAAGCACTTATGTGACATCTACTTTGTACATGAAAAGACTTAAATAATGAGCTGCTCCTTCTCTGTGTTTATAGTATACAGGAAGGGACAATACTCTCACTAAAATGATGATATAGCATATGGTGAATGCTGTATCTACATATCGACAGAGTTGAAAGTGGGTACCTACAACCAGTAGGAGTGCCAGAGGAAGCTACCTAGAAGAGGGCCAAAGTGATCAGGATGCTTACACAAACCTCACTGCTCTTAGAATTTAAGATTTTCTACCAAATCACTTAAAGATCTTTCCAAAGTCATGTCAAATGATTACTTAATTGCAATGTGATTTTTTTTATATTTCTTGTTTAACTATTCTATTTTTATTTTAACATAAAATCAATAAGAAAGAGTTCAGTGAGTCCCATTTTTCAAACCTCTGGTATCTAAACATGAGTGAGATATAATTCCCACAATGAAGATACTAAAACACATAAACAAACCAAAAGACTCTCTTAGTTAATTAGCAATCATTAAACAGTTTGTAGGGTGAGAGAACAAGCCTATATAAACCTGAAGCATCCCAGATTGGGAATAAGCCTAAGGAGAGTTCGATGTAGGAGCCAACAGTTGGGTCGAGTAGGAGGATGCCAGAGAGAAGGAATATTCTAGAAAGAGGAGGTGGAATATGCAAAATCAGGAAGGTGAGAAACATCACAGAGTTAAGTAGAAAAAAAAAGGCGTGTGGTGGCAATTCCAGGAGGTGTTGTATTTGGGAGAATTTAAAGCACACAAATATAAAATAGCAAGGAATTAGGCTGCATGGTAGGGGAAGCATAGATTTGAAAGGATTTTATAATTCATAAGGTCATTCTTAAGTAGCCAGCAACCTTCATGCATCATTAACTTGAAGTAATAAAAGTTCATTACTTATGGCATACACCAGCCCTGGGTCCATTGTAGCTCTGCTCAAGGTATCTTCTTCACTCTAGGATCCAGGAGGAATAGCACTTCCCATATAGGGCACTGCTTATGTGAGAATAAAGAGCTAAGGCAGAACTACAATACAGCCCACAAACCTATTGCCTCAGTGTGGTAGGTAGCACCTCTGTTCTCAGCTTATTTGCCAAAGCAAGTCACCACTTCAGGCCTGATGGCAATGGGTAGGTAGCAGGGAAGTCTACTTCTATCTCAGGACAGAAAGACAAGTTGTCACAAACAAAAATAAACTATACCACATCACCTTGGAAGCACAGACATTAAGCTGTGCCTGATGAGTGGCCAGTAAAATGTTTAAAATGCTCTAGCTAACTTTGCATCATAGACATGACAAATTAGTTTCTATGTGAGGGCCTAATCAGGAAAGAGTGCAAAGGCCAGATGCAAGTATATAAACATTCATCACTAGGGCATTTTGTAGTCAGAAGATTTCCTGTGTCCCACCTGGCCTGAGTTAGGGACAAATCTCTCCCACTAGCTTCTCACACACTGACTGTGCTTCCTAACTTTAGTGTTTGCAATGTCTACAGATGAAGGTATGCAACCAGGCACACAGTGATGGGCAACTACTCCATCCCAAGACTGTAAAATTTCAGCCACATTTCTATAAACAGAACGACAGACTGAACTAAATTTTAAAGTCTGAGATAATACTGGAGAGATGTGAGAGGAAAGGAGGAGACATTCAAGATTAAATGAGCTATGAGGGACCATGGAGGTATTAACTATTTTAAGGAAAATGTTATGTTATCCCTAATTTTAACAGTTACTCAACTCTATCTAGGCAATGAGCCTTACACAGCAACACTGCTAACTTCTAAGACAAGGGTATTCAATTTATTTTTCTGTCACTGTGATGAAACACTATGACCAAAGCAACTGAGCTCATGGTTTCAGAGGAAGATACCACAAAGGTGGGAGAAACATGGCAGCAAGCAAGTGTAGCAGGAAGCTGACACACCACATCTTCAACCACAAACACAAAATAGAAAGGGCCAAATAGAAGTGAGGTAAGGCTGTGACATTCAAAGCCCGCTCCCAGTGGCATGCTTCTCCAACAAGGATGCACCTCCTAAATGTTTCATGACATCCCTAAACAGCAAAACCAACTATGGACCAAGTTGTCAAATACTTGAACCTATGGGGAAATTTCTCATTAAGCCACCATACAAGGATGTATATATACACACATATATATGTGTGTGTGCACAAGTATATAATCTTGAAGTCTGAGATATTAGTTAGGTCTATAAGAGAGGCTGTTTCAAAACAAATGATGTATGAAAGAAAGCATTGGTATGTCTATTATGTGTATGTATACATATACATGTATGTGCATAAATATATAAATATGTGCACACATACAAAAGGTGGCAGATAGCAAGTAAATGAAGACTGAAGGGGAAAGAGAGAGAGGGAGTATAGGGTGTGAGAGAGGGAAACAGAGAATGATGAGAACCCACACCTAGGCTTTGCTTTACACTGTAGTTAAGTTTGAATCTAGATACAGATCAAACATTTCTTTCCAATACAATTATTTTAAAACTTTCTGGTTAGATTTTCTTTCTTCTTTAAATACATAGCCTTTAGGTGAATTTTAACATTTTTCTTGGATTTGTCAAACTCATTTCTGCTTCACTGTATTGAGATTGGAAACTATTATTTGTATATTTTCTGCTTGGTCACTTAACTCATTTTGTGATGTGATTATTTTATGAATGTTCCATATACACTTGAAAACAAGATGTTTGAAATTTATCGTGAGGCTTCGCCTGGTGTTTGGCTGTGGATTTCTGCATCTGCTTCCGTCAGCTACTGGATGAAGACTCATGTTTGTCTTTTGAGTCTGTGTTACCTCACTCAGGATGATATTTTCTAGTTTCATCCATTTGTCTGCAAATGTCATGATGTCATTGCTTTTTACTGCTGAGTAGTACTTATGTATGTGTACCTCATTTTCTTAATCCATTCTTCAGTTCAGGGGCATCTAGGTTGTTTCCAGGTTCTGATCTTATTGATCAGGTTCTGGCTGTTACAAATAATGCTGTTATGCATAGTTGAGCATGCAGGAGTCCAGTCGAAGAGACAGAAGAGGGATTCTATGAGCAAAGGGCATCAGGAGCATGACAGGGAAACCTACAGAGACAACCAAACCAAACTAGTGAGAACTCATGAAATTTCTGCTTCACTGTATTGAGATTGGAAACTATCTCCACAGGACTGGACTAGGCCTTCTGCATAAGCAAGACAGTTGTGTAGCTTGATCTGCTTGAGGGGCCCTCTGGCAGTAGGATCAGGATATATCCCTGGTACATGAACTGGCTTTTTGGAGCCCACTGCCTATGGTGGAACACCTTATACAACCTTGAGGCAGGGGGAGGGGCTTAAACCTGCCTCTGGTGAATGTACCAGGCTCTGCTGACTCCACATGGGAGGCCTTACCTTCTTGTAGGAGAGAATGGGGTGTGGGTTTGAGGGAAAAGGCTCAAGGGGAGGGAGGAGGGAAGAGGGGTATCTGTGATTGGTATGTAAAATGAATAAAAAATTTCTTAATTAAAAAAAGGAAATTTATTGTGAACCGAGTTTACTTAGACTAGTTAATTAAAGCATGCTACTATTCTAGAGTGCAGGCTAGCCTAGAACATCATCAAATTCAAGTTTGTAACGGTCATTGATGGGGCAATTATTACTTGGTCTTGGATGTTAGAAATCACCTATATCTCCATTTTATTCAATGGTTTTTAACTAGAATTCCATTTTGCCTGATAGTAAAATCCTCACTCCCTATTTTCAAAATTAGCTAGTTTTGCCTATTTTTTTTTAAAAAAATTTATGTCATATTTTTACTTCTGTCTCCTGTACATAGTATACATAAACCTGCTTTGATTAAAGGAGTTAAACTGGGTATCATTCTCAGGAGTTTCCTTTATCCAGACACCCCTGTCTTATTCCCATCACTATTATACCCCAGGACCAACTCAGAAACAAGCCTATTGCTATGAAGGCAGAATCCAGTGAAGTCAGTAGATGATGCCATATCACAGTAAAGGGCATGTGTAAGTGAGCAACAGTCCAAATCACAAATAGAGCAGGGGTGGGTAGGGGAGGGCATTTGGACCAGGCTTGCTCTTTTACAACAATCTTCTTGCAAGAATTACTGAAGGAATTGAGAAATACCTCCCATACGAAATGACCTAAGCCTCTCACTGAAGCCCTACACCCCAAGATGCTACATTATTTACCAACACGCTTTAAATGAACCACTCAATCCTAATGGACGTGTCAGGGGCATGAACCCTTCTTAGACCATAACTCACTTTTATCATTTCAAACATTCAACGTTCTCTGTGGCCTGGCCTCTTTATCTCTCTACCATTCCTGCACTGCTCTGTTACCATAAGGACTTGTGTGTTTTGAATCAATATTCAACATCTAGGGTCTAGTCTATTTTTAAGCAAGTTCTCTACAAACATTTATCAAGTTGGAAAATAGTGAATTATATATGAAGAAACAGCCTCTGAGAATTTACATAGCTTTCCCTGAGCACTAAAACTCTGAGGTTATCATACTATATTTCAGTTTTAGTGGAATCCTAAAAGGATTTCTGAGAATGTTCCGTTACCTATCCATAAAGGTTAAAATAAAATCAAACACTTTATTATTCTCCAAGCCCCAGCTGGATACTTCTGTGAGCTTCTATCCAGCTCCTTAGTGTTCATTCTATGGGTTTCCATTCCTCTAAGGAAGCTACATGTAGGCTGGGTAACTATGCTCACCCCTGCCCTGCCGCTGGTGCATGAACAAAGCCTCAGACTGGAAGCCATCCTCCGAAGGCCCCACCCCGCCACCCCTGTGTGTTCACCACTGGATCACTCCTTCTACCTAGAACCCACTGATCCTAAGAAAGTATCAAGCGAGACTCACTCCATGAAATTTAACATCAATGTGAAAAATATTGCTGTTACTTGACCATAAGAGCTTCTTTAATGGAGACAGAGACGTTAAAAAAAAAAATTCTCAAAACAAACTGGCATTTTAAAAAAGACTCCATCTTTTTTTTAGAACAGGAAGTAGGACAGAAAAAAATGTAAAGGAAGTTAAAAGAGCAGACTTCCAAATGATTTATCATCTTGGAGAGAAAGGAAAAAAAAAATGTCCCTGGGAACAACTTTCTCAATATAAGAAGTGTAGATATTCTTGGCCTAATTCCTGTCTAGCACATCTCTGCACTGTTCCTCCCTCTGCCACACCTCCCCCAGCCCCTATGCTAAGGAGTGCTCATTTGCATAATTAAACTGCTTGACAGGGATGCTGAGGGAGAAGGTAGTCACTGAGCCAAGTGCTCTTCAAATGCCATCCTTACCCACATGCCCCTAGATGAGAGAAATTGCTAGGGTGGGGGAAGCTGTGTGCTGGTACTCAAAATGCCTGTGACACATTTCATCAAATCAAAAGTTTATCACGGGGAGACTGGCCCGCAGACAGAAAAAGGATGGCACACAGTCAAGCGAGAAACGTATGGGTGAAGGAGAACTGAAATGGGGAATTTTAATGTTTTGAGCAGCTCCTGGTACTGGCTGAGGCTGAGGCTGTCTACAACAGGACACGAGACAGTGGACACCAGATACCATATTAACCAAATTATCTTTAGGTTTCTTCCAAGATGCCTTCAAATGTTCTAGTGTTTGATGATTTATCTCTAAATATACACACTTGTGAGATTTTTTTTCTACCTCAAAACACTGAGGAATAAGACTATAGATGATACTGAGTAAGGAGAAACTTCAGGAAAAAAAATGTGGGACCTCAGTTTGGTGAGGTTTCTCATTAAATATCTCTGTAACACAATGTCCTGGGCCCAGAATTTCGTATGGGAAGTGTTTTAGTTAGGGTTTATATTTCTATGAAGAGACACCATAACAATAGCAATTCTTATAAAGCAAAACGTTTAATTGGACTGGCTTACAGTTTCAGAGGTTTAGTCTATGCATGCAGGGCAGAGATGGTGCTGGAGAAGGAGCTCAGAGTTCTATATCCTGATCTGCAGGAAGCAGAAGCAACTGTGTGCCCCACTGGGTGTAGCTTGAGCATATATGGGACCTCAAAGCCCACCTGCACAGTGACACACTTCCTCCAACAAGACCACACCTACAAGACCATACCTTCTAATAGTGCTACTCACTATGGGCCAAGGACTCAAACTCATGAGTCTATGGGGCCATTCCTATTCAAACCACCACAGGAAGGGATCAAGAACTTTGCCTTAGGCTAGCTCTGTGAATGTTTTTAGTCCCTTCACATTTAACTCTTAATGATGTTAACCATAAAAACTGGTTAAAGCATTAACAAATAAGACATGTGGATTAACATTTACAATAATGACTGGATTCAGGTTTTAGCCAGAACACAGGGCAGCAGGGTGTTCCTTCCTCCAAGTTACCCGGCCTTATCTTACAGCACAGACCCAACCTTAAGAACATTCTGCATCTCTCCATGCAATGTTTGCCAAGCAGTGGTCTTCACACACCTTCCATGGTGGGCTCTAACACTAGTAGTGCTGCCTAGCATTAGCTTTCAGACCCACGGGCATGAGTTAAGCTAATGCTTCTCTTGAACAACATTACATGACAGCAGATGTCTGGTCTGACTAGTTCGTGCCTATTATATTGGTATATTCCCAGTACCTAAATCAAGGTCTACTATACAGTCAGCACTGAATAGCACTGAATGAATATCTACTCAACACATAGATGACTGATAAAACAACAAGCTGAATTGGAACACTCAAACCAGAATGGGCCCTGGAGAAATCTGGTTGATGATACAAATGACTAAACAACCAAGTGGCTAAGACTTAGGACATAATCATGAGAGTTTATCCATCCAATAACTACTTCTTGACTACCTAATAGAATCTATGTGCTCAGACTCTAGCAATGAAAATACACAGTAAACATTTACTCAAACAGAACTTATCTTCTGGAGTGGCATCAACACACACCTAGAATAAGGTGAAGACATAGAGTCTAGGAACAGAGAAATGGTAAAAAAAAAAAAAAAAAAATTCTGCTGGGATGAAGTTGCTCTGTTTTGAATGTTGTGCTCAGCAGGGATCTCCCTGATTTGAGAAATGAATGACATCAGGAAGAGAACACTGGGGAGGATGTGCTGGATATGATTGTACGCAAGCACACAGACCTATCAGAGAAATTAAACACTGTTATGTATGAAGGGCCTTCTGGGGTTCAGGCCTATAGGAAAATCAGCCTGCCTGTCTCCATTTGTTTACTTCTTTATTCATTATTTCATAAGCATCTGTCTAAGTGCACACAAGGATCATACCATGTACAGGCATACAAAGATGCCGTTCTCCTTTTTATTTTTCCTGTCACCCCTTTTCATAAGGAGTAGCAAAACTCACTGGTATCCAGGAAGCATCTGAGGTTATGGTCCACATGATTTCTGGATTATTTAAAGCAACTTGAAAGAGTGAATTACTTCTCCCACTGACAACGCTTTCCATTTTCACTCTCAGGTCCCATCCATGAGATTTGTCACCACAGCAAGCACACTGGGCAGCCTCACACAACTCATTATGCCACATTCTTCTAAGGCTTTACTAGAGGCAAGGATGTAGTACTAAAAGATTTAGAAGCAAATGCCACAGAATTCTGACTTCCAGGTGGAATCCCCGGGGTCCTCTCCTATAAGTGTGGTGCATGTGGCTAAGATTAAATTTAGAACTAGTTAAATTATGGGAAAACCATAAAGCTATTTGTTTTCAGTAAGCAATGAGGAGAAGTCACTTCAAAGTACCTTCACAGGGGTTTTGAGCCTTCATCAGCAAGTTATAAATCACAGTAACTGCTTTTCATTGTTATATTGGCTAAAAATCAGAATTTGACCCTGCAGAGAAACATTAGACTACCACATAGCAGATGTGCCCCACGTCACTCTTTTGATTAAAGCTCCACACCTCAGTCAGATTTACTCTGCCTCCCATTTCCATCTCGAGTTCACAGTGGATTGCCAACATTCTGCACACTCAGCCTCCTGGAGCCTTCGTCACTGATTGTAGCTGCTCTCAACACTACACTAAACTAGAAGAAAAATGGCATTCTGGGCATGCCCATCCTATTCATCTCACTCAGGTGTGTGAACTGAAATAAATGTGTCAACTGATCACCCCTGCATGTGTAGCTCCTGCCAATATACCTCACTTTGCACTTGGTAGTTCTGCTTAAAAAATCTAGTAGGTATCCCAAACTTCATGGGTTCCATACAAGGCACTTCTTGGGAAATTCATCCAGTTATATACCCACCATCAGGAGGGATATATTCCTGATTTGCGACTTTTGCTCACATTCTGCAAGCAAACATGAACCAGTTGACTAGCTTAAAAAGTTGACTTACAAAATGATTGACGTTTTGACCCTAACATGCTGCTTGCTAGGGCTTTATCTGCATAATGTACAAAATAAGGTGAGTGGGAGGGTTGGGCCAGCATGGGAATGTCTGAGAACTCACTTCCACAGAAGTGGAAGTGAAAATTGTGATGCTCAGGAACAGGGACCACACAAAAGAACTCGGTGAGGAAGTAGTGGACCTTGAAGGGTCAGGAAGCAGAGATGTTTAGTGTTAAATAGAAAGCATCTATTCTGAATCACTAGTGACAGGAAAACTTTCACATTACAGCTGCATCAGCTTCACACAGGAAGTCAGTGACACCGTTCCTAATGGGAAAACAGCAAAGGGAATTAGGCCAATCAGGACTAATGAAAGGGAGCTGTAGCTTAAGTTTTCCTGCCTGGCCCACAGTCAAGACAAATCTCTATCACCCGCCAGTCCCACAGCCATCAGACCCAACCAAGTAAACACAGAGACTTACTTATATTGGTTACAAACTGTATGGCCGTGGCAGGCTTCTTGCTAACTGTTCTTACAGCTTAAATTAATCCATTTCTATTAATCTATACCTTGCCACGTAGCTTGTGGCTTACCGGTACTTTACATCTCCTTTGTCCTGATGGCGGCTGGCAGTGTCTCCCTCACCCAGCTTCCTGTTCTCTCAATTCTCCTCTCTGTTAGTCCCGCCTATACTTCCTGCCTGGCCACTGACCAATCAGTGATTTATTCATTGACCAATCAGCAACACATTTAACATACAGACCATCCCACAGCAGGGAGCAAAGACAATCATCCTACCTAAAAGTAAGGGTGAGCAGAGTTAGGGAGAGGGCAGACTCTGGCATAGGAAAGCAGAAGGTGTGTGTTCTACGGTGGAGACAGGTAGGATCCAGTCAGAAAAAAAGTGGTTCTTAATGTCAGAAATGAGTAGAAAGTTCGACTTACATAAGAGAATTGCTGAAAGAAATCTTTTCTGTTTTGATCAGAACTTTTGGATTGTAATAAAGGTTTACTAAATCTGACTTGAAGATACAAATGACATCAAAACCCCCAAACAGTAAAAACACCCATGTATTTGCACTATATACTAGTGTATATAGAAAGTGGAGTTCTCATATGAAATGCATGTCATGAAAGTAGTTCCTAAATAAGTGCTTCCTATCTTCATATTAAAAACACCACTGAAGTTTGTGCTTAGGATAGCCAAGGCTGTGCAGTTGGGAGTAGCACCCTAACAACTTTCATAAAAGATAAAGATACTACAATGTAGTCTGAGTATATTCACATTTTCAAATGCTTATTATAGAATTAGAAGTGGGTGTCTAGATACTATAGCATTACAGAAATGGAAATATCTACCTGTCATAGACTTCTACAAGTGTAGGTGGGTTGATGAAGAAACTGTCAACAGAAAAAAAAATCTGAATTGGTGTCTACCTATATTTGTATTATTGATTTATTAGAAAGTAAATACTAATCAATGAGAAAACCCATTAAACCTGACTCCCTAAAACAGAAAATCATTAATCCTACATTAGACATGATTCAAGTCAAATACTACCACCTCTTTTGACTAGACCCTGACTAAAAAATGTAGTCTTTCCATGCGTAAGAACGTGACATAGGCCATGAAAAAGCCTTAAATGTATCTTGACAACAGGACTGAAAATATATTTAAAAAATGTTTTCCTGAGTCATGAGAACCATTTGATGATACTAAACCTAATCATTTCACATCAATCTCAGAGTACGTATTGATCCCAAGCAAAATAGAACAGACAGAATTAAGCTGGAAAGGCCAGCATGGTAGAGGATTCTTTTACATGTAAACTTTTCCAAGTGTCTACTTCTCAGCTTTTCAGTTGAGAAAATCCTTAATGTTTGAGCTAAAGGGGATTAAAACAAAACAAAACAAAAACATGATTATGTAAATGGCTAATCGATGTGTGTTCATCATATTGGATAAACTCTTAGAGAAATGAAGGGAGGAAAGGTATAGACACTAACATTGTTAATTATAAATTAAGATCCGTCTTGGGAACTGTTTTTATTTGCCTTTGAGCATCAAGTGCTTTCAAAAGTCTTCCAGAGAATGTGGAGTCAATGTTTCTCCATCTTAGATTGAGTCCACATGTAAAATCCCAAAGTGCAATAGAGAAGCAAAGCTTTTCTGGCACAGAATTCAGAACTTCATTCAGTCAGTCAAGAAATAACCTGCTAATTAATGCACACATTCTTATCAGCTGCCCCTTTTTCAAAAAGTCCACAGATGAAAAAATGATTCCAACAGAAACTAAAGAGAATAATAATCTCTCTACAGCTTCAAAGGAGCCTAGCCTGGGGCATATCTCAGTGGGTAGAGCAATCTCTAGATTATTCAAGGCTCCAGGTTATATCACTAGGTCAACACACACACACACACACACACACACACACACACACACACACACTCACTCACTCTTGTGCGCAGGATTAGCTAGGTCTAAATTTAACATGCAAAAAGGACATTCTTATCTCTTATCACTTAAATGTGAAATGTCCTCCCCTGGCTCATCTGTTTCAATGGCTGTCCCCAGGTGGCAGTGCTGTTCGAAAAGGCTAGTGTGTAGCTGGCAGAAGTCGGTCACTTGAAACACCAGTCTGTACTACCTACTTTCTAGTCCAGGGTCACAGGAGGCACTTTAAGGCTTGCTTTGGCTGAATGAACATCATCATGTCTTCTCTTCCATGACAGACTAAATTCCCCAATCAATGGCAGTGTCTCTCAATAGAAATCTTCCAAGGACACCCGGAGACACGTACTCAGCAGCCTATTCTCACGCTTTTTTGCATGTGGCAATAAAACTTCCTTTGCAGTAAAGCGGATACTTGTTTTTGTTGTGAAAGGAAGCCTGCGACTTTAGTTCAGGCAGTCCTTACTGCTGAATTTTCAGAACCGTTAGAAAGCTAAGATGGAGTGGGAATGGGAAGAACTCTGGACCACCTCACGGGCTCTGCAGTGCAGAGTTCCATTTCCCGGTAGCAGTGGAGACAAGGACTCTGCCCACTGGGACCTGCAAATGTTTTCTGCTTCCACAGCCTTTTTGTCCATTTCAACTCTGAAAGTAATTTGACTGATTTTATAATTTAGGAAAGCCTATAAAGGCACATAATCACAAACAATTTCCTGGAGAGAAAGACAGAGTTACCACTAACCTAAGGTTTTACCAAGTTTGGAAGCTCCAGCCAGAGCTCGGCAGCAGCCATGTCCTAACAACGCATGAAAACTGACAGCGCGGGAAATGGTTGTCTAGTCTTTAGGAACTGTGGAGTTAATGTGTACACATGTGCTTGAGGCAGGCAGGGGAAACTGCGTGACAGGAAGGAACAAGTGCAAGTGCGTATCTCATGCTGGGAAACTAAAAACACACTGGCTTGGGTTTGACCTTCACAGGACTCATAGTAAACATGCAGCTATTTGACTGGACAGGACAGGATGCTCAGATCCGAGCCTCTGAGTTTAAAGTTACTGCCGTGTGTCTGTTCAGGAATAGGAAAAGGAGTGGACAGCAGATGGCGGAGCAATACCTCTTCCATGGGTGGAAGTATTGTTTCCTTCTAGCATCATACCTGGTGTGGACCAGTCAGACAGAACCCTCAGTCAATTGACATTGCTGTGTTCTGGAAAACCTGGGGGCAGTTCAGCCATGAAGGTGAGTTGGGTGAGGCTGCTGTGCTATTACCCCATCATCATGAAAGCAAGCAGTTCATGAGGACTCATGAGAAAAACGCGTAAGTAAGATGTGCTCAGTAGCACCCCCAAAGATTCAGAGGGCGAGAATAACAGCAAAAAAAAGGGGAGGGGAGGGAAGGAGATGGGGGAGAGGAGGGGACAGAGGGGGAGGGGAGACGAGAGAGGAAGGGAGAGGAGAGGAGAGAGGAAGGAAAGAAAAGAAAAGAAAGACTGTAAGTTTACACTGAATGTGCAGGGCTGATTGTGGATACTGCTGGCCATCCAAAGTTGAGAAGTACTCAGGTCGTGGGAGCTACAGCAGGGAATATTTCCTCACAGTGACAAAGGCTGAGCCATCCCCAGGTCCTACATCTCACAGATGGAGTCAGCCTCAAAGATCAGTAAGTGTGAACTGCTCAGTCAAGTAGTAACTGTCTTAGCCCTTCACTCTGACTCCCTGCCTGGGTTTAAACTTTTAAAAAGTCATAACAAAGGCAAAAGAAAATGAACAGGATTATATCAAGCTAAGAGGCTTCTGCCCGGCAAAGAACAACAGATGATGAGACAGCTTCAAAATGTGATTGAAAAAATGCAAAGTATTTATCTGACAAAGGATTAATAGACACAGTATGTGAGGAACACAAAAGTTCAATAACAAAATTCAAATAATGTGACTTAAAATGGACAAAGAACACAAAGAGATAATTCTCAAGAGAAGAAAGTTCAAGAGTCAAGAAATTTGTGAAAAATACTTTCAACATCGTAGCTGTCAGGGTAATGCCATTCTAAACTACAAGGATGTGTTGTTACCAAAGCCCAGGCCATGAAATCCAAAACTGCAGTAAGGCATCCTCTAAGCCCGGTTAGAACAGTTACTGAAGAAAAGACAAAATGCACAATGCTGCTGAGAACGTAGAGAAGAAGGAAACCTTACCTACTGCAGAAGAGAAAGAAAACTAGTAAAGCCATTCGTTATCTAGGGTCCTCAAACATCATACAAGTAGACCTGCCTTGTGAACCTATAATGCCACTCCTTGGTATGTGTCCAAAGCAAGTGATAACAGCTTTCACCAATGCTTTCTATGGACTGAACATAAGAACTAAGATATGGAATGGAATATATCTGTCTACCAATGGATGAATGGGTAAATGTGGCATACATACGTGAGGGAATGTTATTCAGCTATAAAAATGAATATCCTATCATCTACCGCAAAAAGGATGGAACTGGAAGGAATCACGTTAAGTGAAAAAGCAAAGAAAGATGGTCACTATGTTTACTGTTTCATGATTATTAAATAGCACTGGTCATGAAGTGTAATAATGCTTTTTAGAGGCTGGGAAGTATAGGAGAAGACAGATAAATTAGGTAACAGATACCAAAGACCAAAGCACAGTAAGACAGAAATTATCCCTAGTGTTCTATAGCACAGTGAGTGATGTAATTCACAATAACATATTTTTAGTAAATGAAATAATTCAAAGCCCCCAAAACAAAGAGTAATAATGAGATAAAAGCATTGATTGATTACCATCATCTGACCAATACATATATAAGCATTGGCATTTCACAATGTACCTCATAAATATGTACATTTACGTTAATTGTAAACATTTAAAGAGATGCATATGTTAAATATCACAATTTGCTCATTATATATTATATACATGTATTATACTATTATCCCATTTTTTTCATGACTAGAATAGTTAATGAGGTCTGAAGAGACAAATAGAGGGGTAAAATGCTTGTTGTGCAAACATAACAATGTGAGTTCAGATCTCCAGCATCCACATAAAGGCTGGGGATGGAAAAACGACCTGAAAGTCTAGAAATGTCTAGATCTTGCTGGAAAACCAGTTCCCACTTCAGTCAGAGACCCTGTCTCAACAAAATAATGTGGAGATCAATTGAGAGAGGCTCCTAATTTCAACCTCTGGTCTCCACACATAAATGCACAGGCAACCACACCTGCATCCATTGTACATACCACACACAGAGAAGGAAAGAGTTAATAACATATAAAAAAGCAAGCATGTTGGGAGGAGACAGCAGGAAAATAACCCTACCATTTAGGGTCACAACCAGTAATGCTACCTGAAGAAGGGAGGCAAGCTTGTAGTGTTATATTTGGGCATTCATTCACTCAAAAATCTCTGTGCTCTTATACGAACCAGTGTGAGTTTCCAAATCTATAACTGGGGGAAATTGAAAATGAACAATAAGTTTTTTGAGTATATTGCTAAAAGACTCATGAGTTTTTCTTGCAAAGTGTTCTTAATCTGAACTTTGCACTAATCACTTGAGAGACAGCTCCACAATGTATGTCTTTAGATTTATTTCTGGGTATCTCAATCTGTTAGTTTGTAGGGGAGTCTTAGCACATACAAATGTAAAAGTCCACAGGTAACTTTGATGCTCACCTCAGTATAGACTACTCACTAATATAAATTCATGGATTACAAATCAATAACAAGTCATTCAAACAAAAGCTATATGAATCAGGGAAGTTGCACATAAACTTTGAGTTGAAAAACTCAGGGCACAAGCCCTGGGCTCAGAGAATAGGGTGAAGTGTCCAGTCTCTGGAGACCCACAACAGGTGTGAGAAGCAGAGGAAGTGAGGATCACATCAGAGCTGGCTCAAGGCATGGCACATAAGGGTAGAGAGCCATGCAAGAAGGCTATAGACAGAGGACTGACTGGCCAAAAGAAGAATAAGGATAGATTCTAGTAAAAGAAGAAAGGAATCTCTCAGCAATCTTAAGATTTAGTCCTCACCATACACCTTCCTTCTACTGAAAGGATAAAGGTGAAGGAAGAAAGAAAGAAAGAAAGAAAGAAAGAAAGAAAGGAAGGAAGGAAGGAAGGAAGGAAGGAAGAAAGAAAGAAAGAAAGAAAGAGAAAGAGAGAAAGAAAGAAAGAGAGAAAGAAAGACAGGCAGCCTCAACCAACATGTATAAGTCCCCACACAGAAATAAAACCAATACAAAAAGCCATGACAACAATCCCTTTCCAAAAATTATTAATCTCATACTAATGAGCCCCAATGAGAATGACATGGGGAAATTTATAAAGAATTCAAAAGAACTGAACTATGCTCCAGGAACTCAATGAAAATATGATCATGTTCCAAGAAAACAAAAGCGAAGAACTGAATGAGATGAGGAAGTTCATCTAAAACATGGAAATAAATTTCAATAATGAGATAGAATTGCTAAAGAAAACCCAATTGAAATGATGCTGGGAATGAAAAACTCAGTAAGCCAAGTAAAACTCTCAGTGGAAAGCATCACCAAGAGAATGAGCCATGTGGAAAACAAGTATCAGGACTGGAGGACAAAGTGCAGGAATTGGAACACTTAGTAAAGATCAGTGAGAAATTTAAAAAGATGTGTGAATGGCATGAAATATGGGGAGCTTTCTCAGCACCATGAGGAAACTAAACCTTTAAATTTGGGGCATAAAAGGGGGAGAAGAATACCTTGCTAAAGGCATGGGCAATGTTTTCAATAAAATCGTAGAAGAAAACTTCCCAAACCCAAGGAAAGACATGTCAGTCCAGGTACAAGATGCCTGCAGAACACCAAACTGACAAGACTGGAAAAGAAACTCCCGAGGACACATTATAGTCAAAACTAAAAACACAGGCTAAGAAAAGGGTATTGAAAGCACAAGAGCCAAAGGTCAAGTCACTTATAAAGAGGGCAGGGAGCATCAGAATTAACACCCAGATACTTAATAGAAACTTTAAAGCCAGAGGGGTCTGGAAAGACAAATTTAAAGTTCTAAAAGACCACAATTGACAACACAGACCATAGCCAAGAAATTATCTATTAAATTTGAAGAAGACAGACTGGAGATATGGTGCAAAGGTTAAAAGCACTGGTTACTTGTAAAGGCAATCTGGATGTGGTTGCCAGTACCCACGTGGCAGCTCACATCCACCTGTAACTCCACTTCCCAGGAATCTAACATTTTCTTCTGGCCTCTGGAAGGCATTGCACACACATGGTTCATGTCCATACATGAAGGAAATACACTGATACATATAGAGCTAAACAAAAAATTTTAATGAAATTGAAGGATAAATAAAAGCTTTCCACAATGAAAACAGATTACAGAAATTTGTGACCACTAAGCTAGCCAGATAAAAAGATAATGGAAGGAATTCTTCAGACTAAAAAAAAAATGGATATACTAAAGGGGCTAAATAAACAATAACAGATCAGTGAATGAAAAGAGGTCTAGGAAATCATCAAACAAAATAAAAGATAAAAGGAGTACATCTAATATTTGAGCCAGAATTAATTTAAAGATAGATTGGTCTCATTGTTTATATTTACTTTGTTCATATGAATCAATCATTTTAATTAGAGTCACTGGCAGAAGCACAGATAAGGGGTTATTTACAGTTATTTACAGGAGCAAGAGCAACTTACTAGGGGCTACAATACTGCTTCTCTTAGTAACCATTATCTGTCTATAAGCCCTCGGGGAGAAGTGGGACCCTCCCACTTCATAACAGGAGATTGACAGGACCAACCTTGGGCAAGCCTTACATAGGTAATCACGGGTGCTGAGAATTCAAAACTGCAGTTGTCATATTATGCTTAGAAGACAACTTTCCTCATAATCCCGCCCCTTCTTGTGGCTCTTTGTTGCACGAATCTAAATGATCTTTTAGTTAAAAAAAAAAACAAAAAAAAAAAAAAACAAAAAAAAAACCCAGAGCCAGATATTGGGGTAAGTTGTAAGATCAGAGAGACAAAGGAACAAGCCACTAGAGAAACTTCTCACCACTACTGAATCCTCAGGCCAAAAGGGAAGCGAGATCCTGTCTCCATGAATCCTTAGACTTTGAGCCTCTGAGTCCTCCACTGAAAGGGACCTTTGTTCCTGTCTCCTCACACCTTGTATGCCTTTCTCAGCCCAGCCATTTCACTTCCTTTCTAGTGCTGAGATTAATGGTGTATGTGCTTCCCAAATACTGGTAGCAAAGGCATAAAATCTCAAATGCTGGGATTAAAGGCATGTGACTCCCAAGCACTGGGATTAAAGGTGAGTGCCACCACTGCCTGGCTCTGTTTCTCTTCTAGACTAAATCAATCTCATGTAGTCCAGGGTGACTTTGAACTCACAGAGATCTCTGCCTCCTGAGTGCTAGGATTAAAGGTGTGTGCCACCACTGCCTGGCCTCTATGTTTAATCTAGTGGCTGGCCCTGTCCTCTGATTCTCAGGAAAGCTTTATTTGATACACAATATATCACCACAGCTCTTTCTTTCTGTGGCCTCTTGATGCTCCCTGAGTCTTGCAGAGATGATGCAGAACTCCCCTGTAGGGCTGAGCATTCCACAGTCTTTTATTCTCAGCACTGTGACTGGTTATAAGTCTCCGCAGTAACCACTGCCCACTGCAAACAGAAGCTTCTCAGACTAAAGCTGTTATCAGCTGTATTAATATTAACATTCCTTGTACTTGGTGAGGATTAGAAGCAGATGCTAGAAAGGGCAATTTGTATGCCAAGGTTGGGATCAGGAAGAGGCTGAAGGAGGTAATGCTGGGCTGTTGGTTTCAAAGAAATAAGGGACACTCAAGAATGAGAACACAATTGTACTTATGTATAAAGACTGTTTTCCCCAGTGATGCAGAGCACGTACAATTATGAGGTACCTGAAGATCCCAAACACTAAAATCTTCCAGCTCTCTATAAAGAAACTTCTTAAAGTGTTTGCACCTTTAAAACAACCAACCAAAGTTCAGAGTTGTCTAGATCTCATCATCATTTGTTTTCAGCTCAACAGCTAAGAAGTCAGGAAGAACAAAATTTTGGGAGCTCAGAGATGTTAACTTTTCCCACATCTAGCAAGCACCTGTCTTCAAGCTGAAGACAGTTATGCAAATGAAAAATTAACATAATTTAACAATCCCAAATGTTACTCAGGTTGTAAGAGTTGCCTGATGCTGGCATTTACAATTAGAAACTCAGGAAATAATCAGATCAAAATGAATCTCATTTCATATAAGTCCAAAGAAATCCAATGAACTCTCAGAGCTCATTTGCTGTCCAATATGTCTGTCCATAATACTTATAAAAGTGTTTCAGGGGCTTTGCTAGTCACAGCTCTGGCTTCTGAGGATGAAGCATTTGGTTTGAGCTCTGGACCCAAAGAGAAACCAGATGAACTTGGGGTAAAATTATTTGACTTGTAATTACCTGTCTTGTAGCCTCTATAAAACTAGAATATTATCAGCTACGCTACACATCTTGAGAATTTATCTTAAGGATGCATGGCCTAAAATATCTGAAATTATAATGTGAACTAGGCACTAAGCTTTCTTTCTGAATGAAATTCAAACTTGTATTCATAATTCAATGATTTCATGATTTTTATACTCAAATACATAGTTTTTGCACAGCAAAAATAGACTACAATGAAAAATTTTAGAGAGTATTAGTAACCTATATAATTTCTGATTATAAGAATGTTCTCTTATAGTAATCTAAGGATTATGCATTTGTTACAAAAACATAGACAAGTGATGGAAGTTTTATATAGTTTTAAGAGGTTTATAAAGAATATATCTCATGAGAAAAGGATTTTTTAGTTACTGAGCTATAATCCAAAGGTTATTTGTAATATTCTTACCTCTTTATGTTTACAAGAACTAGAACTTCTTAAAATATTATCTACTCCAGCAAAATTCACAGACTAACTATAGCTAAGGTCACCCTCATAGATTCCTGTGAGTTTCCATTGAACTAGGGTCCTACTTGGCCCCTAAAATGTCCTCCAATTCACATTGTCTCTCCCAGTACTTTCTTCCTCATCCTTGCCCCAACTGATCCCTCCTTCCTTTCTCCATCCTGCCCCAGTCCACCTTTATTTTAGGAATAAAGCAGCTATGAACATAGCTGAGCAAGTGTCCTTGTGGTAGGATGGAGCATCCATCCATTGGCTATATGCCCAGGAGTGGTATAGCTGGGTTTTGAGTTCTGAGACACTAAAATGCTGATTTCCAAAGTGACTGTACATGCTTGCTTCCCACCCCACCAGCAAAAAATGGAGGAGTGTTCCCCTTGCTCCACATCCTCTCCAGGATGAGCTGTTACTTGTGGTTTTTATCTTAGCCATTTTGATAGGTATAAGATGAAATCTGAGTCATTTTGATTTGCATTTCCCTGATGGCTAAGGATGTTGAACATTTCTTTAAATGTTTCTTAATAATTTGAGATTCCTCTGTTGAGAATTCTGTTTAGATCTGTACCCCATTTTTTAATTGGATTATTTGTTTTGTTGATGTCTAGTTTCTTGAGTTCTTTATGTATTTTAGAAATTAGCCCTCTGTGAGATGTGGAGTTGGTGAAAATCTTTCCATTTTGTAGGCTGGTATTTTGTCCTATTGACAGTGTCCTTTGCCTTACAAAAGCTTTTCAGTTTCATCAGGAAGCCTGTATGGGTCTGATCTAGGCCCGCTACATATATAATATAGCTGTTTAACTTGCTCTTCTTGTGGAACTCTTAACAGTGGGAACGGCTGCTGTCTCTCAATCTTTTGCCTGATTTTGGGAACCTTTTCCTCCTACTGGATTGCCTCATCCAGTCTTAATATGATGGGAGTTGCTTAGTTTTATTGTAACTTGATATGCCATGTTTTGGTTGATATCCTTGGGAAGCCTGCCCTTTTCTGAAGGGAAGCAAAGAGAAGGAATGGGTCTAGGGGAGAGGAGAGATAGCGGGGGTAGGGACTGGGAAGAGAGGCGGGAAGGGACACTGGTGTCATGATATATAAGAAAAGAATTAAAAAAGATTAACTTTAAATAGCAAAGATTTAATGTTATATCAAAATGACTTTGTTTTCCATGAAACTGGCCACCTATTAACAAAATAAAGGCTCATTTAAATGTTTACTTTGGATTGAAATCTTTAAAGTACTGCTTTAAAGCTTAGTTAAAGCTATTACCTGTGTGAGATACATTTGTACATTATTTATCAAGTCTATTTATGGTCATTGGTACTGTTTTCTTACTCCTAAGAGGTATACAACTTCAAAGATTCTAAATTCTGCTTCTCACGTAAAGGCTAATTTAATGTACAAGGTCCTCCAGGGAACTGGGAAACTCATTATTACTTTATCTTTGTGTATTTATAATACCCTGGGCTCAAGGCTTCTACAAGTACTCAGCTTATAAATGCCTTGCCAATCTGTGCCATCCAGTCTAATACTGTTGGTGCAGTCTTATAAATTGCTAAACATTCTTTGGCTTTGTTTGGTCATTTTCTCATTAAACTGCACAACTGCTACTGTATACACATTATAGAATCACAGCTTTTAACAACCACAACAATGTTCTGAGAGACCAAAACTGAATTCCAGGTTAACTCAACCTAAGAGTACCTTCCTTCTAAACTTTTCAGCTTACATTTGGCCCTTAAAAGACCTTTGGGACACTACCTCCCTAACTTCCTGGTGCCAACCACTGTCAGGAGATCAGATATGGCCAGAGAGAATAAAGCCTCATTCCAGTAAGGAGGAGTAATGCAAACTTAAGAGATGACCAGGGTTAGTGTCTGACACTTTGAGTCCCAGTTTAATTTGAAGAGAAGCCCCCAGGAGAGCACTAGGACTTCTCCTGTTGAGTGCAATCATTTTGCAGGAGTTCCTTGAAGACATCTGGACCTAGTTTCTCCCTCCCATGCTGTCACTCAAACCTCAACCTGGGCATTGCAAGTGGGTTCTAGAGTCTGGGGAAGTTTGCAGATCCCTCATAAAATCTAGCTGTATCAGTGAGATGGGGTCTATCGACACAGAAGAGAATCTCCTTCTAGCTCTAGACATCTGGGTAATACTGTAAGAGAGGGACAGGCCTGAAACCAGGAAAACAGCCTACTGTGTCCTTCCTTTTATTGTGTTCTGTGCACACAGTATACAAGCGATGAGGCAGCAGCAGCAGAGGAAGGCGGCCCATGGACCTTACTTCCTATTTCCAGAGAAGCAGCAGAATGGTTGGCCACGCCATTACTAGAAGCATCAACAGACTCAAAATAACCAAGAAAGACTGACACCTCAGCATCAATTCCTAATGCACCTATGTCATAGGATCTATGGTAGCAGGCACCCTCCCTTCTCTCACAGCAGCAGAGCCAGTTGCTCAGTGTAAACTGAGATGCTCCATGCCTTCAGATGGAGCTAGCACCTCTGCAAATGGTCAGTTCAGTTCGCTGTCAATGTCTTTAGGCAAGGTAGACAGTGAGGAGCTATACCTAGCCATGGATCACAACTTGATCTCATTTTATTGCTTTGAGAGTCATGTGAGCCACCTTGTTCAGTGGTATCTTTCTCTGTCTCCAGAGAATAGTAACCAGCTCTTCTAAGTACAGCATCCTTGGCTTGGGGGATCTGGCCAATGATACCACTGGAGATTGTGCCTAAGTATCTGGTAACCTAACATGGCCTTAGACAGGGAGTTTGTACCACTTCTGAGGTTGTCAAATGTTTTTCTGTCTTACTCTAAAAGATAATCTATGTCTTTGACTTTATAACCAGTTATCAATCACACATGACGATGGAATTGCTTGAGCGATTCTTCCCTGATTGTAAAATCAGGGGAAGGCTTCTGTCCAAATGATTATGAAGTGTTTGCAACTCATCATTCGTAAATTTGTCCTATGGCTTTCCTTTCCCACAGTTTGTTCCTTTTACATTATGATCTTTTCAAACAAAAGACTTATACTATACTGTGTCTTTGCCTTAAAGTGAGAAGGGGGAAAAAATCTCAGCTTCATCTAAGCTCTTCTGTAATGCTGGCTTTGGCAAGGAGATCAAGCTCCTTACTACAAGGGTCGGAGTATAGGACAGTGGGCTGCATTTTCTTTCCTGGCTGTAGGAATGTGATCAGTCCTAAAGAGAAATGGGGCGGGAGGCTGTTTTTGCCTCATTCCCAAAGCTTTGGGAATTATGGCTGAATAAGTTACTCAGCCATAAGGAATGAATAGCTTCACTTTCCATTTTTAGGAAAATAAAAGTGAAGATCATCATGATCAGGGAAATGTCAGCCTTGGAAAGACAAATGTCACATTCTTGTCTAATATGTAGACTTGTTGGCAGTCATGCCAAAACCAGTCTCTGGCTTTTCTGAGTTCAAAACTCTAAATGGAAGATTGTCATTCCTTTAAGACAGACACGATAGAAGACATTCTGGTCTCCATTCTTGCCATTTAGGACACTCATCCTCGACTTTCCTGATTTTCCCGCCTTTATTGACTGTGGATCCCTCTTTTCTATTATTCTAGCCCTCACCCTTCTTAGTGCTGCCTCTCATTTCTGACCCTGACACGATGATACTGGTAACTTACCTTTCAGAAACATCTTCCTTTAGTCTTGGATCCCAGGGCTGCTGCTAAGCATCAGCAGATCCAGAAGTTACCCTTCCTAAGATTTACCCCCAAAGAGGAAGAAAATATATTCCTTTCTCTCACTTCCCTACTCCCAAGACCATTTCCTGGGTGCTGGCAGTGTGACAGTCCTGTAAGATGTGCATATATATGTAAAAGAGCTGGCTCACCCAACTCAAGGTCCATAAATGGGCTCTTTGTGGAGGGACACAGTTCCACGGGGCTGCACTCACTACTGTATTGGGACTCGCTTCCCAAAGCTTTGGGAATGGGGCACAAACAGCCTTCCGCCCCATTTCTCTTTAGGACTGATCACTTTCCTACAGGCAGGAAAGAAAATGCAGCCCACTGTCCTATACTCCAACCCTTGTAGTAAGGAGCTTGATCTCCTTGCCAAAGTCAGCATTACAGAAGAGCTTAGATGAAGCTGAGATGATTTTCCCCTTCTCACTTTAAGGCAAAGACACAGAGTCATACCAATTGTTGTAATACACAGGACAAATCCATAGCAGAATTCTCAAAGTCCTGCACAGTCATGTTTTAAAAATTCTCACAAGAGATAGAATGAAAACCAAAACATCCAGCCACTGTGGATGCCTCTTCCCAACACCACTCCTTTAGCAGTCTTGGCAGATTACAAAGCAGTATGTGAACATCTGGCTTATGTGACTTGCCATTATGCAATGAACATCCTTCTTACAGCATTATAATTTTCTGTGTCTCCATGTTGGCTTCCAACCAGATACATCTACAGGAGGTTTCTGCTGGATGGAGTAGGGAGTGTTGTGTTGCTAGCATAGATAGCACTAGAACAGTCTAGTTAATGAGGTGTTAAACCCAGACAGGTGGATACAGCAACAGCTGTAGCATCCTCAGGAGGTCACTTCTGAAGCATAGCATTCATTGCTGCTTTTGAAAGCCTAGCTTAGGGAATATTTCTCTAGCTCTCCCAGCCAATTCCTGAGCTACTTAATGTGCATTTAATTAATTCCCTTTTGAACATGATAAAACAGGCTCACAGAGACAAGCAACTGCCCAATAGCCATGAAGAAAGTGCAGATGAGATGAATTGGTCCAAATATGCCATCTTCACAAGATGCAGTGTGTAGAGATAGCTGCTCTCACTCTTCCATTCCCTTCTTGCATAATATACTGTCTTATTACTGAATTTGGTTTCTTCATTCCAGACTAGCACCTACAGATTACTTGGGTATCAAAGTATACTTTCTGAAGAGGTTTTTCAGGGACTTCCAGTGGGTACCTTCATGGCAAACATCTAAGTGCTACAAACATGCTCTCAACTGACTCACAATGGCCATCAGTGACTCACTGGCTCCTCCAATGGTGGACTATGCACTTTGTGACTCTGAGTCACTTTAAACTGAGCAAGTGCCACTAGACAGAAACCTAAAGGTTTTTGTCAGATGGAAGCACACTACTATGTATCAGGATAGGGTAATGCTTATGACTCATTAGAAAGCCAAGAGATATTCTGAAGGGACACTGTGTTCTGTTTTCTGTTCCTGTGCTGTGTTCATGCATGCCTTTAGCATCCTTTGACCCAGACATATTAATGACAGAAAGGCAGGTGGTCTCATCAAGGAAATGCATTGGGAATTTGAGAGGAAAGGAATTCAACAGACGGACAGGACAAAAGCAGATTCCACATCAAAGTACATTCTGAATGGTGAGGCCTTTGTTAAGTGTATGGATCAAGTGTTTAATCCTAGTTTAACTTATTCCATAGAGCAATGTGTTCAGAGAATATGAGCTTCGTGGCTTCATCAGGGATGTTGCTGGAGCAAAGCTTTGGCAAACAATCATTACAACTCACAGAAACATTTTCAGGCTATCAGTGTCTTTTCACTGCCTATGTTTCACACTCTCCAATCACCAAGAATTCTAACTTTTTAATGGTGGCTCTGAAAACAGTGTTTACTCACTTTCTTCTCACCTGCCTCAGTGGACAGGTAATATATATGCATTTACCTTTGTCTCAGTGTGACTGTAAGTATCATTGGATGCTATCGTGTTCTTCAGCATTTTACACCCAGTCTTGAAAAAGGTTGTCAGTTATAGGTTTTGAGATATGAGTTGTATCTATGTGCAAAGTCATGCAGACCAAAACCAGTATCTGTGCAAAACATTGACCTTCTGAATTAACAATTTCCAAGTATGTAATAGCAGAATTTTTATTTTAAATTAAATCTTACTCCAAGACTCAATATATAAACTAAGTCTTTGGCTGCCTTCTTTGTAAAAGATTGTAATTGCAAAATTTGCAAAATTTACTAATTTTAACATCAATGGAAACAGTGAAGCATCGTGACAAAAATACAACTTTGAAGTCACACTTTAAAATGATTGTGACTGGTAGTTGTAGTCCTATACTCTCCATGCATTCCTATAGACTTCTGGTCACAATGATGACAAAAAGGTAATTCACACAGGTGGTGTTATAGATTTGAAAAGTCTAACAGCTTGTCTTAAAACCTCAAGATATTCCTCAACATTTAAGGTTCTAAAACACCAGAAAATTATATTTCTAGGTTGAATACTGCTGTGGGATGTTCTGTGTGGCAAATGTGTTGCTCTGATTGGTCAATAAATAAAACACTGATTGGCCATTGGCTAGGCAGGAAGTATAGGTGGGAAAAGGAGGAGAATCAAGCTGGGAAGTGGAAGGCTGAGTCAGAGACACTGCCAGCCGCCACGATGACAAACAGCATTTGAAGATGCCGGTAAGCCACGAGCCATGTGGCAAGGTATAGATTTATGGAAATGGATTAATTTAAGCTGTAAGAACAGTTAGCAAGAAGCCTGCCACGGCCATACAGTTTGTAAGCAATATAAGTCTCTGTGTTTACTTGGTTGGGTCTGAGCGGCTATGGGACTGGCAGGTGAGAGAGATTTGCCCTGACCATGGGCCAGGCAGGAAACTCTAGCTACAGAATACTATTGTAGTTGTCCTGAAGAAATGAAAATATTCTGAAAAGACATTTGTCCCTTCAGTTCTTAGACTATGAAAAAAAAATGGACCCCAGGTATTTGAAATTATCACAAGAGATTCATGCATGCTGGGGAAGGAAAATGCTTGAGCCATGATGCTAATCAAAGAGAGATTTGGTCTTCTAGAAAAAAATTCCACAACCTGCATTAAGGATAAACCCAGTCAAGAAAAACAATGTGCAGGACAGACTTGGACCCAGGAGCCAAGGCAATGATGTGTTAATCATGCATAGGTCCACACACTAACCAGAACTGCTTAGTCCTACATCCCTCTTGCCACCATGTCGTTGTCCTCAAAATGGACCTTTATATTTGCTCATCTTCCAAATGTAATCATGTTGACTAAATTTCCTTTCTCTAGTTTTCACTAATGGATTATTTGTCTCTTTAATTGGTCTATTGACAAATGTATTTTGCCAGTGCTACCAGGGCCCAGGCTTTAACCACAATTCTGCTAACATTATAAACATAAAAATTAAACAAAACTCATTAGCAATATCTCTACTATCTATACCAAGGTAGAGATATAGGTGTATGTTGCCTCTACTAAATATTGATGTAGTATTACACAATTAACGACTATTCAGAAGCCATACCACAGACAGATATCTAAGCAGTTCTCAGCACTTGCGGTGGCTTATGGATGACAAACTTTTACTTTCTTGTACATTCATATGCAAACAGACATTTATACAGTGGAAGTTATGTGGAAGTACTACAATTTCCCTAACGAGGGACTTCCTCAGATAGTTCACACACATGTAGTGGCTCCAGCAGGGATGCTGTAAGAATTACCTTGAACTGGGTAGCTTAAACAAATAGCTTAAACAACTTCTTTTAATACTCATTTAAAATTTATTATCTCTACGACTTAACTATGAGCACACTCCCATGGAGAGCTTATTGACAACACGTGCTATAAGAGAGAGGGTCTCATGCCCAACAGGTTCAACTTTTTCCGATTGGTTAGAAAATAATAAATGTGAACACTTAAAACTATACAAATTTCTGGAAAGCTTAGAGATTGTCTAAATTTGGGGAACAACCAAGGTAAACTGCCAATAACAGACTAATTAGAGGGTGAAAGAGGCAGGTGTCATCCCCATAGCCATGACTGACTCAGAATAGGACTGGAGGTGTGTGGCCCACCAGGAAGACGCACCAGGTGAAGTAGACTCAGTACAGCTCACTAGGACAGGCTCCCACTGACGCTGGCATATCTCTGTAGTACCTGGGTTTCAAACTATAAATGAAGATTGTATTTCTGTGAACAAGCTTGCAATCTATGAGTATATATGAAGAAATGCTTATCCTTAAGATAGATTAAAATGGCATTTGGCCCAGAATTTCAATCCAGTCCCAATCAGCAAGTCATTATTCTTTGTTTCAATGAAAGTCAAGAAGATGACATTTGGAAGGCCCTCATGTGAGTAGAATATATCCAACCTGTATATACATACATTCTTTCTGCTACCACAGGTAAATTCTTTCTTGAGGTATCTTTAGTAGAGACATATATTTTCATGTTAGAGATTTTTTTTTATTTTAAATTGGATTTAAGCCAGCAGTTTCTTGAGAAGACCGACATTCATAAAGGATTGAAATGATCAAGGGACCCATTTGTCTTAGCTGCTGCAAAAGAATATATGAGATGTATCAGAGATGAAGACCTAAGCAGAAATGCATAGTCCATGAAATAAGCTTGTCTCTTAGCAACCCAGGTGGTATTTTGCTGTAGGCAAAAAACATTTATGATGGAAAATTCAGAAACCACTTGGTGCCCTGTCCTTGTAAAATGTGCACTGGTTTTTGGCAACATAAACATATATTTTGACAAGAGGGATTAGCATTTCAAAACAAGAATTTCGTGCAGTCATTCAGTCTATAACACGTAGACTTCAATATAAGCACACACATGCAGAATTTATTAAGCTGATGATGACAAGCTAGGTATTTCAGGGATTATCAAGATTTATAACACCAAACCTTTTGCTCCTTTCCTTTAGGATTCTGTTAGTTCTCAACATCTTTAAAGTTGAAGTGGGTCTGACCCTAACTCCAGAATCCTTACCCCACTTGCTTTTGGCAACATTAGGCATAATTTTATTCACAGCTTTTAAATCAGTAAATCTCTAAGCTCTCCCAAGAGATATAACTGTTGTTGCTTGAATGTTTTCTCAAGGAATTCAATTCCTTTAAAGCTTGCAATGTCACACAAACCAGATAAAAGGAGCCCTGGCCCCAATTTGGAGGGATTTATTTGGACATAGACATCTATCCTTGGCCAACTCACCATGACTATAAAAGGACTAAATCTTGGTCCACATTCGCAGATCTAGACAAATGTGCAGGGGTGAGTGGGGAAGAGTAAAGCTCATCCTCTGCTGGGGAAGTGGATTTCTACCCTGGTTCTTAGACATTCCCTTTATACAAGGCCCCCTGGAAATCTGATGAAAAATAATCCAGCTCTAGCTCAAGATTCTTCCTGTTTTTAGTTATGCCTGATTGAGCCACAAAATAACACCCAAAATATGCAAGACAGTTTGGCATGTACCCTCAGGAGTCTATAGGCAACTGTAGTTCCTAAATATATTAAGGAATGCCCCACATCTTCAGATGAAAAGTCACCACAAGCTAGAGACTACTAAGGAGAGCCATGAGCTCACTTTTCCTTTCTTCTCAGGCATGAGTATGGTTTTAGAGAAGAATAAAAATAACAATTGAAAGGATTAGAAGAGTAAAGGAGGAGGAGGAGGAGCTACAGAGACAGGGCGGCAGTGGAGGTGGAGATAAACACAACCATAGTAACAAATTCCTCATGGAATTCATAATTCATTCCAAACCCAATTTTATCAGTCTTGTTTTTGATCAAACAGTTTGGGATCTATCATCAGTCCAACTACTTCCCAGTAAGCAAAGGCTAACTAACAGAGCAAAAATAATCATAATGATCAACAGATAATTAAGCAAAAGTATCTAGATTGCAGGTTCTTAGGAAACACTGTCAAAAGATACCAACCAAAAAAACCCTTCAAACCCTGTGACTCCCAAGCCTTTGAATCATTTGTCTCAGTTCAAAGGACTTGATTCTTCCTTTTTAATGTGCATCCTCTCTTCCCTTCACAAGCATCTGTTGTCTTGGACTCTCAAGAGCTAGCGTTGATTGGCAGGACCATCTTTATTTGCCTTTCTCATTGTCAACAGAGACCTAGGTCAAAGGTGGCATCATATTTTCATATTTCAAAAGGAGCATCAGCCTAAGAGTCAAAAGATTTAGGCTGCTCACTTACCTAAGTGGTCTTGGGAAAACCCCACGGTTTCTCTCCTGTTTGACTCCTGCTCTATGATGTTTTACATTTCATTATGCTAAATTTGCTTGTCATTTCAGATATGTAAAAGCAAATGTCTACTTAATGGTGTCCTGGGGTATTTTGGAAAACAGGTAAAATGATGAGATACACAGAAAATCTCAAACTAATTAGCTGAGCCAAATATCATATATACATATGTTAAATGGTTTGACTAACAGTAAGCAAACTGCCTCTTTACCTAGGGTCTTCTTCTACCCTCTAACCTGTAATGCTTCTTTTACATTTCATTGTCTTTACTGTGTTAGGCCTAGGGGTGGGATTCTAAGACACCTTTGTGAATTTGAAAATCAATCAGTTGAATGTAAATGTAAATGTCATTGTGAAGAATGATTATAAATGTTCATAAAAATATTATCTCATGGATTCAGTAACAAAGAGATCCCTTTAAATTATAATTTCTTCCATTAGTATCTATCTACCCTTATATATTAAATTAATAAAAAAAGGGGGAATTCCTCCCCATGTCATCAAAACATAGTTTAAAAGAAACAAAAAATGTGAATTAAATACTTATATTTTGGAAGCAAACAAAGGCTGAGAATATTTGTTGGTAGTGATAATGAGATCAAACGCCACTCTTCTGGCCCTGCCTACTGCTCATGCTGTCAGACTTGCGCAGTCTTCAAGAAGGATGGGGCACAGAAGGAGGAGACAAACCACGGTTGTACAGTAGACCACATATTTTTATTTCTTCTGGGCCAGTCCTCTCTGAAATTTATTATTTCTACCAGCCATGTCCCCTCCTTTCATTGATCCCTCTTGGCAATGAAGAAGTTCGTGGCTCCCAGGGCAGCAGCCATAGCTCTAACACAAATTAATGCATCCCTGGAGATAGAGGGCAAGCTAGGCACTGCCTGACATTTCAATGAGCTGGGAGAGTATCCTCAACATCTAACATTCAAATCATGGATAAATGTCTACATTTGCATTGCAAAAGCTGTCAGTTAAGTCCAGGATGAGGTGGGCCAGAGTCAACTCAACATTTCATTTTCCCCTAATGACACTGTTTTAAAAATACAAGGGAACATTTATACTTTTTGGTTGTAAGCCTAGCTTTTAACAGCCATCTCTCTGGAGTGATGGCTCAGCAGTTAAGAGCACTGACCACTCCTCCAAAGGACAGGAGTTCAATTCCTAGCACCCACATGGCAGTTCATAACTGTCTGTAACTCCAGCTCAAGGGGATCTGGCATCCTCACACAGACATACAGGCAGGCAAAACCCCAATGTATATAAAAAAATCTTTAAAAATTATATATAATATATAAAATATGTATAATATTAAAAAGTATATATATACATAATTTATATATATGGGGAAAAATAAACTGTTAGAGAATAGATGGACATCCCAGCCTATACACACACACAAACACACACACACACACACACACACACACACACACACACACACACACACACACGGCATGCACACTTATGTAAGCAAACAGAATATTGCCCAAGATGTTAGAAATAGTTAGGCTCTTCTGGTTGATTCCCACAGGCTGTTCAAGCATTTGTGTAATGAAATATTAGAAGATTTCTGTGTGTTTTGAAGTCAAACTGTATCTGATAAGACCTAGGGAAATTCTTCACAAGCATCATGTCTTAGCCTGACTGAAAGGAACATTTTCCAAATCAAGAATATTAATAACATATACATAGTAAAATTCACCCTTTAAACATGCTTGACTATGAGTTTTGAAAATGTGTGAATTATGCAGCCATTGTCTCAGTCAAGAGGCAAAACATTTCCATCAGCACCAAATGTTCATGCATAACTCTCATAGTCAAAACCTTTGTATAACAACTCACAGATTCTAATACCTTCTGATCAACTCTATGAAGCTTCATTGAACTAATAGTAGTGGCTTCAGCTTTTCTCTTTCAGTTGGCCCTTTTGACCACTGAAGAAGTGGAGCATGTGGTTTCCAGAGCAAGCCTTAAATCTGAAATGTGTGAGTTTTCACATTTGACAAAGTTCAATACATCCTTCTTTACAGACTCATTGAATTTTGACATCTTACCTGAAAATGTATTTCCTGGCCCAAGTTCACAAGTTCACAAAGATTTTTTCTGTTGAATATTCTTTTTGTTTGTTTGTTTTTGTTTGTTTGTTTGTTGTTTTTTGTTTTGTTTTGTTTTTCAAGACAGGGTTTCTCTGTGTAGCTTTGCACCTTTCCTGGAACTCACTCTGTAGCCCAGGCTGGCCTTGAACTCACAGAGATCTGCCTGCCTCTGCCTCTCAAGTGCTGGGATTAAAGGCATGCATCACCACCGACCAGCTCTGTTGAATATTCTTAAAGTTTTCTACTTTTACATTTAAATCCTCTTTGAGGAATTAATTCTAGTGCATCATATAAGGTATGATTTACCTGTCCATCTTTCTTCCCCTGCACATGGAATTATGTTTATACTGTTTTTTAAAGGCATTCCTAATGTGTTTGCATTTGAAGTTATCTCATAGCTGAACCCTCAGATGTATCTACTACTTATCTCTTTTAGGAGAACAAAGCCTTATTTTGGAAAATAATACATAGACTGAATCAGTTAGCATAAATCTTTTTAACTTTGGGAGATTTGGAAATAATTTACATACATTTTGAAAAGCTGTGGCTATGCAATGGATCTGACACCATCCCTTACTAATCCAGGTAACAAGAAAATGAACCAAGAGTACTTTGATTAGTGATTATATACTTATACACTCCATCTTGGCCATGGATGCACCACTGGGTTGCAATTAATGGAATCCAGTAGAATTCCAACATCTCATCAGTGAGTAGATGAATACAAAGCTCACTGTTACCACATTCTTAATTAGAGAAGGAAATAAAGAAATGTCACACAGCTTTAGCTGCTAAAATAAGCCATCCAATGAGCTAATATGCATATATATGATTTATATAGATCTTATGAAAGAAGTATGAAAAATACTGAAATAGTTTCTTCTTTATTGCCTCTCCTTTTCCACTTCTCTCTTTTTTTATCCTAATAGATTAAGGAGAATTTGGTTTTAAGCTTGTATAACTCACTTTCTACCAACCAAAGTTTACAAAGTCCCCCTCTATTTGCCCTACAGTGTTTACTTTCATTTTGTCAAGCAGCAATGGTCGTTTACAATGTGCTCATGCTTTATATATCATTCAAATCATCCCTCCAAGATTTTTCCAGAACCTAGTCAAAAATAACATCTTCTGAAATACATGCCTGCTACAATAAATCTCAGCAAGAACTTACAGCTGGAAGCCCACAGGTCCTAGAGGTGAACCTATTAGAAACATTCTTGTTATAGGTAAACCTATAGCAAATATTCTTATCAAACTGCCTTCTAAATATGTATTTTTATATCCATAGACTAACACAGCTCTCAGTCCTCATTAGAGAAGCTTATTTGGGAGTGAATAGATGGCTATTAATGCAGAAACTCACAACTAGTCAACGTGCAAATAACAAATACCTGTAGAACGCTTAGCCACAAATGAGAACATCTCTATCAGTCCCCTCTAAGCTTAGAAAACATTGTAGTTAAGGATCAGAAAATTTGTAAAAAGCCAGATGTCAGGAAGGACTGGGGCAAAATGATGTATTCTAGACATAAGGTCACTGAACTCAAGAACTTACAGCAGCTGTGGTTGCCTGTACAACACCTGCACACGATCGAGCCAGTCTACATTCCCACATGAAATTGGGATAGGTTCATGAGCAACTCCCCATCCCTATTACTGAGAAGCTATTGACAGCTGATGTCTACTAGGGAGGGAAAGTCAGTTTTCTTTAGAGTTGTGGTCCCTGTTAAGTCAACCATGCTTCAGTGGACAGCCCTACCTCCATGCATATCTGGGAAGCCCTATTTGAACTCATTGGGTTATTTAAAGGGGAGGACATGGGGATGGGAGTGAGGGGTACACAGTGGATCCAGGTGGAATTGGGGCCAAAAATAGGGGTGAATGTGATAAAAATACATTGTAGGTACATATGAAAATCTCAAAGAATAAAAGTATTATATTAAAAATAACAATGCCTCCCCAATGTACAACCTGATTTACTTCATTTTTATAATGTTATATATTTATGGATCAATATCTACATATCATCATCCAGATCTCAATCTCCATTTTCATTCCATATTTTAATTTTTATCATTTACTTTCTGAACGGGTTTTAGGGTATGTGTAAAGGTCAAAGAACATTTTGTAAGAATTTATTCTCTCCTTCCACTAAGTTGGTTCCACAGGCTGAACTCAGATTGGCAGGACTGGCAGCAGTTGATCACTAAGCTATTGGAATATCTCACTTCAGTAAGTCTCGGGGACCACTTTTACCTCTGGTGCTGTGTATCACAGCACCTGGCAACTTGAACTGAAAGCTAAAAACGTTGAAATTTTAAAATGTCTCCCCACTTCTTCCCCCTACTAATCAAGTACACTAGTGCCTGAGCCTAGTGATTATTAGATGTGCTGAATCAAGCTAAGGCTAGATAAACTCAAATTATCTGTCTGTCTGTCTTGTCTGTCTGTCTATCTATCTATCTATCTATCTATCTATCTATCTATCTCACTATAATTCACACTGCAAAATGATTGTACTTGAATTTTCTTAGACGCACAGAGAGTGCTTGTGATTTGGGCTGCTGTAAAGCTCATCATTTGGGCGCCTGTGGGTAGTATTTCAATGACATGTGTAATGGGTTCCTTCCTGTTCCTCTTCTGTCCTTCTCTGTGAACACATGCAGGTTACCTGGAATGCCTTGCAAAACAGAAACAATAACATAGTCCTGGTAGCCTAGCAACTTGCTGAAGACATTATGTGATAATGCTGGGGAGAGCTTTCTGCTTTTAGATGGAGAAGGGCTTTAAAAAAAACAAACCATTACTGGTATTTTTGAGCAATTGGAGCAGGATTCTATTGCCTAACATTTTTCACTAGTTCTATAATTCTCCAAAAAGCATAAACTACCCATGTCTGGAAATAATTTTTATAACGTATATATATGACAACTTCAATTAACTAACACTATAGCCTTCAACTACCCAGCATTTCTTCAAACAGAGACGGAGCATACCCTTCTCAATACAATTAAAATAATACCAATTTTGGAGGGGGACTGGAGAAATGGCACAGGAGTTAAGAGCACTGGCTGCTCTTCCAGAGGACCTGAGTTCGACTCCCAGCATTCACATGGTGGCTCACAACTACATGTAACATTTCTAGATGATCCAGGACCCTCTTCTGGCCCCTGTGGGCACCAGTCACACATGTGGTACACAGGCATACATACACACAAAATATTCATACACATAAAATAAAATAAATGATTTTAGAAAACAATGCCATGTTAAAGCTTGTGATATGCTACAAACTCTTCTAAATGTCTTATACACAATTCCTCGGTTATCAGTTTCCCTGGGACAGTATCATCAGTCCCATTGAATGGATGAAAAAGATAATATTGGGAGAGGACAAGGAAACTGAAGTTAATTCAGCAATTGTACTCACAAGTGCAGACAACACAATCCAGGGCCTAGAACACTGACCAGCACCCAAAGCTTTGACCACGTTGACATCTGCAGACAAAGAGTCAAGTGATGGAAATGGCACAAGGGAAACAAACCAAACCTCTTCCTCTTCAGTTGATGACATCAGTAAGTAAACTTGTCCTGGGAGACTCAGCTTTATGGATGGATGACACACACACCTTACACAAGGGGAAGGGGTAGAGGCCACAGCTGCAGCCCTAGAGGAGCTATCAGGCCAGGAAGACCTACTTGCCATCTGAAGTCTAGGTGGGAAAGCAGACAACACTCTCATCATTATCTGGAAAGGGAAGAACCACATGCTGCTTGGGTATGGTTAATGATAACCTGACACCTGGTTCCATCACAGGTTCTACCTTGGGATTATGACGATGCGCATCTCTGACTCACTTCCGGCTTCTCTCAGCCTATTCTCAACAAGGAAAAGAGGTGATAATCGTCTGTGTGTTCACAAGTCACTCCAGATTTAACTTGTGACATTTTAAGGTTCTTAAGCTAGTAAAGAGAATATCACAAAGTTAAAGGAGCTGGAATTTAGCAAAGATTTTGAATAGGATACTCTGCTTTATTATATGACTAGGGAGGGCTTATTAATGAAAAATAAGTTTAATGGAGTCTTGAAAGGAATCTGTTTGTTGCTGTTGTTGTTGTTGCTGTTGTTGTTGTTAGAAATGTCTTCCCCATGACCTTCAATGGCTTTTATCAGTAATCTGGATGAGAGTATATATAGCACACATGGCTAATTTGCAGCTTCCGAGACTCAAGTATTATATGAAACATGAACAACAGCATCAGAAACCAATGACATTGTCAAGCTGGATTTAAATTAACAAAAAATAACCAGGCATGACTCACTCTCTGGGGCCCAGAATTTCCTAAGAGATAAAGTACAGTTTAATATGGAAACTACCTCTCTGAAAATAAGAACTATTTTCAAAGTATATTAAATTTTATATGTATAGTATAGTCTTCCCTAGGGAAGAGCACACCAATTGGGTATCCAATACCAAACTTTCAGCCCTGAAAGCATACATAGAAGTAATATTATACAGACTGAGCAGCTTGTATTTTTGTATTTAGAAACATATAAGTGTGTATATATACATATATTTAAATAAATGCATGTAACAAAAATTAATAGAAACCATGGATATGAAAGGAAGCAAGGAAGGATACATGGGAGGTTTGAAGGGATGAAAGGGAATGAAGAAATGATGTAATTATGATACAAAGAAATAATTTTTGAAATATTTATTAAGGAGATAATTAAATCAATCCATAGCCTAGGAAGCTATATGTTAGGCACTTTGCTATATAAATGGCTTTTACTTATTACTGGGATATTAAATGATATGTGATTTTATAAGAATGCTTTCTATATTCGTATTCATTCATATACACCATTGAAAAAATACAGTATATTAAGCTCTCCCTATCTCAGTAAGTTTCTTTAAAGAATCTATTCAAATAGAAGAACCAGCTGATAGACAGCATTGTCAGACTGCATGAAGCCAAGACCAGGAACCCAAACTGTCGCTATTTGCCAGATAATATCAGCAATGCCTGCACATGATGTTTAAGCTTGTACATTTATCTAGGACAGAGCACTGAATGAAGAGACCACCCAAGGGAACCCAGAGGTCAAGGTAACACAGAGGTCAGGGGAACCCAGAGGTCAGAAGGACCTTTGTTTGCTGTGGTTTGAGATTCAATTAATGTAGAATTGTTTCTTTTTTGCGTAAGTCCTATTTTCTGTTTTTAAGTCATTTATATATCACTATAAAATGTTGTAAAATTTCAGTGATAAAATTAACTTTCTTGATTTCAATATCTCATGGTCAACAGATTTCTTTTTCTTGTTTATTTTTAATTATGGCCGTCTAAATTCTCAAGATGTTTTGTTGTTTTGATTTAATTTAGAAGTTGTTGGCTTTTTCATATACAAATCAAACACCACTGAGAGTTTTATTATATGTGCTGTGAATACTGTATTTTTTCATAATTTGGGAAACATTGTGTTTAAAATGACAAGAGTAGACTCTTGTTAATACATTGGAACTGAAATAAAAAAGACACTATAAACATATACACTCGAACTATGATTAGTAATGCCACATTTTCAAAGATTCTAAAACCAGTACCAAATGAGAAAAATAAATTGATTTTTTGGAGTTATAGTATAGTTTTAGTTATTATTAGTGTGTTACCTTCCAATATATAAAATGCAAGCATTTCGACTCAATATGGTACAATAAATCCGCATGTGACAATGACACAGACACAGATCCATACACAGAAAGACGTGTCTAGACTGGACAAACAGGCGACTATCCCTGGAGGAGTTACACTGTCAAAGGCTGAACAGGCTCGAATGGAGCCCCAAGGCTCGGCTTCACTCTTTTACAGTAAAGAAAATGGAAAATGTTCCCCTATGCACTGGAGATGATATAAGTCGAGGAGAACCATGAGAGTTGAAGTTGCTGCTTATGTATGGGTGAGCACCACATTCTTCAGCTACAGTGAATTCCCATTTTGCATATCCGTGCTCTGCTATCAAAGCTGACTAAGAGAAACCCAAGAACCTTAAAAATATGAAGAGGATTGTGTTCTGTGGTTATTTTTTTTTCCTGTTATGTACCTAGTATAACCTCAGGCAGAAGCCTCAAACTCAGTTATGAGACGTGGAATTTGTTTGGGGCCACAAAGGTCCAGCAATAAATATTCGCCTGTTTGTTTAATCTAGACATGTCTTTCTGTGTGTGGGTATGTGCCTACATCATTGTTATGTGCTGATTTATTGCACTGTATTTATTGCTGGGCTTTGGGGTCCCCAAATTAAATATCTAGAGACATATAAAACCGATACATGGAAATAGATAACAAAGAAGTAAGAGGATAAAGATTTACAGTAGAGACTTCACAGGAAAAAGATGGGGTAAATCAGAGAGAAGAAAAGAATATGAAAAGGGACAAGAAACAGAAGATTGTATGTTTTCAAAACAATGACAAAAATGTAATATACTAAGAAATTTTATGGAAGGAAATAGCAAAAAGATAATCAACTTTCAAAACGGGAAATATTCAGTTGAAATACATTTTAAAGAGTACTTATACAAAGACAATTTGGTCATTATCTTTGGATGGTCTAAAAGATACATGAAAGAAAAAAGGGAGATGAAATAGGAATTACAAATCATTAAGTATAAATTATTGTGTGTGTGTGTGTGTGTGTGTGTGTGTGTGTGTGTGTGTGTGTGTGTGGTACTTGTAATAAGAATTTAATACCTAGGGTAAAATGAGATTGGAAGAGGGATGGCATTGAAAGATAGCACCAAAAAACTATCAACATAGGAAGGAAAAAAAACGTATCAATATTTAACTATGCAAAGATCTAAATCCAATGGATTGCATTTTCTGTACATTCCCAAGGACAAGAAATGAAAGAGACAGACATGTACATTCAATGTAAGAATCACCGCACAGAAGACTTCTCAGTAGGGCAGCATCTGGATGCTACCTGTGTGTGGCCAGGAAAGGAAAAGTCAATTCTCTTCCAAAGAGAGAGGGGAACATGTGGTGATATTTTGTTCTCCAAAATATTGTGAACCCTAATAAACCTATCTTGGGTCAGAGAACAGAACAGCCACTAGATATAGAGGCCAAAAAATGGTGGTACACATGCCTTTAATCCTATCACTTGGGAGGCAGAGATCCCAAGTTTAAAGTTTAAAGCTACACTGGAAACAGCCAGGCATGGTGACTCACACCTCTAATCCCAGGAAGTGATGGCAGAAAGCAGAAAGGTACATAAGGAGTGAGGACCAGGAACTAGCCTGGTTAAGCTTTCAGGCTTTTGAGAAGCAGTTCAGCTGAGATTCATTCTGGATGAGAACTCAGAGGCTTCCAGTGTCTCAACTGACCCCCATAAGCTCATAGGGAATGAAAGTGTGGCTTTGTTGGAGTAGGTATGGCTTTGTGGAGGAAGTGTGTCACTGTGGTGGGGGGCTTTGAGGTCTCATGTATGCTCGAGCCACGCCCAGTGTCTCAATTCACTTCCTGTTGCCTGCAGATCAAAGATGTAGGACACTCAGCACCATGCCTGCCTGCATGCCACCATATTTTCTGCCATGATGATAAGGAACTAAGTCTCTGAAACTGTAAACCACCCCATGAAATGTTTTTTTCTTTGTAAGAGTTGCCATAGTCATAGTGTTTCTTCCCAACAATAGAAACCCTAAGTAAGACAGCAACCCGTTAAAGAAGGAATAAGACAGCTGAAAAGTGAGAAGAATGGAACGGCAAAGTACTATGATGAAAACCAAGCCAGATGTAGTCCTACTCATACAGCTTCCTGGCAAGGGGTAATATTAGTTTTTATTGCCAAACTGACAGAATCTAGAATTGTTTGGACGACTGAACTCTGGCATGCGCATGGGTGATCCTATTGACTGCATGAACTGAAGTGGGAAGACGAACCCACTGTGGTTCTGTCGTTCCCTTGCTGGGACCCTGGATTATACATGTATGAGAAAGGGCGCTAACCAGCAAAAAGCATTCATCTCCCCATCTTCTTGAGCGCAATTGCAATGTAACCAGCTGCTTCCAAATCCCACTGTCTTGACTTCCCCTCCATACCCTTGCCCTTGAACTGAGAGCCAGAATAAATCCTGTTTCCCCAAAATTTCTCTCGTCATGGTATTTTAGCACAACACCAGGAAAAGAAACCAAGATGCAAAGAAAGGAAGAAAAGCAGCTAAAACAGAGGAAGTGACTGTGGTGAAGAAGGATTGGTGGTCCTATCTACAGGACCAGCTCATGGGCGTCAAAGGTGTCAAACACAGGTATAGGTCCTACTGAGACAGTGATTTCTCTGGCAAGTTGGGTTGGCTGTGGAGTGGAATCCCCCACCAGCTCAGAGTTATGGCTAATCATCTTGGGGTACACAATCTATTGTTTAAAAGTGGAGCTCGCCTGGATTCCTAAGAACAAGCAGCAGCCACAAGTCAGAGAAACTAAATTCAACCACAGTTCCAGGGTGAGATACAGACCTGAGAGTCACTTGTGAAGAGTAGGAAGGCTGATGGTGACCAACCAAGGAAGTCAGGCTGTAGGAGGCTTGGTTCATTCTCTGACACATGTAGGGATGATAGCCCTCTCATAGTGTATGCATACTTGGTGCCTTGGTACCAACCTCACCCACTGAGAGTAACTCTGGAATTTGATAGTCATAAACCTGAGGACAGGGGATAGATCAAACCTTGGAACTACCTATCTGTCCCAAAGTTCAGTAGTACTTCAGTAGTACAGAGCCCAAGAACCAAGCTCTAAAGACCAGGTGACATCTAGCAGGGTCATTAATGCTGTGCTGGCTGGTTTTGTGTATCAACTCTGACACAAGCTAGAGTCATCAGAGAAGGAGCCTCACTTGAGGAAATGCCTCCATGAAATCCAGCTGTAGGGCATCTTCTAAATTAGTGATCAATGAGGGAAGGCCCACCCCATGGTGGATGGTGCCATCCCTGGACTGGTGGTCCTAGGTTCTGTAAGAAAGCAGACTGAACAAGCCAGGGAAAGAAAACCAGTAAGCAGCCTCCATGGCCCCTCCATGGCCTCTGCATCAGCTCCTGTCTCTAGGTTCCTGCCCTGTTTGAGTCCCTGTCCTGACTTCCTTTGGTGATGAACAGCAATGAGTAAGTGTAAGCCAAATAAATCCTTTCCTCTCCAACTTGCATTTTTGGTCAAGGTTTTTTGTTGCAACTTAGTGGATTTTTAACGAACTAATTCAGGTTCAGATGTATAGAACTCAAAGCTGTAGTTGCTTACTCTAATCCCAAAGTGCTTGGAAAATACCTCAGGGGTAAAGCATTAGACACCTGGGGGATGTGACTGGGCAGTCTCAGGAAGGTGGGAGACTGTCCAGTCAACAGAGTTAAGTTTAGCCAGCAGAGGCCCCTAACCATAAGACTAAGACAGTTGTAGTGAATGTCTAAGATGTGGCTAGCAGAGGGTCCTTAGCAACATAAGTCACAGCAAAGATTCCGACTGTGCCTGACCTACACTCCTTTTCCCCAATTTTCAAAGACTCGGAAGAGAAACCACTCCAATAATGTTCTAGTAAACAGAGGATCAGACCAGGATTGTAGGTGACCACAGAGAGACTTCTCAAACTTTCAAGCAAGAATGTATCCTTATTTTATTTTTCTTATTTTGCCCCTTGTGTTCTACCTTTTAACCTTTTACTGAGCTTTTGGGAGTATATCTAATTGACTACATTAAAAATACAGATACATACACATACACACATACACACATACACACACACACACACACACACACACACACTCTCACTCTCTTTCTCTCTCTCTCTCATTTTCATAAATTTAACTGTTTACACCTTGCCTTGTTGGGCAATTTTTGACCCACGGTTTCACCCTTTTCTCTCTTTCCGCTATGCTTTCTGCTAATCTTTTATCATATTGATTTCTGGAATTCTTTATGTTACTTTTATTTGGCCTTTTCAACATTTATTTAATTTTGATTATGACTTTCTCATTATTAGGAGAAGTGTCCACTCTTCTCTTTCTGTCTTTTTTTTTTAACCTCATTTCTCTGTTTTCCCCCTTTACATGGCCCTTTACCATCAGAGAGGAAAACTATTCCTGACACAGCCACACCAGAGAAAAATAAAATAAACCTCTCATTAGTTGTAAAAGATTTGGAAATAGACTACATTCAGAATTATAGTGGAAAATAAAAATTAGCATAACTGATTAATCAAGAGTAAGAATAGAGTGGGAGGCATACGAACACTAAAAAGGGATAACCATTCACAGATTTGCACTAGAGATCTGAAACTACAAGAAACAATGGTTTAAAATATGAATAAACACCCACACACATAGACACAGCACTAACCGGGCTCAGTGAGTTCTATCAAAATCAAAAGCCTGAGCTGAGCGAGGATTGTGTTGGGAGGCAGGTAAAGTCAGAAAGAAGTGGGTGGGTATAATCGAGATATACTGTATAATGTATGAATTCTGAAAGAATAAAACATGGTATTTTAAAAAATGAAAGCGAGGCATGGTGGTGCCCATTTTTAATCCCAGCATTCAAGAGGCCAAGGCAGATAGCTCTCTGTGAATTCAAGCCCAGCCTAGTCTACACAGTGAGCTCCAGGCTACCCAGAGTCATATGATCAGACTGATTCAGAAAAAAAAAAGGAGGAGGAGGAGGAGGAGAAAGAAAGAAACAAACAAACAACAAACTTGGAAATTTTAATATTCAGATTCAGATTCTTATTTAAAAAAATTTATTAGCAAAATAAAATATTATTTCATTACAAAAATGATAACCATTTCAAAATATAACACAGGAAAACATGTCACCATTTGATATAAAATATTAAAATACTTAAGTTCAGAAAAGACATGCAAAAACTAGATAAAGTGAGACTCCATAGTTAACTGGAAATTCAAACTGAGTAAATGTGGTGTCACTAGAAATATTTATAACTTAAATGTTCACATTGTGAGTAAAAAGAACTTTTTAAAGTATCAGTAACTTAAACAATTTTTTAAAATATTTGTAACATAAATTTCTATAAAATTTAAGAAACCGAAATAACTTGTGATTCCAGACAGAATGCCTAAGTTTGTTGGGTGCTGTTTGAAATGTTTATCATTAGCACTGGAATGACCTGCAGTTTTCTGTTTAATGGTTTTGGGTTATTTTTGTTTTTGTTTTTGTTTTGTAAGATATTTTTGTGGCGTTGTAAGGTGAATTTGTAAAAAGGATTTGGAAAGCTTTTTTTTTTTTTTTTTTTTTTTTGGTTTTTCAAGACAGAGTTTCTCTGTATAGCTTTGTGCCTTTCCTGGAACTCACTTGGTAGCCCAGGCTGGCCTCGAACTCACAGAGATCCTCCTGGCTCTGCCTCCCGAGTGCTGGGATTAAAGGCATGCGCCACCACCGCCTGGCGGAAAGTTTTCTTGCTTGTCTATGTTACAAAATACCATAAAGTGGTCAGAAGATGAAAGGATTATGTGAAGTCATGTGTGAAATTCTTTCTCTGGGGAAGCCAGGCCGTTCAGCAAATCGGCCCTGTTTATGATAATTAACTCTAATGTTTTCTCTAAATGGGTAGCTATTTCACAAACACACTGACTGTCCATATTTTCTGGTGTGGCTTTGGAAAAGACTGATTTTCCTGGAATGGCATCCTGAACAGTAGAGAAGACAGACATAGGAAGCTGGTCTTTGTCACAGCACCCAGCCATGGCATATAGTTAGCTCAGTATTGAACTAAAGTCACAGATGATAAATTAATGTTTACCAAACCTGTGACTAGACTGATTCATAAACTACAGACTTATTTACTGTATATAAGTGACGACCATACAGATGGAAGCAAATTGAGACTTCATTTTGGTTGCATGAGAAATTTGCCCTTCCAGGTAGACTATTTACAACAACATGTACTTGCTTATCCCAAGGTCAGGATCTATCCTCTACATTAGCCCTGCATTTTTGTTTGGTTCAGATTTGACTTCACCTCAAATGGTAGTCTCACACTTCATCAACTTCTCATTAGGTAACAGGAAGCAGGTTTCTATGGAAACAATTGTAGTTTCATGTACTCTGAATGATATCACATTCCACCTTCTGATATTTATCATCTGACACCCATGTTAGCTGTTCTACAGTTAGATGTGTTCTATAGAAACTTGGGCATTCTCTAAATCATTCAACAAATAATGATTACATTTTCAGATGCCTCCAGATGGAAACTCACTTTGTAGAATGTTCCATGTCCTACGGTAAGTGACCTTTGGGGTTGGTTTTGGTTCCACCACTCTCCTAGGCACAGGATTAAAAACCCTGATGCTCACTGTAAGCTTTAAAGTAAATGGTTGCTTGCCATTCTAGACACGGAAAGGATTCCTTCTGTGTAGGCTTATGAATTTAAAATCCATCGCTGTCTTTAAAAGAGAGAAAAACCTACAGAGAGCTAGAATTCATATTATCCCATTTCTCTCTTTTCACATCAGTTATTTCATTTTATATTCATGTAAATATACCCCACAGATAAGATAAAAAGATAAGCAAATTTTGTAAAAAAAAAAAAAAAATCCTATTAGAATACTGTTGCTTTGAGAAGCTTGAATCATGGGTTAGATGAGTCCATTAATGTAAGCCTTGTTCATCTTTCTAAACACCTATAAAATGCTTTATATATGTGTTACTTGCTTACCTGATAGCATTGCTTTCTCAGAAAAAAATGAGGGCAGAGCTCTCTAACTTATGAGAAAAAGGAAAAATACAGTGAAGACATTTTGTACCTTTTGAAGGGCCAATTAAATTGGAGAACTATCTGGCAGTTAAATGTCTTTCGTGATTCTTTCCTAGTGCTTACTGTATGTAGCTCAAGAGAAGGCCAGCTCACAGGTGGAGCTTCCTGTCTGAGACCTACTGGGGTTTTTGTTTCTTTTTGCAAAGATTCTCTGAACTTTTATTAGCAACACACTGAACACCAGAAAAAGATGCTTTACCCAATGCAGTTTTCTGTAATCATGTAATTTCTCAAGGTAACAAGAATGTAACGTAGGTGACAGCAGATGACTTGTTTTCCTATTTTTTTAAGTGCTGTAATGATCTGAGAGACATGGGTGAGTTAGAGAAGTAGGAAGTACACAAATGAAGTCCAGACTCCTGTAAATGAGGTGTGACTCTTGTTTTACAGGAGTTGATCCGGCTCATAATATGCATAGGGATGTGTATGTGCAAGTTTTAAATAGACTTGAATAAATCAGATGGTCCTCTATAAGTTTCCCTCTGAAACTTAAGGATTTTTTCTCTTGGAAGTGCTTTAAATGTTCACACTGGCCCAGAATAGAATAGAAAAATGAAGATAGAAAGAAACAAAATGGAAACAACAAATGTGGTGATAGCCATTGTACTCTGGAGTTAAATGTAGGGAGATCCACCTTCTCCTGCAACATCTTCAGTTTCCAGTCTGGATTCCTTTAGTAACTTAGGTACCTGGGCTCTGCTTTCAAAAATTCCAATACACACTGGTAATTTTCCATATGAATTTATTTTTAAGATGTTAAATATCTGAAACATTTGGACAAATGCAGCCGATGCCTATGTTGTTATTTTACACATTGGTACCTCAAAAGTTGGCCGTATATCAGACACCGATAAATTCTTTAGAAAGAAAAATGACAGGACATGGTGAGGGCCTTGATCTTTCCCTCCAAAGTAACATACAAACATACATTAAAAAAACAAGCATGCAATATGGTTGTCATCATTTTCATTCAAATTTTCCTATACTTCTTTTATAGGTATATAAACTTTATACAGATATGTAAATACTGCATGTGATCTCATATGATATTGTTTCGCTAAATACCATGTTTTGAAGAATAAACAAATTGCTGTGTGTGGCATTTCTTCTCCCTGCCACGCCATATCCCATCTTGTGATTATATTGTACTCATGTATAACATTCTCCTCTAAGTGAATACACAGTTTATTTGTGAAGTTCACAGTCACTAAAATTCTATGACTATTATTAGATATGTCTCCCTGGCCTCGTGCATCTGAGTGTTGTTAGGATGGGATTCTACAAAGAGTAATAGTTGAGTTGCTGGGATGTATCTTTAATTCAGCAAACATGACCACATTGCTCTTTAAAAGTCACTGTAGCTTTCTTCCACTAGAAATATATGACGGTTTTAGTTCCTAAACTAAATTATTCTCCCTATCATTTAGTGATCTAAACATTATATTCCCATTATATCAATGTGGAATGACTATTGATAAGGTTGTAAATTACATGCTTTCATTGCTAAGCATGCTATCACAGAGATCGTGGAAAGGACATCTGTTTATAGTTTGATAGCCAAAGTTAGAAGGTAGAGTGTCACTTTGTACAAATTGAGCTGGGAATGATTTGTCAAGAAAGTCCCCCAACCTTGTCCACACACCCACAAATGATCAGACAGCATGGCGAGTTTCTCCTTGAGTATTAAAAATAAATTTTAATGAGTAGGAGAATTCACACATACAGAATCTGCAAGGAGTGAAGACCAACAACTATATTTATAAACTTTATCAAAGTGAAATTACTTTGTCTTTAGGGATGAATAATTTTATAGTTCATATTTCACTAGAAGAACAGCAGTGAATTATGTTATTCAGATCACCAATAACAAAAAGCGAACTCTGAGCCAAAATATTACTTGGTTCAAATAACCAAACTGTAAGCATGGGTAAACGGCATCAATTGAGAAGCACTTTTGTTAGAACTCTTTGCTCTGTTGTTGTGTTTACCCATTGGTTCAAATCAGCTTTACCTCAGGTGGCCAAGGACACAGCTGCACTCTGCTCAGAGCTCACATTACATTGCCAGATATTCCAAAGAGGAAAGACACTTTTAACTACACTTTAAGCTGAAGAAACATTAAAGAACTTTGGTGGTTCAGGAATGAGCTTATGTTGGCACCTGGAGTTCATAGAGTCAAGGTTTATAACCACAAAGTAGGAAACTCAATTCTGGCATCATCAAGAAGGTTTCTGCCCTCTACTCAAATCCATGGCACATGTTAAGCAGAAAAAAAGATGTTATTCACATGATATTCTCAGTATTTAACAAGGAACCTTAATCCAGTACTTAATATTTATTAAATAAATAGGGACTATTAGTTTGTAGCTCTGTAATGTTACCCAGATCTCTGCCAGCAGTAAGTTCTATCACTTTCATCCAAATTCTAGATAATAACAAGGAATATCTTCAATTGACAAAATAAACTTACAAGCAAATCATGTGGGAATCAAAATACATATTTTAGAAAAATCTTCTAAATGTCACACCATGCATTTGAGAAGACATATCCTTTACACAAATGAAAAAAATTTGACACTTTATGTGGAATGGAGAAAGAACACAATAGAACATACGGCAACATCCCAGTCACTTTAGCCATGTAAATCATTCCAAGATGTTGACAGTGACTCATGTTTGAAATCCTAGCACTTAGAAAGCTAAGGCAGGAGGAACTATTTCAAGTTTTCGGCCAACCTGGGTTACCCAGTAATTTCAGTCCAGCATGTAATACAGAGCGAGACCCTTATCTCCAGAAACATAAAAGAAAAAGGAAATTATTCCAATAGAATTAAGAAAGAGAACTTTCCTGTTTTATGTGCTTCTTATTCTGGAAACAAGGCTTATTCAATCCATCCTTGGACTTGTTGGGTCTATTTGTAGTCAGATTAGCAAATTATTTTTGGAATCATCAAGTTCAGAATCCAATTCCCTTCTCCAGCTACTGGTTTATAAACACCCAGGGAAAATAGACTATTAATGACTGATACTATTCTTGCCTAACAGAGATAGTCAAGAAATGTATTACAACTTTGTACAACTATTAATTGCTTTCACATTATCACTGCTTCCCACATTAGAGAGAATGATTAAACACTAGAAATGTGTGCAGCAGTGTTGTGACTCCTAAATACTCCCAGGTACTATCACATTGTTCTTATTGTCAATGAGAAGCCTGGGTATTGTTCCTCTTTTATTTTAGATTAGACAGCATGACACAGAAGGCCTTAAAGCCTACCAAAATATACCCGTCAAGGACATTCATATGGCTAATCTGTCACTGTAATGATTAGCTTTAAGCAACCAAGCATCCTTTTACTACTTGACTATCAGTCATTGTTTGACAGCCAGTCTTGTGGTCTTCATTTAAAAAGAAAACAGTTCCCAAGAAACCTTTCACTTTAAAAGTGATAAGTATAGTAAGTATTTGATAGAACAAGGGCATGGAGGGGTTGAATTCTCAGTCCTACATTTGGGGCTGGCAACTGGGGGACATTGTCAATGTTGCTTAGTTTCTTTAGACCTATCCATCTCTATTTCTGGGGAAATACTAAGATCTACTTCAAAGGTGATCTCACAACATTGATGTGAATATTCTGAATAATTCTAAGTCTCTTTTTATAATTATGACACAATTCAACTAACTTAGGTACCTGATTCAAAATGAGACAAGACAATGCATAAGGACAAATTAATATCTCCTTATTAAATCTTCATTAGCCCCATTAAGATGGCTCATAAAAAGTAGTAAGTTATTATATATATGAAAAAACGTATTTTCCCAATATCTCATATTTGACCCCTGTAAAGACAGATACACAGCTCTGGGGAAGGAAGAAAAGCTAAGCTTTACTTTATAAACATTGTATTCCAAGCACTGTTATAGGTCTTTGCAGAACTGACTTAATTACATGGGAATTGTTGCTACCAGTTTTACAAAGAAATAAATGCTCTAATTTAATAAATTTGTTAATCCCACTCAGTCAGTTCATGGTTCAAGTCCAGGCCTTACTGTCTTCAAAGGTCTTTGTGTTCCACTGCCTTTTGTGACACACACTGATGTGGTGATACATTGTGTATCAAATAAAGCTTGCATGAGGATCAGAGGATAGAGCCAGTCACTAGATTAGACACAGAGGTTAGGCAGTGGTGGCACGCACCTTTAATCCCAGTACTTGGGAATCACATGTCTTTAATTCCAGCACTTGAGATCTCATGACTTTGCTTGGGAAGCACACACATCTTTAATTCCAGGAAGTGATGGCTGGGTGGAGAAAGGTGTATAAGGTGTGAGGAGACAGGAACTAAAGGCTTTTCAGCAGAAGTGTCCCTTTCAGCTAGAGGCTTTTTCAGCTGAAGCCTTTTCAGCTGAGGAAGCTCATTCAGCTAGAGGCCTATCAGCGGAGGCCTTTATAGGCTGAGGAGTTGGCAAGGTGAGATGTGGCAGTGGCTTGTTCATTTGTGTCTTTGATATTTCAGCATTTGCCCCAATATCTGGGACTGGGCAATTTTATTATAAGACCTTTTAACATTCGAGCTACACACTGAGTTGCCTTGGCTCTATTATTTACCCATGATTAAACAAAGGAAACTCACTTTCTACTTGGCTCCAAATAGATATTGGTTTTTTCAACTGTTTGTAAAATGCTGCAACCCCAACCATTAGTGCAGTTTTCAGAGCAGAGTGTCTCAAATTGCTTTCCATGGAAACACAGCCTCACGGATGCTTGACGCATAAAACATCAGCCATTATTTCTCTCCATGGAGATTCAAAGTAGTTTAACAAATTAAGGACTCTGCATAGTCCTAAACCAAGACCATTAGTTTAATTTTCTGAAGCTCAGAGTGTCCTGTGATCATGAACTCCCTCCCCTCACCACACAGTTTAGATAACACCCAGGGAACTCACATTCTGCTTTGGGAAGTATCACTGTATGGTCCTCTGGGACCACAACCTCAGACAAATCTTGTACTACTGTACTATTGTACAGGACATAAAACTAGATCACACTGTAATAGAGTTTGTGTCAATGTCAAAGTGCAGCTGTATCTTCTTTGATAGGTAGCAAGCAGAGTTCAGTGCTAAAGTTTGCAGTCTTCTGAACATACCAGGTCCTTTCGAGGAATGTTCTGGACCACATTGAGCCTTGGTTCCCTGAGGGAAGGGATGCTAGAGTTGAGAGTGAGTGAGCTGTTCCAGAGGACAAATGTTTCTCCATCAGTTCATTTAGGGTTATGACAAGGGAAATATTTGAAATGTGAGAAGGTAAATGTGGTTACTATTGCATCACTTGAGCCTGTCATTTGGTTATCATGAAATACAGGGCTTATTGAATTCTGGGATGTCTGTGAGGCAATCCCATGTGTAGCATAGTGTATAAGGCCTAGGATCCTTGTTTAAAAAGAGTACAAGATGTTAGGGCTGGTGACAAGTTTCCTTATATCTGTCCTCACTTCTCCTATGATGGGGATAGCATTTAATTTCTTATAAAATGTCATTGAAGAAGAGGAAATGTATGAGCCAAGGAAAAATATGAAGAAAGCAACATTGAGCAATCTTTCACAACTCTACTTTGCTTAATTCTGAAACTGCAAATAAAAGAGAGGTGGCCCCTTCGTGACAATAGAAACTGACACCAGAAACAACCTGCCTTTGTTGGGGTGAGCTATCCTTACTCCATTCTGCCTGTGCCTAAGAGGTTAGTGCAGGCTTTAGGAGAAATGATCCCACCTTTTCATTTTGAAAGCTTCCAGGTAGATTTATTAGTGACAAAGTTAGTATTTCATTTGCCAAATATCCTCTACCCAAACACCCCTGTATCCATCTCTGTATTGGTTTTTAACTTAGTGGAGGAAAGTACATAAGCATTAGTGCCCATTATGATGGATAACCACAATGGTCAAATTAATGGGCTCTAGAATCACCTGAGGGGTGAGATTAAACATTTCTATGAGAGATTATCTTGATAAGGTTAACTGAGTTGGAAAGACCCACCCACTGAGGGTGGCACCATTTCCTGGGCTAAAAAACAAACTGAATACAATAAACGCCTAACACACACACACACACACACACACACACACACACACACACACACACACACAGAGGGAGAGACAGAGACAGAGAAAGAGAGACAGAGAGGAAAGTGAGAAATGATAAACAAATACACATTAACTACTTTTAAAGTTTCACTTCTCTGAAGAAAGGTCTCAAAGTTCAGATCTTTGATCAGCTGCTTTCAGATATAGATTTTTTGTTTTGTTTTGTTTTCACAAATGCAAAACTCTGTCTCCTCTTAAATCTGAACCAAACATCTGGGTGAAATCCAAAGGATTCCAAGCAAGCTTTACATGGTATTTATACAGACTAAATGAACTTTAGGCCATATGATTTGATCTAGGAACTCCAACAGTTCCTACATCCTTTTATTCAGTCATAATTTATAAGTATAACATGTTGACCCTAAGGACTTTAAAGTATCCTGCAAATGTCAAGAAAATGTTTGCTTTCCTATAAAATTCCAAAATCAATTCCTTTTTCAGATATTAAACCTAGTAGAGAAGAATTCATTCCCATATAGTTCAAAATCCAAAACTAACACAATTAATGTATATGATTAAATTCTTAGACAATATTTCAAATATAGATGGTGCAAAGCATTTTGGTGCTTAAGAGGAAGTTTCAGATTGTAAACCCTTTAATGGTTTGATGGCAAAATCATGCCCCTGAGGTGTGACAAAGAACCATTAGGATTACATGATACACAAATGAATCAATGGCTGGAGAGATGGCTCCACAGTAAAGAGCATTGACTTCTCTTCCACATGACCCAGGTTTGGTTCCTATCACTACCATAGCAGCTCATAACTGCCTATAACTCTAGTTCCAGGGGATCCCTTGTCCTCTTCTGGCCTCTCAGGCACCAGGTACACACGTGTTATACATATAGACATGCAGGCTCTCACACGTGCATAAAAATAATTTTTCTTTTAAAATGAATCCGTATAATATGCCTTCAAAGAAGAATTTCAATCTTACTAAGAGAACCTTCATCTTAATTTATAATGCATGTTAAAGAACATAATTTTCAGGGTATGTTTGGAGACTTGATGGGTTACCATGCAAAGACTGTTGCAATATAAATAATACACCAGGGATACTTGGAGTCCATCTATCTTAACCGGTAGGTGATGGGAGCAAGAAAATCATAGAGTTGAAAACACAGCATGGGCTAACCTGTAGCATGAAAGCCATTTCAAGAGGAAAAATTGTAGGTATGACAGTCTGCACTGAAATCACACAAGTATCAAATAAGCCAGGGTTGCACCCCCAGGTGTTAAGAACAAACCAAGCTCAAAGTCAGCAGGTGGAAGAAATATTAGTGACTAACACAAAGAGGAATTAAACAAAACCAAAAGAACAACATGAAGAAGCAATGAAACAAGTTGGTTCTTTACAACAATAAAGAAGATTGACAATCACTTAGAAAACTCATCCAGGGAAAAACAGGTTCCAAATTAATAAAATTAGAGAATGACATGATAAGAGTTACAGAAGAATTATCAGATTCTTTGGTATATTTTTTTTTTAAAAAAATTGTATTCTAATCAATTGGAAAATTTACAATAAGCAAAGAGATTGCAATAGCAAATAAAGTTTCTCATCTATTAAAAATAAGTCTAGGCACAGATAGATTCAGGATGGATTCTACCAGGGCTTGATGTTTTCTGGGAATTGAACTTAGAGGTAGGCAAATTGTCTACCACTGAGCTGTATTTCAAGCTATACCAAGGTTTCAGAGAACTAGCGTCTATGTACATCAAACAATTTCATTAGACAGAAATGAAAGATTTCTGGTAAGTTGTATAAAGCCAATGGACACCAAAACTAGGTTGAAAATGACACAAAAAAAATGAAAATAATGGGCTGAAATCACAAGATCCTCTTAAGAGGCAAGAATAGAGTCCAACTTCCCTGGCACACCCTGCAGAGAGTAGAGGCCAAAGGAACCAAGTTAAGCATAGTGAAGGCTGTGTCTGATAAAACCATAGTGAACATTATACAGTAAAAACTTACAGCATGACCATTAAGAGAACACAACAAGAACATCTACTTTCTCCACATTTTTGTAATATAGTCATTCATATCTTAGCTAGAACAATAGGAGAAATGAATAGAAAGGATATAACTAAGAAGAGAAGTCAAAGTATCATCATCATCATCAGAAAATATGATCTTGTACATTAGAAACCCAAAATATTCCACTAGAAAACTCATAGAACTGACACTCTCAGTAAAGTAGCAGGATACAAAATCAACATATAAACATCATTAACTTTTTTATATATCAATAAGCATGCTGAGATAGAAATCAAACACTCAAATCATTTATCCAACATCTGAACACTTCTAGTATTTTGGCGGGGGGGGTTTCGAAACAGGGTTTCTCTGTGTAGCTTTGCGCCTTTCCTGGAACTCGCTTTTGAGACCAGGCTAGCCTTGAACTCACAGAGATCTGCCTGGCTCTGCCTCCCGAGTGCTGGGATTAAAGGTGTGCGCCACCACCGCCTGGCTACTTCTAGTATTATGAGCAGGCAATTCTCAAAAGATAAGTACAAATGGTCTTTTAACATGAAAAAAAATGTTCAACACCCATCAATTTTAAAGAAATTAAAATTAAAAACACATTATAATTTTATCTGATCTCACAGTATCTATCATTGAGAAACAAAAGCATGATAGTGAGGATACAGCGGTTGTGGAGAGATGACAGGATGAAGAACCCTTCCATACTGCTGATCAGAATGCCTGACAAAGACCTGCAGGCCTTGATATTTACCTTGCTGTGTTTGTTCTTGCTATGGTCCAACTTTTTTTTTTTATGAAAAAGTTTGTTTATGCTATTCCCTCATTCCTCTGGTTTGGAGTGGGAATGCTTGTTCTGTAGTACTGATTATTAGAGAGACCAGGTGGGTTAGTGTGTTTAAATATATGATACACTACAGAAATCTCATTATGAAATCCAACACAGCAGATTATGACCGTATGCCAATAAACAAAGAAAATTTCAGTATTAGTATCTATATATATATTGTTTAATAGCATCTTGTTTTCTCAGCTTTGACTCAGCATAGTATTAATAACAACAATATAAATTTGTATCCCAACCATCTCCATGGTGCCCTATTCTATACTTATATTTCTTCTGAATTATCTTTAAACCTTAAATTTCAAGGGGCATGACCTGTATTTCAGGTGATACATCATCCAGAACTCGCTCTTGGGGAAAAACTACATGTAGGATCTGAATATGGATGGACCCTAATCAGATTACTACTCATCTTCCCATCTTGATGCTAGGCCATCACAACACATGTGTAGAAAGACTTGTTACTTACCTACAGAATGTTCAGGTCTTAGAGTTCACTCATTATCCAGAGTCCCATCGAAGACTTCACCTAAGCTCCATAGAGGGGGCTCTGTCTTGAATTCCTTTCATGTTGACTCAACTGAAGGTCAAAGTTCTTCCATCTGAAAGAAAGGAAAGCCATTAGTCTCTATTGTCCAGTCTGTCTCTTTCTCAGGTTTGGTGGTGGGGAATGCTCCATCCAGGTGCAACCCCTCTAAAGCACAGCAATGACCAGCAGGGCAAGATATCCCTAAATGTGCAGTGAGTGGCACTCACATGTTGGTGGTATCTACAGCTATCTAACAGGACATAAGACCCACTCAGGAGGAGGAAATTCATGCCTGACACTACAAACTGAGCCAACTTTCCAGGGCTAGCAAGGCCATGGAACTTAGAAAAGAATCTACAACCACCACTTTGCTAGCCTTATATAATTCCTTACGGCATTTTAAATTTTATCCTTGTACCCACAGATAAACGTAGTTGCTGCCCCTCATTAAGCAAGCTTTTCTTTAATAGTAAATGGAGAACATGACAGAAAAAAAATGCAATTGGGCACAATGCAGAGATTAACAGATGGTGGGGAGCCCAGACCCAAAGGAGACATCTACATCACAGCTCCTGTACCTGTAATTCAGGGAATATTGAGGAAGAGGAGGCAGAGGATTGTAAGAGCCAGAGTACTAATATGTCTGCTGGGATGAAATCTCTCCTGGAAATGGCTTCATAAATAAGACCAGAACAATGGCAATATTAATAGACATGCTAATACAGAACGGGGGAATCTCACAGGGTTATACCTCTAGACAAAGAACTATAGGCTGCATATGACTGATGGAAGAGGAAGGATTCGCCTCTCCCAGGAATGAGAGTCCTTATTGGTTATTCAATACAAAGCAGTCAACCCTGAAACCATATGCACACAAAAATATACTCAGTGGGTTGTATTTACATATTTGTGAATACACATATATTTATGAATAATAATCAAAGAAAAGGAGGACATCAATTTGAGAGGAGAGAGGGAAATAGGAGGGTCTGAAGGGAGGAAAAGGAAGAATGAACATTATATAACTCTATTTTAATTAATATGTGTAAAATTTTTGAAAGAATGATAACTATATGAGAAAATACTGTCTTGAAGACACTAATCTTATAAAAACCTGCTACTGTTTTAACACACACATATACACATACATTCAAAATAAACATTTCCTCTGTTAAATGTGCTCACAGGAGCAAAATCAGGGCCCTGCAAATGTTTCTTCCAGCAAGATCATTCCCCTTTAAAAAGCAGCAGTAGGAGTAACTCCCAGCCTCTCCAGCTGCACCGTTAGCAGCTCCGGCATTATCCAGCAAGTACATGTTACCAGAAACCTTCTGTCGTAGGTTCTGGAGGGATTTGGGGTTTAATCTGCATCTGTGTATATTTCAATAAAGCAATCAAACTCCAATTAGACAATTCCCAGGCTCAGATTGAACAGGTAGATGCTCTTATAGTGTGCAATGTATTGCCTACTCAAGAGTAGGACTTTATTGAATAACTATGCTCCCACTTGACCAATGTGTTGTAAATCACACAGGCTATGATTTCAAAGGACCCAAATTCAAAGCCCTACCTGAAACTGAGTAACCTGAGGTGATCACTTGCCTCCCCAAGACTTCGTGTAAGACAAACTAGTCATAATAGAAAAAAATCCACAGCTAGGTGGATTAGAACAGAGAGCCTCAAAATCAACCCATGCAGATATGTAACAGAGGCCTGGTCTTTGAAAATAGGACAATAGAAAAAGAAAAGTCTGTCTTTTCAAAAGATCACACTGAACAAATAAGCCAGCTAGGTGTAGACAACTAAAAATGGACAAAGACCTTATACCATACACATATATTAACTGCAAAAGCATCACATGGCTATACTTAAAACACAAAACTATAAAACATTGAGAAGACAACACAGAAAATTTGAGAGACAGCAAGATTTACATTGAGCCTTACATGTTATAACCACAGGGTTATAACAGTTTGCTAAAAGTAGATGCTTGCTCCATGAATTACATCATTAGGAGAATGGAAGGAAAAATCACAGACCAGAAGAAAAGGTTTAAAAAAGTCTGATAAAGTAATTGTATCCAAAATATAATATTGAGAGCTGCTGGTAGCCAAAGGCCATAGGAGTATACAGAAGGGGCCAACTAGAGTTCAAAAGATCAATTTATCAGAACCAAGGGTTCTGGGAGAGGACTAAGCCATCACACAAGGCGTGTTGGAGTTGCTGCCTTTTGAATGAATTGGCTGTTTCTTGTTGTAAACTTTTTATGCAATTACACTATGATATCTCTCCATTACCATGCATTTTCATAAAATGTATATATGTAATCTCGTGATTACAGCTCAATCTTGTGGGCACATATATCTGTGGGTGGTCAGGAAGATGACTCTTTCATTTAGTTGTATAAGTTTAATATATAGAAGATATACTAGGACACGCTTCATAGCCAGATCTACTGTTCCATGAGACTGTAGACACTCAAAGCCTGCTTTGCTTTGTTTTGTTTTTTTTGCTCAGACTAACACAGAAATTAATAATCTCTCCTCAGTCTAACACAAACTGCATGCATTTAGCTCATTTTTACCTCAGAGCAAGTTCGAATCAGACGAAAGGCCTTTCTATATAGAGCGTAAGTTTAAAACTCTACAGTTATGCACAAGGTCAGAGTCGCAGGTGTCCCACCAATATTACTCACACAAAACACCCTAAGAAAAGCCTGCCAATTCTTCACTTCCCAAGTCTGCTGATAAAAAGCTGTATCTCAGAGTTTGTCACACTGGGCACTGCACCCCCCTCCCTCTGGTCCCAAGACCGTGGAACCAAACTATGGTAATGGTTCTGCTCCTTACGGTCCAGTCTAGGAATATGCTATGACCTTGAGGGTTTTGAAACTTTTCTCAGGATTGCAAGGAGTCTCTTGTTAGAAATATATGAATAGTCAGGCAAGAGAAGAGTTAAGAATGAGAGCTGAAAAGAAGCTGCAGATTTAGAGAAACAGTAGAACAAAGGGAGAACAGCAGAGAGATCAGAAGCTTACTTGGAACAATAAAGTGATGGACTGAAAGAGCATGGTGTGTGTAGATTTATTGATATACCCTCAGATAAGTAGATTTATTCATAGGTAAGTAGTTTCCCTAGCCATGTTGTAGTGCCTTCCCTGGACTCTGGAAGTATGTTCTTCAGGGCAGGCACCAGAAAAGCTTTCATTAATATAAAATTAGACACAATGAAATTTAAGTTGCAATGATATGTTTAATGAGATTACAAGTATAGAAGTTCTGATGTAAAATGGAACTCAATAACCGTTTGCTTAATTTGAAAACAAATGTAAAAGGCTATAGTGTAGATACATGCCGTCATGTATCTGTGTATAGATGACGGATTTCCCAAGTCTCTCATACTCAAGCTCACAAAAAAATGCTTCCTGGTGATAATGTTCATGCATATTTTCTTCATGTCCATTCATCTAGTCATTATTTCTTAGGGAAGGAAGCAGTCCAAAAGGATTTCCATTTCACAACATGTCTGATTCTTTGTCTCCTCTAAGACTGAATAAATAATGAGTCACACTTTCTGAGAAAGAGGAGAGTAGTAATCATAAGTACTGAAGAAAGGGACATTTAAAATTACACATAAAATCATATATCAAACTTTTCTGGAACTTGTTACTCATGTAGCAGAGTTTTCCTTGTTGGAAAAATCAGACAAGGGATGAAAATATCAACTTGCAAAAATCCCAACAGTATCTGGTTACCATTTTCATAAGAGTAACTAAGGTTTAGCATATCTGACAGACTCATTTGTGAAGTAGGATGTACACAAGGTCAACAGTTCGACCTCACATTGGGTTAGAGCAGTCTATGTACCAGAAACACTTGAATTCCACTAGTGTCATGTCATGATTCAGGATTTTAAATTCTGGAAATTGTTGGTGTTTTTTTAATTCAGCTGTCCACTGTTCTTGACTGTGTGTGTGTGGCTTCATCTCAGCATCCCGTTCTTCTCCACATCCCTCTATTAAATGCCAGTCTACTATTGAGAGGTGTGAGCTTAGTTACTCTTATGTTTAAATCCTAAATGATATAAATTAACTTAGTTACTCTTATGCTTAAATCCTAAATGATATAAATTATCTTCATATTATGTTTTTAGCATGTTTTAACTCCCTGAGCAATAAGTTATGGGGAAATTTTTATTAATATCTCAGTTTTTCAGTAAGATGGATTTGGAAGACTCTATTGTTTCCTATCAACACAAATGACTGAACTACATCAATAAATTCAGCATATGCTACACCAACTCTTCTCCATCACAGATCTAAATGTTAGTTTAGAGTCAGCTCCAGACACATCAGAGCTCACTGATATGTCTAGCCCTTCTCTTCCCTGATGAAATATAAATATTAATGTCTGAAAAGACTTTTTCTCACATTCTATCTGACCTCTCAGGGGAGCCCAGAGGACAGAACCAGAGGGCATGAAAGAAGCAGAAACCACAAGCTGATGGGAAAAACAACACAGAGGTATGCACTGTGTTGTTGGGAAGCTTTCTCTTTGGTGGGAACATTTGTTATATCCTGGGGGGAAAAAACACATACATTTAACAATTTTTAAAATGGGAATATTTTTATCAAAGAAAATGCTTGCTCTACCTTGAAGTTAGAAAATGAAATTCAGAAAATCACCTAAACTAAAGCTATGGACAAAATGCACATGGTACCCATAGAGGCTCTGTGGATTTGATTTGAAGGATGAGCAAACTTTCCGAACAGATCTGGTGACAGTCTGGTTAGGTCCCAAAGCAAGAGAGACTGCAAGGGCGAGCTCTGCAGACCATCCTGGCAGAGCAATGGAGCAGGAAGCAAAGGAAAGTAGGCAATGACAGGATGTATGGCAGGAAAACAGGAGCTAAAATAGAGGCCACTTTGGAAAAAAGAACACGGCAAAGTTTCAGAAGAAGGAAGATTTAGCTAGAGGGCATAGCAGTTTGAATGAAAATGGTCCTGTAGACTCATAGGGACTGACACTATTAGGAGGTGTGTCCTTGTTGGAGTAGTGCGTCACTGGTGGTAGACTTTGAGGTCTCAGATGCTGTGTGGCACTCTCCAGTGTGGCACTTTCTTCCTGCTGTCTGCTGATCCAGTTGTAGAACTCTCAGCTGCCTCTCTAGCACCATGTCTGCCTACAGACCGCCATGCTTCCCATGGACAAACTTCTGATGTGTAAGCCAGCCCTAATGAAATGTTTTTCTTTATAAGAGTTGCCATGATCATGGTGTCTCTTCACAGCAACAGAAATCCGAACTAAGACAAAGGGTCTCTTGGCAGTGTGCTCTTTCTTAAGCAACGTGCTCAAAGCATCCTCATTTACAGCTTCATGATGCACACAGGTGATCTCTGATTTCTGCCTCTTCCTAACAACAGACTTAAGGACCATCTGCCTTTCAGCATTCAGCCACTGTGAGAAGTAATTGAACATCCATTACTGTAGCTTAGAAAAAAAGAGGTATGGATGTGGCCTCAAGTGATGGAGGCTGGTACCTAAAGGGGTGAACTTTGTATCAAAGATGCACACCTTCTGATCTTTTGTCCCAAATCACCTCCATATTGTGAATCACAGCTTTTATCCTGGGTGGGAAAAATTCAAAGGTTTGAAAGTAGGATAGAAATAGAACTTCCTTTTCAAAACTTTGGTTAACATTCTGGGTCTCCATCCTCAATGGATTTATTTTTTCCTGCTACTATTTCCTCTCAGTCATGGTACTGTCTGGGAGAATTAGTTTGAACTATGTCATCTTTTCTATCAAATGACTATGGGAAGGGACTCTATCAATACAAGCAGCTTCTTACCCAGCTTGGCGGTAAGGCATTCTTCTTCACTTGGCTACCCTCACACCATACAAAGCACACTCCATATGCTGAGGTACAGTAACCTGTAGGCTGCAGCTTGCTTTTGCACTACAGATTTTTCAATGCAATCACATGTAACACTTTATTTATAGATGTGAAAAGGCGCTTAAAACCCAATTACATAGTTGGAAAATGCATATCTCTAAGCAGATGTTGAAGAATTAGGAAGAAATTCAGTGTATATTTACAGAAACTCATGGAATTACTGAAAAGACTTATTTCAACATTCCCTGAGCAGTTCCTTTGGTTGTGACACTAGACTGCATTGGCCTGTGAGCCTAATACACACTTTCACAGTCTAAAGAAGAATACAGATGTGGTCCCTATGTGTTTGTTCTTCCTGTTTCCTTATGGTCCTAACCATGTGGTTAGTGACAAATGTTTCTTTGCCCAGGAATGATCTGACAGATAAAATTCCTTTCTGGAAGTATTTCTTGAGCCATTCTTCATTGGTGGTACATGTAAAAAGATTGTACTTTCACTATGGACCACTGTGGCTCTATATGATTGTATTATCCACAAACTACAGCAATTTCTCATGTTACATGCTCAAAAGAACCATATTAGAAATCTCACTGGGATTTGACCCTGGGAAATCCTTAGTCAATCTCATCTACTTTGTGAGCCAAGAGAGGAGCAGCATGAATAACAGAAATTCATCTCGGAGTTAAGGCCCTTAACTACCCCCTATGAGCTAGCCCAAACATAAATAAACCATTCATCAAAGCAACTTTCTAAGTCTGTTTCTCTTTCGTGATAGAATCATTGTTAGATCCTAAAAGCTAAGAGCCTACAGAGCCCTGACGATTTTTTTAATAAGAACATTTCACACAAAGAAAGATTCTTATTCTACTTTGCCATTAAAAACACCCTTCTTTGAGAACTCCTGGGCTTAATAAAAAACACTTTCTTGCCGGGCGGTGGTGGCGCACGCCTTTAATCCCAGCACTCGGGAGGCAGAGCCAGGCGGATCTCTGTGAGTTCGAGGCCAGCCTGGACTACGAAGTGAGTTCCAGGAAAGGCGCAAAGCTACACAGAGAAACCCTGTCTCGAAAAACCAAAAAAAAAAAAAAAACACTTTCTTTAAAACTCATGTATTTAACTTGAATATTGTATTAATGTATTTTTTTAGTTTTTAAAACACTTGGCGCAAGTGAAAACACTTCCAATAATAAAAGCACATGTATTATTTAGTCCCAGCATGGATGAGAGGTTGAACATGCTGTGTAAACCGTGAATTTTTTATATTCACCCTTTACTTCATAATGTAAATAATCATCCTAGCATTTTTAAAGATGCCAGGAGTTTGTACTTGTTTGGAAGCTCTTCTGGGTTGGCATGCCTTTTATCTTTTCAGAATCTTCAACAAGCTCAAAGAATTTAGAATAGTTCTCATAGATAAGAATGAGAATGCTGAGTTCCTAAGCCCTGGCCTACCTGCTCTTTTCCCCAATTCTGCCATATTAAAAAAAAAAAAATTCACTTATCGTTTTTTCATTGGTTTTTGTTTGTTTGTTTGTTGTTCAGTTTTTGAGCCACTCAGTCCAATTCATGGTGCCCACAGGCACACGGGTGTGTGGTCATCCACTGGGGCAGGGCAACCTACTAGAGGCTACTTCCTCAGAGAAAGTGGTTCTTCCTCTATTGACGCTGTCAGCTGCCAACAATGCCTCAGCTATAGGCGGAGCCTCAGTAGCTCCTTGCCTATCCCTCCAGGAATTTTCAACTGGCTGGATCTTCCGACGGTCTTGTAAAGGTGGCCACAGTCATTGTGAGCACATATGTGCAACAACCATGCCACATCCAGAAATGAGCATCTCATGACAATCTTCTCTATCATCCAGCTCTGACATTCTTTCTGCCTCCTCTTCTGGGATGTCCTGAGTCTTGGTGGTGGTGAGGGGTGGTAATTATGCCACAGTTTTTGTTTTCATTTGTTTAGTTTCTTTTCTCCTCTGCCTTCCTCCTTATCAAAACCTTATCAAGACTCCCAGGAGAATACCTGGTTTGACTCATTTTATGTGATCAGAATGGCAAGTCTGTCTTATCTTGTTTCATACAAATAAACTGTAGTTGTCAAATATGGGCAAAGAACCACTAGAGGAAGAGATATATCCACAGGCCCCCAGCGTCACTTTGCAGTTTCACTTATATGGTCCCAATATTTAGTTTTTGGAGAAGAGGGAATGATGGTCCCACTAAAACTTATGGATCAAATAAATCAATGCAGGGAGGGGTGCCGGAGTTCCTCTGATCTCAGTTGTTCACCCACTTTTTTGATGGGGTAAGGTATTTCTCTCTAGGCTTAATGGCTGTGATCCAACAATCTGGCTTTTTAGCAAACCCTTGTTATTCTAAATCTTTCAACTTACTTTGTGTTCTTTAGTTAAAGACTCCTGCCCCTCATGCATTTTTAGATTCTATTCCTACCTTTTTGATTTTTACAACTCCATCTCCTTATGGTTCATTTCAAAAGAGATGAATATATACACACCACCCCATTTGTAAACTCTAGCATATAACATGTAACACAATGTTAAAACTGTGTGGTTAACCATGTGGTGGTTTGCCACCATCTCCTTATCCCAGACGAGGATGTCCAACCGGAGAAGCGGTGTTAGGTAAGGTCACACGGCAGACAGTCCGTAGTCAGTGACATTTTACTTCCACCTTCCAGAAGTTTCCAACCCACTTCTCACTTGACTGGACCTTCATGTGGCTAGACAGAAAAGACTTGAGAATAACAGATGACCAAGTCAAGCCAGCCACATAGAGCCATGCAAGAGAGGGATGTCTTTCTAAGGAGATGGTTGCCTGGGTCAGGCCAACCTCCTACTCGGAACAATTTGCCACAGACAGTTTTATTCCAGGGATGGGGAACAGAAACAAACTGTCACCCTGTCTTTGGGAGGCTAAGGGCCAACTGTTTACTATATGCACACTGTTTTCTAGTTAAAGGATGTGGGAGGGAAAGTCAATATGAGATCATCAGCATCTCTCAGGAACTCACTGCATTGCAGAACAAAGTAGCACAAATCCATGATATTAGAGAATGGCAGGACAACAGGATACTGGGAGGAAAAACCAAAGATTTCTTCCTGTCTTTAACAGAGGAGGTGAGATTTAAGACAAATACTAAGGGATTTGATCAATTATCCCAAAAGAGAAGTGGAGAAGTATTTCTGCTGGAACTCAACTCCAGGTCCTATACTCAAAACATGAAACTATACCGTCAATTCTGGGAGACACCAACTGTGTGGTCATTAAGTTGGACAGACAGGAGACATGCAGTAGATAAGGCTGGAACAAGGTTGAGACAGAACTGTGAAAGGAGTAGAATACTGTGATGAGAAGTGTGAATTTGATTCTCTAAGTTAGAGGGAAGAAGTTATTTGAGGCTACATGGTAGCGTGCTCTGCATTTTGCTAACCAAAATCATAATGTAAGAAATATAGAAGAGAGATGAACCCCAAAGCCCAAGCAAAACAAACAAACAAAACCCTTAATTGTAATATAAGTAATGAGGGAGGAGAACAGCAACAGATCCAAACAATAAATATGGAAGTGCCTAACCATGCTGACTTATAAGCTCTGAGGCTTTCTCTAGAATGACACCAAAATCAGTCACTCTAGATATCAGAGGCATAAAGAGGACATCAGTGTTCTTATAAGATAACATTGTCAGCCACTGGTAAGAGCTATGAATCTAGTTCTTATTCTGGGCCCATGTGATGGATGGTGACAGACTAGAGAGAGAGCAGAAACAGACTGTGGGCAGAGAAGGAGAACATTTACATGTAAGTCAAAGTACATAAACATTTTAGCAATCTACCCCATAATTTGACAGACTCATTCTCCAAAGAGGGTTTGGATACCATTGGTGCTTTTAAGCTGAATTTCACGGTGATGAAACACATGTGTGCATAACATGTCCCCAAAGCATCCTAAACTCTAATGGGAAAAGCAATGCATTCCCCTAGATTGCATCAATCATAGTCCATGAGATCTCCACACCCATCAGACCACAGGGAAAATAAGCTAGGGGACATGAAAGACTAGACTAGTGTTTTTGAACTCACAATTCAAGGTCAAGATCAACAAGTTGACGTGGAAAATTTTTGAGCAAGCACAAGCAAGGAATCGAGTAGAGGAAACAGCAGTTAGTGTTGAATGCAAACCTCAGTGTCTACTTCCGTCCTTGTCCAACTTGCATAGATTTCCCATGAGGAGTCAACAAAGCATGGCATATCAAGTTGAGGCAGGACCAAGCCCCTCCCCACTGCTCAAAGCTGAGCAAGGTATCCCTCCATAGGGAATAGGCTCCAAAAAGCCAGTTCATGCACTAGGGATAAATCCTGGTCCCACTGCTAGAGGCCCCACAGACTGCCTGAGCCATAAAACTGTCACCCACATTCATAGGGCCTAGTTCAGAACCATGCAGGTTCCCTAGCTCTCAGTCCAGAGCTCCCACCAGCTCAGGTTGGCTGTCTCTGTGGGTTTCCCCATCATGATCTTGACCCCCCACTTGCTCATAAAATCCCTCCTCCCTCTTTTCGACAAGACTTAAAGAGCTCGGCCCAGTGCTTAGCTGTGGATCTCTGCATTTGTTTCTATCAGTTACTGGATGAAGGTTTGATGACAATTAGGGTAGTCATGGATCTGATTATAGGAGAAGGCCAGTTCAGGCACCCTCTCCACTATTGCTTGGAGTCTTAGCTGGGGTTGTACTTGTAGATTCCTGAAAATTTCCCTAGCATCAGATTTCTCCCTAACCCTATAATGGCTCCCACTATCAAGATATCTCAAAAATTGGGCTACTGGATTCTTAAACCCAATAATAGGTAAATGGAAATCTTTCTGTTCCTATTCTCTTGACAATCAATCCTCAATCCTTATTCTTCTCCCTCCACCTCTGATCACTGTTCAGAATGTCAAGACCATCTTCTGACCCTACAGTAGTCATCACCTGCAAAGGATCTTGAATGCCTGGCTGCTGTACTGAGGATTCTGACCTCAGCATCTGGTAACCTTCAAGATTTCTATTGTCTAATACTGGGCTCTACAGTACATCTGCCACAACTTCTTTATAAGACTTTTTACTCACATCTGAGTAAAAAAAAGATTTCTCCTATGCAGCCTATAGTTTGATCTGGGTAGGTATTTCCTCAGTGCCATCAATCTAAAAACACATCGAGTTTTAACAGTATTCTCTAGACAATCTAAAAATAATGGAACTGCAAGAGTCTGAGTTATAAGGGAATTGCATATAGGACCCTTCCTGCTCTTCACTCTCAGCACAAACCTTGCTTTATCTTTAGGAGTCCAAGATATAGGAAACCAGGTTCATCTCCTCAGAAATGACAGAGAGAAACTTGGAGCTCAGAGTCCTGTAGAAGAGGAAAAGGAGCTGCATGCACAAGCCTGTTGCCAAGCCTACAACCCCAGTCCCTTGGTGAACTCTTTTATTAGGCATTGTAAATGGCAGGCCAGTAAAGGTTTTCCAAGGAGAAGAAGGCCACTCAAGAGAACATAGGATTTCCATGAATTATTAAATCCTTGGTCGTCACTTCGCTCTCATCAGTCACCTTTAAACAAAGGCTGTAACATTTACAAACCACTGTGTGATGTGCACCGAACACTGTGTGCCTATTTACAGCAGCAAATTACCTTGAGAGGGGAGAGAAATCCCCTCTCACATTAAAATGCTCAGAAGCAATTAGCTGCCGTGTGTATAGCTATAATCTAAGTAAAATCATAAAGGAAAATAAGAATTATGTTCAAATTAAGTCAAACTTCATTCTACCTAGAAGTAGATCTGTATGTACATACACAAAAATATGTTAGTAGACAAATTGTATGATTCTTAGACTCATAGCTTTTATATGATTTAAATGTGTAGTGTTTAAAATACCTAATTCTCAAGGTCATAATGGCCCACTAAAGAGAAGGTGTGATTAAGATAAATTTTAATTTACTTGTATGCAAATCACCAGACAAAAATTTGGTTAACACCAGTATCCTTTTGGTCTATTATATTAAATATCTGCAATCTTTAACCGGAATGCTCTCTTTATGCGACACACATTTTTTTTGTCTGTAATACCAAGATCTGTGCAGAAGAGGAAATCCTGTTAAGTCCATCTGACCAGAGCCTTGATCCATTCCACAACTGCTCATATTATCTGAAAGACAGGGAAGCCCCGAGCTACCTGCTACAATCCTTCACCATTGTTTCCAAATCTTGTCTGATGCCACCATATCCATAGGACTGATGCTTAGCTTTGTGGGAATACTTAAGTCATTCTACTTTGCATGAAAAACACATAGATTTTCTTCAGACATGCAACTGCATACATTAATACAAACTGGACATTTAAACTTCCCGTATGAGTGCACCAAGCTTAGAACTCCATACCTAGTATATTTCAGGGAATATAGAAATCGCTCCATATTTGGGGTGACATATTAATATCCTATCCTCTACCCTAGCCTTCCATTAGCTAATCTTTTAACTTTTGTTTTCTTAATGTTTTGTTAACATACAACCAAGTGCATTGCACAGTAACATTTTCATACATTCATATCATTATATTTTGTCCTTATTCAATGTCTCTGCTGCTACCTTCCCATATCACCTCTCATCTCTTGCTTCTCCCCTTCCTTCCCTCCAATAGTTTTCCACTTGACTTTCATGACATATATATTCTCTATCTTTTCATGCCTTCTCATCCCCCTTTCTTTAGAATTCCACCTCTCCTCTCAAAGCTCCCTTTCTATTTTCATGTTCTACTTATATATGTACACACATATATGCAAGTTTGTCCTTCTGAGTCTGACTCAATTCACTTAGTATAATGACTCCAATTCTGCCCATTGTCCTGCAAATGTCATCATTTTAGAGCTGAACAAATAATTTGTATCTGTGGACCACATATCCAGGTCACAACTTCAGCAGCATCTACAGAGCAATACACTGGGCTGTAACACTTGCTATGTGGTGGTTTAAATAACAATGGACACAAAGGCTCATATATTTGAATGCTTGGTCATCAGGGAGTGGCACTACTTAGGAGAGATTGGAAGGTGTGGCCTTGTTGGAAGAATTGTGTAACAGGGAGTAGGGGGTGAGCTTTGGGGTTTCTAAAGCCTAAGAAAGCCCAAGTGTCTTTCTGTCCCTCTCTGTCCCTCTCTGTCTCTCTCTCTGTCTCTCTCTGTCTCTCTCTGTCTCTCTCTCTCTCTCTCTGTCTCTCTCTCTCTCTCTCTCTCTCTCTCTCTCTCTCTCTCTCTCTCTCTCTCTCTCTCTCTCTCTTCCTGCTGCCTACAGATCTAGTTGTGGAAGCTCTAAATGACTTCTCCAGCACCATGTCTGCCTGGTGCCACCATGCTCCCCATCATGATGATAATGGACTAAACCTCTGAAACTGTAAGCTAGCTCCAATTAAATGCTTTCTTTTCTAGCAGTTGCTGTAGTCATGGTGTCTCTTTACAGCAATGGAACACTGACTAAGACATGCCACTAAGTCCAAATGCAGCCACTATGGCTCAACAAGGTCCTGGGAAGTTTCCTCAGGTAGGGATCTTAACAAGACAAACAGGACACCTGCCTTATGGTATTTACAGTCTACTTGGGAGACAGACACTAAGTAAACAAGTAAATGTCAATATGATTGCAGTCTTAAATGAGATGAGGGAACAGGAAATGACTCTAAGTGGAAATTGGGGAGGGCTCACCTTAGAATGAGTCCTCAGGGAAAATCTCTTATTATTCACACTGATGCTCAAGAGATGAGCAATAGCTGTTACAGTAAAGGCAAGAGTACTTCCCACACAAAAATAGAGGCTTGGGAAGAACAGAGAATATGCAGGCACTGAAAGTCAGTCAGACGCTGAGAGAATGGCACCTGAGATTTGAGCCATGCTTCCTGTCTGCCGTGGAGACAGGACATCTGATAAACGTTGCATCTGCTTCCCTGCAGAAAATGAGGGCATTAGAGGAACGGAGACCATGCTGAGCTACTACAGTAACCCACACTAGCAGTAGGGTACATGAAGAAAAGTGGGGGCTGGGGAAATGACTCCGAGCTTCAGAGCATGCACTGGTCATGCAGAGGACCCAAGGTGGATTCCCAGCAACCACACTGAGTGACTCACAATTGCCTGTGTAACGCCAGCTCCAGATGTGGCAGGACTGGCCTCTGTAGGCACAAACACAAAATTCAAAACAATAAAAGTAAGTTTTCAAAGAAAGGTGGACAGCGTTAGGGTATATTTTGAAGAAATAAATATCTTAAGAATATGGTGATGAAATAAGTTTGCAAGATAAAGGAAAAGGAAGAAACGAAACTGCTTCTTAAGAGTCCAGTTTCACAAGGGGCTGAGAGGATATGCCACTCACCAAAAGGAAAAAATGTGAAGCTTCACACAATGTATTCCAATATTTGTTTACTTTAATGAAATTAACTAGTAAATATGGTCTTGAAGATATTTGAATAAGATTCACATATGTCATAGCAAAAATCTCTTGAGGATCCTGATTAACATGGCAGCTGTAGTAGATTGCCATGTCATCTCGATTTAGTGACGACTTAGGAAGTCAATGACAGGATCTAGAAAGGAGGGTGCCATGGACCAGGAAAAGTCAAAGGGAATGCTTCCTAAGGGTTCTCATGTCTCTGCTGACATTGTCTTTGCTAGACCATCCTGCAGTGCTATGAAACAGAAAGTGAGTTTAGTTAACATCATATCCCAGCTGCCAGGCACACAGGAGAGTCTACCCAAGGATGTCTGGGGCCCAAACAAGGAACCACATGTGTCCTTGGTGCTTTCATCCTTCTGTCCTGTTTATTACAAGGTAAGTGAAATATAAGATGGATGGTAGAACAACAGTCCTGGGAGCTAGAATTCAACAGAGCTGGAGCCTCAGTGCTCTACGGGAGAATTGTTCAAAATGGAGAATTATGTCCCATGAAATCATGTGTGAAAGGAAATACGCTATTTTCATTCAGCAATCGCTTACAAACCTTTCTTCTGCATCTACAGATTCATAGTCAAAAGATTCTAAGAAGTTCTATAAAGGAAGCCAAAAGAAAAGAAGAAAAACAGAAAATGGGTGCTTTATAGGGGATATGTATATCTATATAAGTATATACTATATGTATATATAATTATACATCTATACATATATGCTTATAGATCTATGCATATATGCTTTTCTATATATGTATATATACAGTTATATATATATATATATATATATATATAAATCCTAGAGCACAGTCAATATCAATTTTTATAAAAAATTAAAACTGGCAGATTTTCTGGCATGTTTGATCTTTTCAAAAGGAGTTTTCCATCCCTGACAAATCATCAGTGAGAAATAAGGCAATTGCTAAACATAACCAGAAATATATTGTGGCATCTATCACAGTAATCTATGCAGCTAAGCCATGAAAACCATACCTGTTTGGCATGGGAGGACAGAAAGGAGAGATCAAAGCATGTAACAATTATGTCTGCATCTCCCTGTCATAGGAAATAGTTCCTACTCAGCATTTATATGAACATAAAAGCTCAATGTATAAAAAATGTATACACGTGTGAGTTTCATTTGTATAAATAAAACACATGCACATTGACATTTAAATTGAAAATTTAGCATTATGAAAGTAATTAACAGAAGAAACCACACACAAAATGTCAGTGGTTTGCTTCTGTGAAGCAAATAATGGGGCTGTCACAGAGTAGAATGGGGACATTTCTAGGTGTTGTGTTGTATGCTCCAATTTAACTGCCTATGTGAACCTGGAAAACAAAGCTATCCTCATAGGCTATGTCTATTCCCTTCAGGAATGATAGCTCAAGATGCCAAAAATAAGTAGTTGTTTTAAAATCTCTATAATGTGATTTCTAAGGCAAATAGTATACTGATTGAACATATATAAATGAATATATCTATAAATACATTCATTCACACACAGTGGGACTATAATAAACTGACAGTATAATAACCATAAGACATCAGTACTGTCCAAGGAAACAGTTCATACACTAAGTTTTTTCAGACTCCATTAAGCAGGAAAATTGTAATGATAACAATAAGAAGCTTGTATGTGAGGACTGGGGACATCTTAGCAACAAAGATGCTGTCAGCAAAGAAGTCGATGGGCATGGACATAAGAGAGCAGAGGAGACATCAGGGGCTTCAGAGACCATTTAAGTCCAGATGTAAAATTCTGGAGGAAACAGCTACAGTAATACTCAGATGCTTGCATTTTCAAATACATTATCAAAAAGCCAAGAAAATTTAAAAACAATGGGTTAAACTTTCAACTGAAAAAGTTATGACCAGAGTTTTTGAAATTATAATTTATCAGGTTAGTGAAAAGGAAAACTTACAAATAACACAGAAAAAAAGGAATGATGTACTTGTGAATATATCTTTATGTCAGAAAACTAACTGACAAAAATGTAAATGATATTCCTTACGTAGCAGAATTAGCTGGGAAGTCCTAAATGATATCTACAGCATCTAAAACTGAATAATGGAGACAGAGCTCGGTTGCTAGAGTACTTGCCTCGCACGCATGAAGTGGGGGCTCAATGCTCAGTACCATATAAACTGGGTGTGGCAGTGCATGTCTGTATCACAGTACTTAGGAGGTGGAGGAAGGACTATCAGAAGTTCATAACAAGTTCAAGACCAGCCTGAGCCAAAAATTGGAAAGAAAAGACATTAGCTGAAGCAGAAAAGAAAGCACACACAGGGTGACAGTGGAGAAAATGTGAATGGTTGACAATAAAGAAACATCCCATTGTCTACCATCAGGGCAAGGGAAAGAATGGTTCTTTCACCGTGGCTTTAACGTAAATGGGCAAAAGTAAGAGAGTCAAGTCAGAAAGACAACTGTGTTTTCTGTAATTTGAGGGTCTTATGCTGTACACAGATACAGATATAGGTACACACACACAAACCCATACACACAAATACATAAGAGTCATGAAAGTAGAAGCAAGAATATCTGAGAGGACAAAGGTGGATGAAAGAATGGGGAGAAGGTGACAATGGTCAAAAGACCTGATATACTTGCTCGGAATGTCTCAATAAAACCCATTACTATGTACAATAAGTAGATAACAATAAAAAATGATATATCAATTTCAGCTTTTTTAAAGATCATAGGATTCTGGTGAGACTGGAAACATTCCAAGTAGTATGAAGAAGAAGATATGGAGAAGAACACGAGAGTAGTTCTTGACAAAACATGCTCCTATGTCCCATGGCTCAGTAGCCTCATGGTGGCAGGTACAGCCTTAGAGACTCTCTCATGTCCCTTAAGGAGGGACATGGACAGAAACTATAGCCTCGTGTACATTTACAGGAGGACAAGAATAGCTTGGGTGTTCTGTAAGTGAGAATTCATAGGGATGTGTGCCACAAAATCTGACAATCAAGTAAATGACTAGGCCACACAAATAGCTGTTTGAAAAATAACTATTGTGAAAAAGTGCTATGACCCAATTCTATCTGTATAAATTAAATATATCTAATAATCCTTATAATAACAAATATAAATACTATGTACTAGACATTGTCCTCAATATTCCATATATACATGTGTGTGTGTGTGTGTGTGTGTGTGTGTGTGTGTATTTTATAGTCTTCTCAACCAGACATTAAGATGGGCACTAATCACTACTCTCACTATCTAAATATAGTCTCAGGCACAGACATGATGAACAATTAGCCTGAGGTACACTTGCCTAGTGTGTGGCAGAGTGAAGGCCTCACCCAAGCAGGTTTTCATCCTTGACTACTTCACTGAATACCTTGTGAAAAGAATTCTACATATTCTTCATGGATAAAATTCATCTTAGAATGTTTGCTAAAGGCATTAAACAAACTGAACTACAAAAGTAAGGGGAGGTAGGGTGAGGCAAGGACAGTAACTATAACAAAGACCAGGAACTGAGAGAAAAACAAAACAAAACATAGCAGTCAAGAGATACCAGTACTGATTAACTGTACATTAATCATTGCATGTCATGGCTGATCAATTCCACTTTCCACTTCTACATTTAAAGCAAAGAAATAAATATAAAGAGTAGAGTAAGAAAAATGCCAATTAAGAGCAGTTATCTTAGTTAGATCTGTTCCTTGGATAAAATACCACTACCAAAAGCAGTTTGGAGAGGAAATGGTTTATTTCATCTTCTAACTCTCAGGTCACCCTTTATCCCTGAGAGAAGACAGGAAAGGAGCTCAAGGCAGAAACTGCTGCAGGTGCCATGGAAGACTGCTGCATCCTGGCTTGCAAGTTTGCTTCCCAAGGCTTGCTCAATCTGCTTTCTTATACTATCCAGGACCACCAGTCAGGGGCACCACTCAGTGAGCGTGGTCTTCCCACATCAATCATTAATCAGAAAATGTTCTAAACATTTGCCTACAGGCAATGTGATGGTGGCATTTTCTTAAATGACATTCCCCCTTCCAAATGACTCTACTTTGTGTTAAGTTGACAAAAACTCAGAATAGCAAGACAGGTACAAAACAGTTTTACTTGCAGCACTGAGGAAAATTGCCTTCTGTGTTTGTTTTGTTGTTGTGTTTTTTTGCCTTTTTTTGTAATCTTTTTTTGCCTGAGTTTCAGAAGAAACAGTAATCTCTTTCGATAAAAGAAAAAGACAAATATGAACCAACTAATGGCTCACTTGGCCCGTCAAAAGATGAAACATGCACATCCCAGAGCCCTCCCCAGCTTGTCAGATGTGAAGGCTTCTAAGGACTGGACATTCCAAAGCCTGGATCCTGCTACATCGTTTCAATGGCTCTCAGCTGACACTGAGTCACTCCAACAGCGAATTCCTATAAAAGGCAACAGAGCACTCTGTCTTCTGCACAGTCCGCTCTTTCATCTGTTAATAGTTTCTTTTTAAGAGTCTCACTGAAATTTACATTCCTTTGTGCAGAAACCACAGCTGGTGTTATTTTGCATGTTCCAAATTCCATCCCTTGAGAACAGATACCAGACAGGCTTCTATTAAGTGCTTGTTAACTAAAGGGAAATCTCAAATGCATAGGTAAAGTTTGTCCTATTACCTTTCAAAATGCCACTGCCTCCTCTGTCAAATCCCTGCCCCAAATAAAAATTATAACAGAAAGTCCTATAGACATACTGAAACCGAAGATTCGGGTGAAGGGCCAAAGGAGACAAGGCTGTAAACAGCTATGTTGATAATGAAGAAAAAGACACACTCCTCACTCTAAGACAGCAGAGAGCATCCCTCATTTCAGAGCACACTGTTCCAAGATAGAAAGGGATGGAAGGGATGGGAAGGAGAGAAGGAAGAGGGGCCATTGCCAAGTCAGTCTGCTCCACTTAAAACCAAAACCACATGTATATTCATGCTTATCTCCATATGTGCATATCATACCCACACACATGCATAGCACATTCAGCTGACATGCAGTACTCCTCTCATTTCATAAGCCAACTTGAGCACCAGGTTTATTTGTAATATTTAATGCTGTTTGTCTCTACGTTGCTTCACAAAGCATCACATTTTAGAATATGACTATGGTTCCAAATTTTTGCTTTTTGAGTTACTCTATTAACAATAATTTTTTTTTTGGTAACATACTTTTTACCCCCTTCAATTACCCAGAGTTCTTGGTACAGTGGCTTGAAAGCTCTGGACAAAAGCCCTGGCGTCGTTTGCAAAGGAGTGAGCACGAGAGGAGCACTTGGCTTGATTTCCCCATTCTTCCACTTGCCTTCCGACGGCAACTGTGAAATTTGTACTGAATGAATTGAGCAGCTGTCTGGTTTGATTGCAGCTTCAGAGACTCTGTGCCTCTGACCTCCGCTGAATTGCTGCTTTATTGCTATTTGCAGCAACTGTTCCCCAGTAAATCACAACTTCTGTCCCTATGGCAACCACATATACCTGAGATGATACTGCCTCTTTTTCTGCCAGCAGAGAAACACAGTGATGAGAGGAAATAATCAATCTGCCTAGTGACCTTTTCTGCTTTATTATGCCTTGATCTCGCTCGATGCTGGGCATTTTCAATTAGGGATCTCCATACTGAACCCGGCAGCTGCGTGCACAAACATGTTTCTTCAGCAGGTGTAAATGAAAGACAGACATGCAAATTACTTGACCCTTCCAGAAGGTTCCTTCTGTGTAGGAGCTGAAGAATGCTTGTCTTACGTGTACAACAGAAGAAGAAAATTCTATGACCAGGCATAATTTCTGGAAATGCTATAAAAAAAAATAAGACATCTACTTTTGCCGTGGCTCACCATCATCTCTCAGTTGTTTCAAGTTCCCCTCTCTAGATCAGTACATAAGAGAATGTTATTCTTAGATAGAAACGCCTAATGACTTATGCAGAAATTCTACAGCCTTAAATTCCACCAGGACTTTGCAAATTAGAACTTGGGGTGAATGATAATATTACACATGAAAGACTTTCCATCTGAATGTTAAATTTGAAAGCCACTACAGAAAGACTCTGCATCTCTCTCTCTCTTTTCTCTCTCTCTCTCTCTCTCTCTCTCTCTCTCTCTCTCTCTCTCTCTCTCCCTCTCCCTCTCCCCCTCCCCCTCCCTCGCTTCATCCCTCCCTCTTGTCCCCCCACCCCTTAGTAGATACAACCCTAGAACTCTGTACAAGAGACAAGATGTTGAAAAAAATGAGGAAAACAGAATTTTGCCTCCCAAGGAAGAAAATTAAGAGGTCCCAAACATGGGGAACAGTACTGGTGAAGTCTCAGGGTAATCACTACTGCAGACCACCTTTTTATTTTATATGATCTTACAAAAGATATGAATCAAGGACATTTTTCCTCTATGATTTCATTGTGTTTGGAAAAATATTTACAAATATACAATTCCCAATGGGTAAAACTTTTAAAATTTCAATGTAGTACATTACTCTTAGAGTATTCATTGATTTAAAATAGGGAAAAAATAGTTGCTTGTGTATTAAAATATAAGAGAGGGAAGAAGAGAGAAAGAAGAAGAGGTAATGGGGTAGTGTTCCTACTTTAACATCCTTGGAATTCTGGGATATGACGCTAAAAGCAAACCATCGGAGCTCCTTTTTGTATAATAGATCCCTCAGGGGAAAGTTGTGAAGAAAATTTAAAGCCTAGAAATAGGTGCTTAGATTCTAGCGTTAAGACACATACATACATGCATACATACATACACACTTAAAGGCAGGTCTACCATGATTCTGGAAAACTTAAAGGAAGCATAAGAAGAAAAATAGCAGGCACATAAGATGTTAGAACAGGACCGGATTCCCAGAAAGATAAAATATGAAGTGGACTACCTACCCTTGCTTGGTATTAAGCAGCCCTTGAATACCTGGTGTACTCATTCCCTGCATCAGAAGCACAGAAATGCATTTCTCCACTTCTCTGAGTTCCATTGTTCCAAAACAGGTTGACAGGCTGGAACATGGGAAGAGGTAGGGGGAGGGAAAATACAAATGGGGCCCATATAAGAGTTCAAGATAACACAGTATTATTGATCCAACCAGGAATCTGAGCTGCAAGGGGTCAGCAGGGTAGACAGAAAGAGTCAGGGTGTTGGAGCCAGTCATCTAGAAGCAAGCGGCATAACCAGCATACCTGGAAGGCTCCTTTGACCACAATTTCCAGATAGACCTATATAGAATCAAAGAATACCCACTCCTCAGTATTTAGAACTTAGCAGTTTTGCACATTTTGTCTCCAATTCTCCACTCCTTCCTCTATGTACAGCCCAAAACAGGCTATTCCTCCATGATAATCAACTAATCAATAGTACTTTCTCTGACTCCCTCACCCCTCTCCCTCAGCCATCTTTCTCTGGCTAGTACCTGTCATACAGTCCAAAGACTCAAGTCACATTGCCTTTTTCTGCATCAGCCACAGTTGGCCTTGAGTACATGCAACTGGCCAACCACCGTAGTCAATGAGGTACTTCTGTACCTGATTTTACCACTATAGGCCTATGTGAGAAACATGAACAAGATTGACATATAAATGAGATTTACCTCAGTTGCCACTATCTAGAGACATCATCTACTCCTACTGCAAAACCAATAAAAGTAATATCTTTCCCTTCACGTTTCAGCATGATGTGTTCAAGAGAATGGTTGAGCTATATTGCCCACTTGTTAAATTTACTCTGTCAAGTAAAATTAATTTTACTAGTGTTCTTTTACTGCCTCCCTCCCATGGTCACCAGAAACATGCTTCTTTTGAGCATCTGGCAGCTCTAATCCCAAAGTCTCAACTTAGAAGAACATGGATTTTATCTAGCATCTTAGATTGCCTTGCAAATATAGCACAGGAATGCGTACACATACAATAAGCAAGCATACATACATACACCACACACACACATTTACACACATTTACACACTTACATAATACACCACATAATACTACTACAAAGACATGTGTCACCCAGTGGAATGAGGCAAATAACAGGATGTGTAGAAGCTTTTCTCAGTATTTCTAAAAATGCCTGAAGAAATCATATTAGTTAAATATGATATATAAAAGTATATTATATACATATGCATATAGTTTATATGAAATTATGCCACTTGAAATGATAATGCTCTCCCTAAGATCCATAGACTGTCTAACAAAAGCTCCAGTGCCAAACATGAGAAACCTCCTTTCAAGTTGTTGGTTTGGGAAGTCCAAGAGACTCCCCAGACAACATAGGCTATTGCTGTTGCCCTTGGTTGCCTCCCAAATGTTGGAGGTAAGTCTCATTGCTGAAGACATCTGTATTCTAAACGCAGGGCTTGGAGAACAGATCTGGTTGACCCAAAAGCATACTCCCTCAAGACTAGCCATGATGCCTAAAGGTGCTGTGTGAGCCACCAAGGGGGGAAAGCATTTAGTAGTCTTACCTGGCTGTAACACCTGTGAACAATAACATTGATCAGCACAGCAAGAGAGCCCTAAAAGTTCAATAGTGGCACTTACATCTTGGATCTAACCAACAGTTGTCTATTTAGACTCAAGTCCCACTCAATCAAATTAAAAAAAAAATATTCCATGCCTAGTACTAGGAAATCCATGTTGAGTGAGACCATAGATTTTAGAGGAGAATCTACTACTGCCACTTTCCTAAGCCAGGATAATTCCTAACTGCATTCTTACTACTTATCTTAATATCCGCAGATAAGTGTAGCTCTCATCCTCATCAAAGAGGCATCCTACCCTAAAAGAGACCATTATAGAAAGCCCCAAACTGGTCAAAATGCAGAAAATGACTGTAGGGTGAAGTGCCAATTGATACATCTATAATACAACTCCTAATCTAAGGGTCAGAGATCATGGAAGGGAGGGTAGAAAGATTCTAAGAGCCAGAGGACCAGGAAGTCTGCTGCGATATTGTGTACTTTGCAAATGACAGGAAATCTATACCCAAGAAATCTCAACAAAAATGGCTGCTTAAATAAGACCTAAACAAAGACAACACAAGTCGGCATACCAATGTAGATGGGGGAAATTGCATAGGGCCCTAGCCCTAGATGAAGAGCTACAGGCAAGTAAAGAGTATATAGAGAGGGAGGATTAGTCTTCCCCAGAGATGAGCACCCTAAATAGTTATCCAGTCACAAATGGTCACCCCTAAAAAGATATACATACATGCAACATTAAATGGGCTCAGCAAGTTTCATTGATATATTTCTTCACTTATATACATGTATGCAACAATAATAGATAATAAAAGGCCATGAATTTGAAAGCGAGCAAGATGGGGGGATGATACAAATTATATTTTATTTAAATTTAAAATTACCCAAAATTCCATTTTTAATGCTATTTGTTTAAATAATTATTTTAGCTCATTCAAACTGCATCCAATTAGCTAATCCAAGGTCAGCTATGAAATGTGTGTTTATGTGGAGAGTGAGGCTCCGCACTTTGTGCTCAGCACCCCTCATTTGATTCCCCAGCATGTTGTAATTCTCTATTGTCCTGACTGTGGCTCTGATGGAGAACTTCAGGGACATCTACATTAACCCTCATAGTGTCTCCTGAGCAACAGATTTTAATGGCCATTTTCCCTTGAGTAGGCTTTGAAGTACTTCCCATGAACACACCGTTTCATACATTCCTATACTGGAACATTAGTTAACCACAGTCTAGCTGACTCTTGGGCAAAAGCTCTTCATATATAACATTTCTTTTAATAGGAGGTTTATTTTAAAACAAAAATTATTGCTCAAGGATAAAGGGCCCATTTTCCTGTCACAGTTAGCACTTTAGCAATCTTTGGGGTATAAGGAAATGATGGAATTTAAATTATTAGAAAAGCTTTTATAGCTGCCACCTACACATGTACAAGGGTATTTTTATGCAGGCTTCCCTCTGGTTTACTTATTAAGGTGTTTGACTTCCCCAAGGCTAGTGTTCTTTATAGCGATCCCCTTGGTTTACACATATTTGTTTTGAAGTTTCTGTCATAAAGAGACCGTATTTCTGATACTCCACTGCATCTAAGAAGCCAAGCAGCTCCACTTGGTGACTGAACTCCAGCTTGAAAAAAGACATGCTCCACTTTCAAACATGAGCCAGGTAAAGTTTGTACACTAGCCTCAGCTTTCAGCTTTCAAAGGGATATTGATGGCACACCCAGAAGGCTTTGAAAGGCCCATGATACAGGTACAGCCTTCCATCAGTCTCTCGGTGGCCTCAAGAAGTCATTTTTGCCAAGGACTGATTGAACTTTATAAAAACAAGAAGAAAAAAAAATCAAACACACAAAACCACCCACTTGTAGACTTGTCTTTGCAAACTTAAGGGTAAAGGTCTGAGACTGATTTGTGTTTTGGGATTATTCTAGTCTCTCAGGTTCAATTCTGTCTGAAGTGGTTTTCATAGAAAGAGTCGCCTTTATTGTTGTTGAGATATGTCAGCTACTCAAGACTGGCTGAAAACAACGTGACACATTTTCCAGGATTCTCACGGCCTGTTTCAAGCTTCAGAACACAGTATCTATCCCTGGAACCCACAGGATTTTTAACCCAAGGCAGAAAAAACAGTTCAGTCGCATAGAATTTCTAGATTGTAAATGCAGGTTTCCCGAGTGGTACTGGGATGGACAGCTCTACTGTGGCTCACTGAATATATTCCAAATATGCTGTGAGCTTCATGGAATGTTAGAAATATGCTACAATAGGAAATCAGGATGCTCAGAATTGAAGGTAAGTATGTGTTCACACACTTTTCCATCTCCCCTCCACCCTCTGTCATGTGATTTCAGCAATTCTCAAACCAATAAGACACAATACCTCATCCTTATATAATCATTTCTGAAAATGTTGACCATTGAGATAAATGATGTACTGTCTTCAAGAAACATGAATTTTAAATAAAATTTCATTGGAGTGATAGAGTGTATTAATTAGATAGGTGATGCTTGGAATTCCAGTTCAGAGTTTTAGTAATGCCCCAGCTATTGTGTGACACTGGCTAAGTTGTTTAACCTCTATTTTGGTACAAAGCACTACCACCAGATAGCTCTAAGGATTATACAAAACTGCTAAAGTAGTCAATAGAATTCTGTGCCACAGGGCATGCTTAGCAGGTGGGCTTATTACCCTAAACATTAACTTTGTCACTTTAAGTTCAGTAACACACACATCACAAAAGACTCAAAATTTGGTGTCCTGCTTTGCTTTCTACTGCTGTGACAAAGACCATGACTAAAAGCAATTGGAGAAGGAGAGCGTTCATTTCATTTCACAGCTTACAGTCCTTTGTGAAGTTAGGGCAGGAATCAGCAGACAAGAATTGAAGCAGAGACCAGAGAGGAAAACTGATCACTGCTGTGGCTCACTCATCTCACCTTTTAATACTTCCCAGGACCACCTAACCACTTAGAGGGCATACCATCACAGTGGGCTGGACCCTCCCACATCAATCATTAATGAAGACAATGCTCTATACACTTGTCTACAGGCCAGTCTGACAGTGGCATTTTCTCAAGTCCCTTCTTCCAGGATGATCCTAGCTTGTATCAAGTTCACAAAAACATAACCAGAATATGTGAGCAGAACCAAAACTTCTACCATGGAAAGCAATTAACCTTCTCCCATATGGAAGTTGGATTTAAATGAAAGTAGAGAAGCACCCCCAAAGATGTTTGTGTAGAAACATGGAATTCTGCTACAAGGCCCTAATTCACTTTGAAATAGCACAACACGAGTGTAACATTCTACTCGTGCCAACTTCAGCTTTAGGAATCAGCAGGGACCAGACCTGAAGAGCCACTAAAGGTGTCTGCTGCAGGGGCCCCTGGTCTTGGTATCTCAATAAACACTTGACACTTTGCTAGCACAGAAGCTAGTGATTTTCATTCATAGAAGCAGAGTCTTTTTTGTATTCAATTCTATCTGATGAGTATTAGAAATGAGAACTCATTAAAAGAAAATGAAAATATTTTTACTGTGTACATTGGCTCTAAGATTGCTAAACTAGTCTCTAACTATGCAAGAATTGGGACTAAGAATCCAACCAGGCTTGCATCCCACAGGAATAGTATGTCTGGAAAGATTTCTAATGGGTCTTGTACATAGCCATTGGTTTATGAGATTCTCACTATAATGTGTCTAAGATATAGGAATATAGACCCTTACCTTAGAAATTTTGTTGATCTGCTTACTAAAATTTCCAAATAAGAGCAGACAGAATTTCACTGAAGTTAGAATACATGATGTAGGAATTATTGTGTGCATTCCTTATCAATGAATAATTATGGAATAATTATTTCCATATGTAGAGACTTCCACTGGGTGTTTGTTTTCAAAACCTTAGAGCAAGGCTGTGAGACGTAGAAAGATACCAAAAACTATCTGCAGCCATGGGACTGCATTCTCCAAATCCAGTTCACGAGTAGCCTCTGTCACCCACTGTTTTCATTTGAATCCTCCCATTCAATAGTCAAGAGTAGCCACAAGAACCAGCCAGCCTCAGGTACAGATGCCTATTTATTAGAATGAAGCCTGATAGCTACATGGCTTAGTGAGTTAGAGTTCAAGGCCCCCACTTACTAGCCTATAATAACTATCAACTTAATGTACCTTCCTGAATGTCTGAGGTCCTACATCAGAGAAATGACATTTAAACAGTATCAGCTTCATAGATGATGTACCAGTTATGGTGGTTTGAATGAGAATGTTCCCCTCACCCCATAGGCTCATATATTTGATGTTTGGTTCCCAGTTGGTGAACTGTTTATGAAGGATTAGGAGGTGTGGCCTTGTTGGAGGAGGTGCATCACTGAAGGGTCAGCTTTGAGGTTTCAAAAGCCCATGCAGGGCCCATTTATATTTATATTCATATTCATCCACCCCGCCCCCGCCTCTCTGTCTATGAATCAGGATGTAAGCTCTCAGCTACTCCTTCTGAGCCCTGCTTGCCTGCCTACTGCCATGTTCCCCACCATGATGATCACTGACTAACTCTCTAAAATAGTGTGCAAGTCTTGAACCAAATGCTTTCTTTTATCAGTTGCATTTGATCATGATGTCTCTTCACAATAATTAAGACATTAATGAAATTAAACCCATGAGAACTTACAGATTTTTGCCTTTACTGTGTAAAGGACTATTATGAAGTCTCCAAAAAATCCCACCAGAGACTTAATTTGGTTGGTGATGATGTTGGCATCTCCCAGCTGTACAGTAAAGGCTGTTTAATGGCCACTGTGTCCATTTTACTTGTGCCTGGAAAGCTCATGTAGGATTCTATTTGATCCAGTCATGGATTTATGGAGTGTGTCATGGAGACACACAGTGTGTCTCTCCAACCCAGATATTAGGCAGGTCAGAAAGTCCTACTTCCTCCTTGGTAGAGTCATAGCCAACTCCTCCCTTTCCTAAATCTCCCTTTCCTGATCATCTTGAGGTTCTCTTCAGATGGTCTCAGTTGTTACTTTGGGGCAGATGTATAACTTTAATAGGTGATCATTTTGGCCTAATTTTCATTCCATATTTCCAATAGAAAATTTATTTTTATTAAAGCAAGTGTTCTATGGAATAAATGTCTATACATAGAAAAAAATTGATAGTACAAGACGTCAGTAGAGTAAGATTAAGCAATCACCAAACCATGTACTTAATAAGCAAGGGTTATTGCTACATTTGCTTTCATTTACTTGACAAGGAAAAGAGAACATTCATTGTGCTTCATAAATATCCTGGAGAAAAGTAAACCTCTAGACATTCCACTGAGACAGATAATAATAATGGCCCCCCTTTATTCGTAGGTATGAAAGGTGAATTCTGAGAGGTTACTCTGGACAAGCACATGAGCCATAAGTGAGTGTTCTCATTTGAACTTTGAGCATAAATGTCTAGCTGTGAACCACATTACAAACAGATGTCATTCCCAGATGTCTGCTCTCAACCATTTTCCTCCAGTCCTAACTAACCTCTCCATGGGTAGCTAAATTGTCTTCTCTCCCATCATAATTAGGTGTAGTAGAATATTTTAAGGTGTGTTACTTTTGTTTATGTTGCATTTGTTTAATTCTGTGTTATTGTGCCTGTGTAAAACACCTGATGGTCTAATAAAGAACTGGCGATAGCAAGGCAGGAGACAGGTTAGGCAGGGCTGACAGGTAGAGAGTATTTATAGAAGGAGAAAACTGGGAGGAAAGAGCTAAGATCTAGGAGCCAGAGAAGGAAGAGGACTCCAGGGGCCAGCCACCCAGCTATACAGCAAGCCACAGAGAAAGAGTAAGATTTACAGAAGTTAGAGAATGGGAAAAGACCAGAGGCAAAAGGTAGATGGGATAATTTAAGATAAAGAAAGTTGACTAGAAACTAAGTCAAGCTAAGGCCAGGCATTCATAAATAATAATAAGCCTCCATGTGTGATTTATTTGGGAGCTGGGTGGTGGGCCCCTCAAAAAAAAAAAAAAAGACCAAAGACCAATCAACAATAATTAAGGCTTAAGATAAAAGTATACCACTCACCATGGCTTCTAGCTCAGACTCTCAACCTTTGAGCAACAGCCAAGATGCTTCCCAAAACTGGACACTCAGGATGAAGGCAATGTACTCTACCCCAAGCTTTTTCTGCTACAGTCCCTCCCATTAAGCACTAAGACAAACCCACAAGCCCATGGAAAAAGCAAGCCCTGTGTTCTAAAATAATACCCCACTGCTGAAAGAGCATGCACTACTGTTCTGTATGCTGAAGGAAGCTATTTGAAAGTATGCATGAGGATTGTCAGGTTTTCAAAGTATAACCATAAAAATGCACATTTGATGTGTGCCAGAGAGAAGTCAATGTACAAGGAGGCCATGGGAGTTGTAAATAAAGACACATTGTGAATGACCAGCTCTTTATATGTCCTTTTTGAGAGTAAATTATACATCAGCTTCTAAAGTAATTAACTAACATCATCCTAGACATTTTAAAAACAATGAGTCCTTGAAACTCTGCCTCGTTGGAACTGTGAGAAACAGCAGAGTGTGTTGATATCAGGCTCTTGAATACGTGGATGGTCTAGGCTTGCAGTATGAAGCTGCAGAATTGTATTAAGTTCTTCAAATACCTTGAGCTATTTCCTTTGTGTTCATTAATATGTCAAAAGCAAAATACATAAAGGCTGAATGGGATGATGAGTACTTATAATCCCAGCTCTGGGGCTCAGTGGCCACCCAGCCTATTTAGCCTACATGTGAACTCCAGAGTAGTGACAGCCCCTGTCTCAAAAATAAGGTGGATGGCATTAGAAGTGTGACATCCCAGGTCGACAAAACACATACTCATTCACCTGCATAAACATGAACATGCACCTACACACACAAGAGAAATAAAGTACAATTCATACAAAAATCAAATACAGAAAAGTATAAGGAATAGAAAACCAACCTGTAAACTTACAAAACGGGTTGGTTCAAAATGTAACCATTTTAATATTTCTCAACCAGTAATCTCTGTTGAGATTTCATAATTCTTCTTCTGCTTCAGACCTCATCCTTAATTCACTCAAGAATTATTTTTTTTACTTATTTTTTTTATACCGTTGTGTGTGCAGCTCATGAAGGAGGTCCTGAAAGGTAACAATCTCATGAAAGTCTGAGGAAGATAGAACATTAAATAGTCAAGGCTAAACCAAAATATCAAGCTGAAATAATGCCTACCTTGAGCATCTTTCTATCTTCATTTTCTTGGCAGGGGAAGCAATATGCTAAATATTTATTTGCTGAATGAATAAATCAATGAATGACATTTTCAATCCAAGGACGAATAGACTGGATACAAATAGAAGTAGATGGTGGAAGCACCAAGGCAAAAACACAGACACAGCCAGTGGAAGTTTTCAGAGGTCATGTCCAAATGTTTCCCAAGACATGTATGAGAAGGAGTATATCAGTTAAAAAGCATATGCAGAGATCAGGTGGAAAGATATGGTGCTCTGAAGTACATACAGAAATTCAGAGTGGCTGGTAAACAGAATTGGTGCAAAAAATATGTTAGGAGATGAGTTTTCAAATGTTAACTTCAGCAAAGCCATAATGAGCTATAACCAAGTAGCTAATGAACTGGGGAGATTGTAAAGCACATATGAAGCCCAAAGGGCTGTGATTATTAGAAGAACAGTATTTCTATAGGAAAGGTCCATGTGATATTCTCTCATCTCTTGAGGTTCAGCAAATTTCCTTGTTGGGGAAAAAAAAAAAGCTACCATTCAAGTCTTCAGTAACCACACGCTACATCATTCAGATCAACACCTCTCCTACAACTAAACTGACAAGGACCTAAGACACTCTTTTTTAAATAAAAACTTAATTGACAATCAATGTGTATATTCTTGAGGTTCAATGTGATGCTTGGATCCTCATATATATTGTACAAAGATTCAAGCAAACTAATTTATATCCATTGCTCCTTCTGTTTATTTTATTTGTAAAGAGGCAAAAAATCTCATATTTTTAGCAATTTGAAATGTTCTTTATGTATTCACTATGGTCACTATGCTCTGTAATAGCTAAATGAAACACATTTGTTCCTCTGGACTCACTCAAACTTTTGACCTACATCTTTCCTTTCCTCACTTCCTCTCCCTGACACTGATAAAAAAAAAATAATCTCTCTAATCTGATTCTATGGAACTAATTTTAGCTCCTAGTAAAAATACAGTATTTATCCTTCTGTGCCTGGTTTACTTCACTTAGCATAAAAGTTCACTAGGTCCAACCATATTGTTGCCTAACAGGTATACATTTTTTCATAACATCTAGAATTAAAACAATTCACTGAGGGCTCTGCAAAAAAGCCACCCGTGGTAAAGTGTCATAGATCTTAGGAAGGCTCCTTCTGAGAGGTGCCCTGGGCCTAAGGAAGCCACCCATTAGTTGGTTCTACTCTAAAAGTGCTCAAGGGATCATTTGTCAAAGCTACTCATGAGACTCTGAAAAGACACTTATGGGATGCCGGGGGTAGTATGCAATGAAGTGATGCCAGGAGATGCCAGCAATGGAAAAGCCCTATCTCTACTGGCCAGTGAACCCTTTTAGAGTTGGGCGCTGTCAAAAATCAAATGATTTTCAGAAAACCAAGCGAAGTCTTCCCAGAAAGTGCAGCAGAATCAGAATGAGAACACCCTTTCCACCCCTCCCCCTATAGTTAGCACCCTCTGAGGACAGAGTGTGACAATCCTGCCACCAGACAAAGGACAGGTGCCAGCTCTCTTATTACGGAGATGGTGATAAAGAAATGTGCCGGACTTTTAGAAGCAGCAAGTCAATAACCAGAAGAGACAGTGTTTTCCAAAGGGCCGCAGAAATGAAAGCCATTTGAAGATGATTCTGTAACACCGCTGTCTTTTGATGCTAGGAAAAATTTAGTCTTTCTAATTTGTAGGATGAAAGCAAGGGTCAGCCTTGAATCCATATACATATAAGAAACATTAAACTGACTCAGCAGTTTGTACTTACATATTTACACATATATATATGTGGCAATAATAATTAAACAACAACAACAAAAAAGGGACCATGACTCTGAGGGAAAAGGGGTTTGGGGGTAGAGGGTGAGACAGCTGCAGGAGGGGGAAGGGTTGGAGTGAGGAGGGAGTAAATTCAACAAAAATTTCTCTAAGTATTTAAGGTGCCTACCTACAGATATATAATAAATATGAGGGATTTAGAAAAAAGGAGAAAAGTTAAAATACAGGGCTAAAAGTATAGGCGAGTGATGGAGCACATATTTACCAGACGTGAAGGGCTAGATATAATCTTCACCACCGTCCTTAACCCAAACAAAGAAATAAAAATCCAAATATGCATAGATTACAATTGAAGTTTTAAAACCTATGAGCAATATAAACTGATATTCCAATTTAGAAGTGACCTAAAAATTAGGTGAGTTCTTATGTAAAATTAAAGCTGAAGATTAGAGGCTGGAAAAAAATGGCTCAGAGGTTAAGAGGTGTATTACTCCGACAGAGGACTTGGATCCTGTTTCCAGCATATACACAGCAGATCACAACTGCTTCTAACTCCAATTCCAGGGAATCTGACACCCTTTTCTGCCCTCTTTGGGCACCTGCACACACATGGTGCATATAAACTCACACAGGAACACACAGAGACACACACAGAGACACACACACACACACAAAACAAACAAGCAAACAACCAAACAAAAAAACCCAAGTTTGATTCACCTGAGTCATTCAAGAAATACCTCTGGCTTTAACCTTCAATGTAACCTCTAACCTTTAATGCAAGGTGCCACTAGATCGACAAGACACCTACTTGCAAAGAAAGTGGTCATTTGTTTGAACCTCCTTTGCCTTACAGCTCTAACTTTGTCATCCCAGTGGTGGAAGGCCATTACAGAGTCTGTTAGATTGTCTGTCCATCTCAATGAATTTAGTCCTAAGACTAGAGAAGACTATCATCCTGCAGCCTAGGGCAAGATACACAACTGTGTGCACTCAGCTTTAAGAAGTCCTCACCCAAGGAATTAATTTCATGAGAAGATAAACATGGGCATAAAAACAAACACAAAGAAAGATATAGAATCAAAAACGCAACAGGCAGATGGAAAGTTCGCAGAGTGGAATAAATAGCTAGTGAGAACTGGTAGAAGACAGGACTAGGAAATTTGTGGCATAAAAAGTATAAACGTTCAAAACAAAGCAGTGAGATTAAGTAAAAAGTCAACAGAGCAGCAATGACATTTGGAATAATACACTCTTACTTGAAACTGAAGTCAGAAAAATGGCAACTGGTGACTGGTTGTATACTTGAAGGAACAATGGCTGAAATAATACTAAACTTGATTTAAAATACTATGAACAAAACAATCCAAAAACTAAATAAATCCCAAGCAGAAAAAACTTACATAAAGTAATGTCAAATAATATTATATCCTAAAAATCATCAGTGAGATGTTAATGATGATCCAAATGCCTGGGAGATACCATGTTCATGGATTAAAATATTAAAAACATATCCTAAAAATTTTATTAGGATTACATTGTTCATTCAAGTGTACAAATGTGAGCCACCTAGAACAAGTCAAAGAGAACTGTAGGAAAAAAAAAAGTTGGAGAATTGAAATTTCCTGACTTCAAAACATAAGACAAACCTAATGAAAAGGATTGCATTTAGGTAAGAGAACATACAAGAAACAGAATAAAAAATACTAAAGTGGAAACATCATCGTCTGTCAGCCGCTCACTAAGATGTTAAGGCAATCCAAAACCAGCAATAGTATTTTCCAGAGATAATTTAGTAACAATAATTAGCTGTAACAATATAAGCCCTTACTTTTACTTTAACCTTAGTATGAATTATAGATCTAAATCTAAGAGTTAGTTTAAAGTATGATATTCTCACAGGAAAATGCTATATTCATAAATTTTAATAACAATGATTTGGAGGAAGAGTTAACATAACATACAATCTTAATAATCAAGGAAAACAAGAAACTGATGTCATGAAAATTAAAACATTTGTTTTCAAAAGGCACTATCACAAAAATGAGAACAAAGCCACAGGTAACCAAAAAATGATATGCATGACAGACTCAAACAAAATATCTAAACACCAAAATAAAAGTCAGGAAAAGAAATACACAGATAACCACACACCAAATCAAAACCCTAAGAAGATGGACTGGGTAAATGGCTCAACAGTTATGTACTGCTCTTCTTCATAAGCACTTAGAATAAAAAATATAATATTCAGATGGAAACCTCTCAGGTGGAACTAAAAGCTAATGAGAACCGGCAGAACACAGTATGAATTCAGCTCCCAACACCCACTTTAGGCAGCTCATGTGTAAATCCAGCTCCAGGTGATCCAACACCCTCCTCCACACTCCACAGGCACCTGTACCCACATGCACTTACTTACACAAAGACACATATCCACATTTTTAAACAATAAAATTTAAAAATGAAGCTGGGCGGTGGTGGCGCACGCCTTTAATCCCAGCACTCGGGAGGCAGAGGCAGGCGGATCTCTGTGAGTTCGAGGCCAGCCTGGGCTACCAAGCGAGTCCCAGGAAAGGCGCAAAGCTACAGAGAAACCCTGCCTCGAAAAACCAAAAAAAAAAAAAAAAAAAAAAAAAAAAATTTAAAAATGAAACCCAAAGAAGATGCCACATCAGGCCTTCTAGGATGAATGAAGCCAGACAGAAAGAGTATACCATCCATTTCATTTATATAAAATTCTAGAAATAATACTCATGAATAATGGCATTAAACAGATCAATGACCATCTAGAGTGTTGGAGGAAGGTGGATGGAGAAGGCAGGGGCATGAAAGAGGAGATGCAACCAAGCATGGCCTTGGGGAGATGTGTTTGCACATTGTCTTGATTTTGGTGCTGTTTCTATGGTGTACATGTCAAAATTCATGAAACTATAAACTTTAATATGAAGTTTGTTGTGTAGCATGTATATTATGAACAGAAACAAAACAGGCTTAATGGAATGGCATTGACTAGAAATGGCTACCCCAAAGGTAAGGCTTGATAAAAAAAAAAAAAAAAAACTATAAACATAAACTATAAATGATAAACAGAATAAACCTACAGAAAATAATGTCAGATAACACATGTTAAGCTACAAAGAAGAGCACGTGAATGGTAATGGTGGACAGGTACAAGGACTCTCGAGTGGTGTGAGAAGAGCCGAGCTGGTGATCAGGGATAGTACCTGTGGCTTTTTTTTTTTTTTTAATCCAATCCTTAGCTGTGTTTTTATTTTGTTGTTTGTAAGTAGCAGCACACACCTCACTATAATTCCAGTGTTTCCTCTTCACTACACTGCCAGTCCAGAGCTAAATAGACACATCCTTGGAGGACTGACGGTGTACAAAATTCAGCAAACATGTCATTTATATGTGGAGAAAGGAAGCACTCAAACCACGTGTGCCTGTAAGTTATTGCAGATTATTCATGACAGAAACTGCACGTTACAGCATGTTTAAATTTAACTAACAGGCAAGTGTCAATGTATTCACAATCATGACATAAATCTTCTCTGGCCATGTTGACTGTGACAATTATGTGATGGTGTATGCAAAGGGAAAGATTTTAATACAGCATCAATCCTGGGGTACTTTCCCTAGAGATTAAAGCTGTTTTTCTTGGGACAAAAACAACACCTATCTGTGATCCAAATTCTCATCTGCCCACTCTAGTTGTTCCTGGAACATCAGCTGACGATCATTTAGCCATGCTTAGTTTTTTGCAAGGCATCTCTGCAGTTTTGTTCCCTTTTATGCCAGTTCACTGCCAGGAACTCGGTGCCTGGTACATCTTTCTAGTGTAGCATACGACTTCCCACCCTATCTCCTGACAATCCGTTGAAGGAGTCAGGTGATCTAATCAGCTCTGCTATGAATAGTATATGGTCTACCTCTCGCCTATGGTCATGATTCATGGGAGATTTGTGTATTATGTGTTTACTAAGAACCTGTCTGTGCATCAGTGATGTTTCATATACACACTCCAGGTAAAGAAGGAAAGGAAGATACAGAACAGAAAGAGGGACAGAAGAGGGGAAATGATGAAAAATGAAGAAACAGAACTATGAAGAAGAATCCCTACTAAGTGCATGGAGACCTGGGTTAGGGTGTTCATGGCTCAGTGGGACAGGAACAGTCAACTCATCTCTTTGTGCACCATTCAGTTCCCTACCTGAGGCTAAACTATTTAATGAAGACCGTAGAATTCCTGATTTTTAACAGCTCTGCTACCACTTTAAATTTTTAAAACAAGTATCAGGTATCTCAGCAAGTATCTGGGAATGGGCAAATGTTGCTACTTAGATGAGAGGGGAGAGGGGAGAGGGGAGAGGGGAGAGGGGAGAGGGGAGGGGAGGGGAGGGGAGGGGAGGGAGGGAGGGAGAGGGAGGGAGAGGGAGAGGGAGAGGGAGAGAGAGGGAGAGGGAGGGAGAGGGGGAGAGAGGGGGAGAGAGGGGGAGGGGGGGAGAGAGAGAGAGAGAGAGAGAGAGAGAGAGAGAGAGAGAGAGAGAGAGAGAGAGAGAGAGAGAGAGAGAGATCCTTATACAGCCAAAGTTGCCAATTGCAATGCTGTTACCCCCCAAGGGCAGTCGTTCCCCCCATAACCCTCCCCACTGACACACACTCAGGTTCTTGAACTTCTCCTTCTCTTTCTCCTTCAGAACTGAAGCTGAGAGAAGCCTGGAGAGTCAGAACCATTGTGATGAAGTCACAGCTTCTCTTCTCACCAGCTGGACAATCTCAACTTGCTCATTTTCAAAGTACCAATAAGAAGAGCTCACATTTTCATAGTGTGTCATATGTATCAAGCTTTGTTCTAAGATCACAAGTCTTTTTTTTTTTCTTTTTTTTTTTTTTTTTTTTTTGGTTTTTCGAGACAGGGTTTCTCTGTGTAGCTTTGCACCTTTTCCTGGAACTCACTTGGTAGCCCAGGCTGGCCTCGAACTCACAGAGATCCGCCTGGCTCTGCCTCCCGAGTGCTGGGATTAAAGGCATGCGCCACCACCGCCCGGCTAGATCACAAGTCTTATAATTACCGCCATTTTACATGGGAGGAAACAGGCTGATGTCAATGGCAAGGATTATGTCAGCATCATACAAAATAGTGTATGCAGGGCTGGAGCAAAGGCTCAGTGGGTAAAGGTGCCTGCCACCAAGCAAAACAACTTAAGTTCAATCCCCAGGACCCACGTGGTAGAATGGCCTCCATACATACATTTTGGTACATGGGGAACATACAACACACAAACACACACACACACACACACACACACACACACACACACACACACACACAAAATAAAATGTAATCAAAACTTTTAAAGTAAAAATAAGATAAGAAAATTCATTTTTATACTTAAAACTATGTATGCATACATTTAGAGAATACTTGAAAATATATTAACATCAGGCCAAAGACATGATTTAAGTGGGTGAAAGGTACTTGCCAAACAAGTTTAATCCCAAGAAACCATGTAAAGGTGGAAGGAGAGAGCTGACCAAAGTTGTCTTCTAAAAAGTGCAAATGTGCACAGTAATAATAAACGAAAAATTAAAACAGAGTAAGAAGAATGATAGACATGCCTACCGTCAACCTCCACACACACTGACACAAAGTGTATTGCCCAACATGTATATACCACACATAGGTATACATATATACATACACACACACCAAATAAATAAACAAACTAACATCAAGAGAATGAAAGATAAAACACAGGCTGGGAAAAGGTATTTGCTAAAGACATGTCTGATAAATGATCATTATTTAAAATACAGATTGGATTCTTTTATTATTTAGACATTTTTATCTGTGTTTTGCCTGCATGTATGTCTATGTGCCATGTATTTTTAGTGCCCATTAAGGCCAGAACAGAGTGCTGTAACACTGGGAACTACAGTCTGCCACTTGACATATCTTCTTAAGTGGAATGTTTCAATGATCATCTCTCTTCACCATTTTATAAGTTAGGTTATCAACTTTGAAATTGTTGAGTTTTAAGACACTGAAGTCTGAGTGCATAGATGAAACTGTAAAGTGGACCGAATTTTCTCATCAAATGTTAAGATTTCTTCTTGGGGGATGTGACAAAGAAGTCAATTTCTCCCTCTTGCATTTTGGTCTTATTTATTATTTATTTATTTATTTATTTATTTATTTATTTATTTATTTATTTATTTATTGCTGAAGAACCAAACAAGAGACCCATGTATAAAGGTAGCAAACAAGAAAGAGACAGAGACAGAGAGACAGGCAGAGAGACAGAGACTGAGAGAAGACATAGAAGGTCCCAACCCAGCATCCAGAAGCAGAGTGAGTAAGAGTCATGCTAAAGGTTTGCCATCATAGGCACCAAAGGGCTTAGGGACCCCTTACAACTGAGACATTCAAATGCAAAGAGGCTGCCTGGGTACAACACAGGCAGCTAGAAGCCACACAATCAGTTGAGAACATAGTAGGGTAACAGACATGAAAGTATCAGTATCGTTAGTGCTATCTGCCTCACTGAAGACACAGCTCAGGAATCCTTTGCATAACCGCAAAACCCTCTAGGTTCAAATTTAGCACAGTATAGAACCTGTCACCATCCTCCTTAAAGGAGATAAGTCAAATAAAGTCACAACTTCACCTCCTATTAACTCTGAAATGATTGCTGATGGGTCTGCTGCATTGCGTGGATGACTGGCTCCTTTCTCCAGTCTCAGGAACAGAGAAGTGATCTTATTCCCCCAGCTATATTTAGAAGACAATGACACATGAGCATTCTTGCTCTGCATTTCTTAAACGCATGGCTCTGTTCTCGGTGAGGGAGAACATACCAGAACCAGAATTGTGTCCACCAGAACCAGAATTGTGTCCATTATGAAATGGTTCTTTGCACTTAACCATTAAAAAGGATTTGTGTTCAAATGTCATCATCACTCTGTTTCCTCCTAGGCATATGCCCATTATGGATTCGGTCATTGTTCCCCCTTCCTGCCCCCCAGCTACAGTGAAAGGAAGTGAAGATTGCTGTATTCTATTTGGGGCTGGGGTTTTATGGCCACCTTTCACTATCAGGCTTCATTCCCTTGTGGGAAAAAGTGACATTCCAGTTCAATTAGTATTTATTTCACTTTTCCCTGAATAAATGAACACATGGACATATAGACACATCAAGGAAAACATACTTCTAGAACGGAACAAGAGATAAAAAACAAATAAGAATATTATGTGAAAATGTGATAATGAAGACATAACAGCATTCAACAAAATGCATACACTCTAGCCGTTTATATGCATTACAGGCCATGAAATCAAGCAGAAGTCATCGCCTGCCTCATTCACTCACATCAAAGTAGAATGAATCACAGAAGGATAGTGACTCCAACAGCAATTTAAGAAGAAATTTGAGTAATATGAAGCTGACATCTCCATAAACATGGAGAGTATGATCACAGGACTAGGAGCCCATGGTGTGGCCTATCTACTTCAAACAATTAACTTCCACTCTGACCTCTGCAAATTGACATAGTAGAAGTGGTTTGTTTGTTTGTTTGTTTTATTTTGTTTTGTTTTTGCTTGTTCTAAAGATGAATGCAGTAAATAGATGCCCAGGGAATGGGACTGAAATGTGTCATGTTAAACAATTATCAGCAGCCTCAACTAATGAGACCATTTTCTTCTTCCCATATATGAGTAGATTCTTCTATATATGAGTAGGTTCATTAACAGGTGTCAGGATGGAACCCAAGACATTGCTCATATCATGCAAGCACCTACCATCAAGCTGTATCAGTAACTGTTAAAATGTATTTATTGCTTCTCACACTGCAGAAATGCATTGAAATGCAAAATTATGATGAGTAAGGTAAACTGTAACTTAAGCCTCAAAGTATGGATATTCATATTTGTTTCTAGCACTTTCCACATGTCTCTTTGTGGAACATATTCTGGCCCGCTCCTAGAATGTCTGAAAAAGAGGCATGACCATTTGAATGAGTATACACATGAATATGGAGCTGCAAGGTAAATGGACTGTTTGTTCTTTTCTGGTGTAATTTGATTTTTGTGCCCCCATGATATGCTGTAAAAGCTCACAAGGAGAATTTTAAGCTATTCACTTTTGGAGTGAGAAGTTTTTGTATAGCACCTTGGGCACATTATGTTTTTTGTTTGTTTTACTCTGTTTCCAATTTTGTTTGTTTTATTCTGTACCTAAGAATCTATAAATATTGATGTTAGATGAAAATTTCATCTGAAATACCTCAATTTCATAGAGAGCAAGTGAAAACACACTTTAATTAAATCTTTTAAAATCCAGGAAAGGTTGCATAGAACTATGCTTTGCCTCATAAATCTCATATTTTTTATGTTACTTTTACAAATGTAATTTAAAATACTGATTCTGGACCCTCGGACGTCAACAAAGTTCTTGAGATTTCTGGGATGTCAGACTATGATCTGCTTTTGTGTGACATGTTAAGAAGACTCAAAGACACAAAAAATAAATATGACTCCAAAGAAGGGAGAAAGCTTTGGGAATCCAGAAAGGTAGTAACAGTTTTCTGGAAACTCCAGCGAGGAAAAAAATGGGTCTCCTGGTTGACTTGACCTATTCCAGAGTTATCCGAGTCTTGATTACAAGGTTACTTCAATCAGATTGGCTTGTGGACATCTCTAGAAGGCATTTCCTTGTTTGTTGATGGGTGTAGGAGAGTCCAGCCCACCGTGGGCGGTACCATCCCTAGACAGCTGTTTAAGAAAGCCGGCTTGCAGACCATGGAAAGCAAAGCAGCAATCAGTCTTTTTATATGCATTCTGCCTCTGCTCCTACTTAAATTCCTGCCCTGACTTCCCTCAGTGATGAACTATGCACAAGCCAAATAACTCCTTTCTTCTTCAAGTCGCTTTGGTCACGGTGTGTATCACAGCAACAGAAAGCTAACTGTAATATAACGAGTGGAGCCCTGACAGTGGTGCACTGACAGAGATCCGGATGGTTAGAGCTGTGCTCAACTTTGGTCATTTCTTTTCAAGGCAGAGCAACAGTATCAGAAAGCTGCAATGGGAAAAAATGTCAACTCATCTACAGAAGCAGACATCCAAATAACAGCAGATGTCATCATCAACTGAAAAATTCAATTATATATATATATATATATATATATATATACACACACACATATATATATATTGTAAATATATAAAACCCTGAAAGTGCCAATCAAGACTGCTATATATAACAGAGCTAATTTTAAAGTTGATAGAGAAATAAAAACATTTGAAAACACACACTAACAAAAGCAGCTCATCCTAAGCAAGATAACATAATAAAAGGCACTTAAATACTAAGAGAAAGAAAAGATAAATCGTGAGAGCATATTCATGAGAGAAACAGATGAACAGAGGAGCGCTTTGAAGGAATAAACTAGCAAAACCCTAATGTTAATAGATAAGGGAAAAAAAGAACAAGGGCTACACCAACCAACTAGAAAAGCCACCATCTACATTACAGAAACACACCATTCATTGTCACCTTAACAGAAATGGCCTCAACTCACCAGTAAGACACACAATCAGGCTGTCTGGTAGAAAACTAGACCCAACTATGCTATCTATCTGTGGAAGTGACACCCACAGACAGAGATGCAACATTTAGAAGCCAATCTATCATGCAAATGGAAGCCACAAAAAAGCTGTGTAACTATTCTGATATCTGATAAAGTACACAGAAAAAAAAACTTATTCAGAGGTGCTAAGATGGGCCATTACATATTAATTAAGGAAACCATCATAAAGAAGATATAACAACTGTAAATATATGTGCACAATGTATGGGGGCTCCAAACTTATTAAACAAAAGGCTTAATGGTTCAGGTGAGTACTGATACAATAACAGAGATTTCAGTACCACGTTCCCATATCTATATAGGTCATCCAAAGTGGAAATCAGATTTAAGCCACACTATGGATCAAATAGACTTCATAGACATTTATAGACTATTTCATTCCCACAAAAAGGCAATGCACATTCTTCTCAGCAGCTGTCTCTAACATGGTTCACATTCTAGACCACAAAGCAAGTTTTAAGAAATAAAAATAAAGATGCAATCATTTATTTCTCTTACCATGTGATAGTACAACAGAACTATAAACTCAATAGCAAAAATGTTCTAGAAAATGTGTACAAACATGGACAGTGAACAATACACTCTTTAATGACCAATGGGGTCATTGAAAGAAATCACAGGAAATTTTAACAATTCCTATAATCAAATTAAAATGAATTCACAGTTCACCAGAAATCTGAGGTATACCTAAAGCAGCTCTGAGAGGAAGATCTGTAACCAAGAGTATGCTCATTAATAAATCAGAGTACAAAAGGTAGCATAAGATTTGCCTCAAGGAATCAGAAAACAAGCAAAAGCCAGTCAGCAAAGTAGCATACAGCAAGAATCAAGAAAGATAAAGCACAAGCTAGTAAGATAGGACTAAAATATTAATACACAGAACAAACTAACAGGTGGGTCTTTAAAAACATGCAGCAGGATTTGCAAACCCACAGCCAAATTAACAAAAACCCTTAGTCAAAGTAATGAAAACTCTTGGCCAATATAACCAAAGCCCTTAGCCAATGTAACCAAAACCCTTAGCCAATTTAACCAAAAAGAAAGAGTGAAGACCAAATTAACAAAATTAGAAATGGGAACAGGGAGGTGACAATATATTCCAATAAAATTCAGACAATCATCAGAGAACAGTTTCAAAACTTATGTTCTCAAAAGCTGAAAAATCTAGACGAAGTAGGTAAATCCTTAGATACATATGACCCACTCAATTGAATAAAGTGGCCTATAAACATCTTTTTGTTTTGTTTTGTTTTTGGTTTTTTCGAGACAGGGTTTCTCTGTGTAGCTTTGCGCCTTTTCCTGGAACTCACTTGGTAGCCCAGGCTGGCCTCGAACTCACAGAGATCCGCCTGGCTCTGCCTCCCGAGTGCTGGGATTAAAGGCGTGTGCCACCACCGCCCGGCTGGCCTATAAACATCTTAAACATATCCAGAAGCACCAGAGAGACTGTAACAGTAGTAGAGTGTCTCCACCAAAAAAGGAAAAAAAAAAAAACAAGACAAAAAACAAACAAACAAACAAAAACAAACCTGGACCGAAGGAGTCAGTGCTAATTCTAGCAAACCTTCCAAAGAGAGCTCATATCAGTGATCCTCACACTGTTTAATTACAAAGTAAAAGTATCTTTTCTGCTCTGATAAATTCTGCTGGACAAAGGAACATAAAAAGTATGATGCTACCATTAAAAGTCATATTGCAACTGATTACATATAAAAGCTTCCATGTGCTAATACAGAATATAAAGATGTTAGAGATCTTTTCTTCTTATTCATTTTCTTTTTTGACCAGAGAATGTGTTATCTATAAGGGGACTAAGAGGCAAACTTTTACTATTAAAATATTTTAGTCTGTTTTATTAAAGTTTTGTTCAAATATCTTTTGCTTTAAGTACTGAATATTTCATCGCACAGAAAGGCAATACACATGGTCCACATTCTAGACCATGAAGCAAATTTTAACAAATAAAAATAAAGATGCAATCATTTATTTCTCTTACCATGTGACAGTACAACAGAACTATAAACTCAATAGCAAAAATGTTCTAGAAAATGTGTACAAACATGGACAGTGAACACCACACTCTTTGATGACCAGTGGGGTCACTGAAAGAAATCACAGGAAATCTTAACAATTCCTATAACCAAACGAAAATGAATGCACAGTTCACTAGAAATCTGAGGTATACCTAAAGCAACTCTGAGAAGAAGAATATGTAACTTCATAAGGTTCAAACGATTATTTATATAATACTCATTAGCATTCTGTAACTTCAGCTAATGATTTCTTCTGTTGTTCTTTGTCATTTCATAAGCCTAATAAATTCTTCACTGTCAGCAAGTGAAATCTATTGCTTTCAAGATAACATTCTTCTTAAATGCTTATAGTTTTAGCTGCATTTTTTTTCATGTTGGGTTTGCTTAAACTGTATATTTTGTATTCAAGCAGATGTTCAGGAAATAAATATTCATACCAAGTTTATGTCACTTGTATTTCCATGCATTACAGATTGTTTCAGAAGAGCCTACAGACTTCACTTTCTGATTTTAAAATGTATCCAGAATATGTAAATTGCATTTACACATCTAATAAACATATACATAAAGACATACAGTCATTTTAACAACCTCTGCCCTGTCAATCACCGACAGGCAAATATAACGTGATGTGCTCTGGATGTGTCCCAGTGTGCAATGCATGTGAATGTGTTGTACTGATGTGACAAGATTGGCTGTTCCAGGATGTCATCTACCATCAACGCAGTTTTTTTTTTTTTTCAGATGTTCTCCTGTGTCCCATCAGAACAAATGTATATGTCTTTTTCCTCTTAGCAGGCAAGTTTATGCCTCTGTTAGGAGCATGTACTTTTAAATCCAAATTAATGACACAATGACTTGCTGCTCTGTGTTTTAAGTATATCAATGTATGATATTAAAACTCAACATATTCCTAAGGGTTTGTTGTTTCTGTTGGCTGAAATACAGTATTCTCTCTACTGGCATCACATCCTTTATAATCCTAACTAGAGACTTTGACACTAATTTGGCCCAGACCTATCTGGAGTACTTCCTAACTAGTGTCTCATTAAGTCTTCTCTCATTATGTCTACACTACACATGACAAAGTTGAGGAGGAAGGAAGGGCTAACAGGCCAAGTGTTGAAGACACCCCTTAGTCATATGGCATGATTCCTCCAAATATAAACCATAACTTTAGAAGCCACCAAAGCATGGTCCTGTCTTGTGTCCTTCCTTCTTTGGTGTGTTCCTAGCTTTGTTCATGAGGTCACATGTCAGCTCTCCATTACAGTAAGAAAACAGCTGAGACCATCAAAAGGAAGGAATGTGGATTTGGGGTTTTGAGTCCACAGTCACTGGGATCTTGGGCTTGGAGCCTGTGGCAGTGTTGGTACACCATGGCATGTGTTTAACAAGGAAGCTTATTAAACAAACAGTGGCTGGGAAACAAAGACGGAGATACTAAGAGGTCAGAGCCCCCATATCCCTGTCAAGGACATACCTCCAATGAACTAACTTCTTTCCACTAGGCCCCAATAGGTTTCACTATTTTCCAGGATGGGGAGGACCCAGGCCTTTAAAACATGGGCCTTTGGGAAACATAATAGGTCCAAAGTGAAGTGGATTCCTTACACATTGTCAAAATGTCAAATCTAGTCTGACGTTTCCACAGCTGGATTAGGAAATGCATTTACATACCTCTGTTAATTTTTACTAAGCACACTCTTAAAACATACGACACTGGGCTTTCATTTCCTTATGTTTTTTCCCTCCTCAGGGACCCTACAAAACTGGCCAAGTATTCCTCATTGTTCCTTCTAACAGCAACACTTTTCATATGATCAACTTAAAACATATGCTTTAAATTGAATTTGCATAGAAAGACTAACACACGTTTAAATCATATGTGTTTCAGGATATATTGAAATAAGGAAACAAACAAACAAAAAAAACTTTGAATGCCTCAGTGTTCAACATGTGCTTATTACTGAGGAGCTTGTTAGAAACACATACTCTCAGACCATACACCAGGTTTGCTGAATCAAATCTACATTTTTTAAAAATCAATTCTCAATCAGTACACATATGTACTGGAGTAACAGAGACAACAGCATGTGGTTGTGACTCCAGTTACATATTTGAGCTACACATTCCTCAGCACAGGGACCATCCAACATCATCCTGGCAGGCAGAACTAAGACCATTGACCTGCCTAAGATGATCCTTTATCTGCTAGGTCAGAAGAGGCATGACTATCATTAGTGCCCCCCTATGAGATGTGGGGGCCAGTTACATTCAAACAACCGTATTAGGTGAAGGTAGAAAACAAGTCTTTGGCAAGAACATTCACCACTGAATCGCAAATATTTTACTTCAACAAGAAGTCAATAAAAAAACTAAGTATTTTGAGAAAATAGTTCTTACGATACTGTTCTATTTTAGAAAGCTTACTCTTTCTAAATTGTAAGTCAGATGCCAAGACAATTCTTCAACCCCTGAACTACACCTCCAATCCTACAGGGAGGAAATAAGCTGACGGGGTAGGATGGAATGAGTGTAATCAAGGTACAGAACAAAGAAATACTGGTGGCCTGAAGCGGCAGTAAGTGTTAAGCATTGAGATCCAGAGGGACTCAAAGGCGCTTCACAAATAGACTTGTTAGGACTGGGACATCAATTGAAATACAAAGAAGGAGGGGGTGGTGGGTAACATTTCTTGCAAAGCCTGATTTTCATGAAGCAAGGGCAATTTCTAGATTTGAACATTCAAATGGGATCACAAAGCAAGGGAAATTTCTAGACTCAAACATTCAAATGGGGTTGCAGGAACCCCAGTGAGTGAACAGGCAGATCAGCAGGACTCCGGGAAGAGCAGAAACAGATGCAATGCCTTTCACAGACACATCTCATGAGCAAGGTGGCAGCTCATTGAGGAAGGGTTGGATTGTTCAACGCAACAAAAGCAGTAAAGGTGTAAGCGGCAGGGAGCAAAGGAAAGCGGTAAGAGAGCAAAACCACTCGCTCCTTTCACGACAAAATGAGACTCATATTGAAGAATTTTGTGCAAAAATGCATAGAAATGTTAAACATGTTGACAGCATATTCATCTCACCGCAGATAAAGATATTGTATATCACAAGAAAAGATTGAAACTGTAAAAAGCAAAAAGTACAGAGATTGAAAGACTTGCCTAAAAGTTAGAAAATAACGTGTTGAAAAAAAGCATGTATGAATAAAGAGACTGTAACAGTGAAAACAAAGACCAGGAAAATGACAAGGGAAGTGGTAATGAGGACAGGAAATAAACCCACGGAGTCCTGTGGTTAACAACAACAAAAACCAAGAAAAGAAACTGCAGAGGTAAAGATTACGATAATGAGAACATCGTCTTGCTAGCTTGTGCTATGGTACCCCATTTACTGTTTTAGGCCTAGGGAGATTATTAACTTTCATACACTACAAATCAATATAGAAGCTCCAAGAGGAAAATTTAAGAATCTGTTTATGAAGAGTTAAAGATGTTCATACTCACTAACACCAAAGTTTCATCTTAGAAATTCATCCTAAGAAAATAGGAAGTATGCTTAATGATTTATGATATTCAACAGACACCCCCAAAAATTGAAAACTTTTAAAAAGCCCATAAAATCTAATGGATCAATTAAAATATGACTATAAACTAAAAACACAGACCATTTAAAATACTATTTTCAAAAGATGTCTAATACTATATCCTGAAAGTGATTATCAAAGGCCACTTTTTGTACTGTTTTGTGGTATAATTACTATTATGTTTTATTATAGAAAAGATTCAAATGAAGTCTAATCCTGTAAAAATCATACACATCATTGCTCACTGCCATAAAAATGTTTCAGAGCAAAACACCATGAGATACTGACAATACTTGCATCAGGAAGATGAGATATTCATTTATTTACATTTTCTTATTCATCTCTGTATTTTCTGATTTTCTACAAGGATCATGCATTGCATATTTTAACTAATAAATCCTAATTTTCTTATCCCCATTCCAAACAAAAAGTAACTTTACTTTGGGTTACTTTAAAGGAGACAAGAGAGCATTTTCAAAGAGAAATTGAACTGATAAAAATTACTAAAGAAAGTAATTACAAAAAAAAAATTAAAAAAAAAAGAAACATTTTCTATGTGACTCCCTGAAGCTGGTACTCAAGGCTATCACAACCTCCGGGGTAAGTCAACAGGTTGTCCCAGCTGGTGAGGAGCCCCTCAGGACACTTGTTTGACAAGGCTCTGAGGTTGTTCCTTCTTGTGCCAAGGTCCAAGGTGAAGCATCCGGGACGTGTACTGACTGTCCTTAGGAATGCCCTTTGCCAACTGGCACACATGACAGGATATAAAATACTTTAATTCTGTCATTTTAGTAAATGGCTTGATACTGACTCATTGTGTGCCAAAGTCAGATTTTATGTTATCTCTTCAGTGGGAAAATCTCAAATAAATTGATTTATACTCTGGGGAAAAAACGTAGAATGTTCCATTTTATCACCAGGAGACAGAACTTTGCCAATGTAAAAATTGCTGAAATACTGTGGAATTTTTAAGCATTTGCTCAACAATGTAATGTTTATATTTTCTTGCCAGAAACTGATGCCATGTGTCATCACGTGTTACTTAGAATGTTAGCAACTGACCTTGCCCTTGTTCCGAGATTCTGCACCTGCCACTCCCTCTGATACTTACACAGTACAGACAGGGGAGCCTTAGTAAGCCATCAAATGTCACAAAAGAGGTAGAAAGGATGTCCCAGTGTGGACCACACAATCTCCATTCTGGATCACTCAGAAAACCTAAGGGCAGGCATACTCAGCCAATAAGCTACTCAGGGCCTGTCACTGTGTGGGGAATGGGGTTAAAAATGTTTTTAATCCCCACAGTAACTATGTTATGGGATTTTTAATTTACTAATAAAAGTTTTGATGAGTCATGGTCTAGTATTATCCAATTAACAAGTGCAGCATCAAACAACCTGTATATATAAGTGGGAAACCCCAATACTTCCAGTTTCCCCAGAAAGCTTGTATCTATAGATAGTAAGAGCTCATGAACTCACACGAATACACTCTCTCTCTCTCTCTCTCTCTCTCTCTCTCTCTCTCTCTCTCTCTCTCTCTCTCTCACACACACACACACACACACACACACACACACATTGGAGACTGTTGATTCAATACATAGTTATACTTGGTAACTGTTCAATTAGTTTAGTGAGTCTCAACATGCTCTCCTCATCTCCATTTGCTTAAAGTAAATCCTATTCTATTTCTGCTCTTAGCCATCAAGTACTGTGGTTTTTCTGCATTAGAGTAAGCATACAGGCTGAATCACCATATGCAGAGGATGAGACTTTCCTCTTTAATTCACCCTGGGATAATCAAATGTGTTTCTAATATTTACAGACATCCTTTTTGGGGATTTATTTTACCTTATGTAATTACTTCATTACATTACAGCAAGCTTGACTGGCTGAGACTCACAGGCAACAGCACCTCTTCCATGGAAGGGAATACAATGTAGCCAATGTTATCACCTTAAATGTCCTAGCAAAAGTACAAGCATAAAAGGAATTGGACAAAAGCATTTTTAATTGTTTTTTGAAATGAGTCTCACATAGTCTAAGCTGGCCTTGTGCTTCTTATGTAGCCAAGGCTGGCCCTGAATTCCTGATTGTCCTGCCTCCACCTCCTGTGTGCTGATATTACACGTCCCTTCCACCATGCCACGCTGGCAAAAAGCAATTTTAATAGTGCTACTATATCATTTAAACGACCACCACTATTAAAAATATTAAAGAACTATTTTAATTTCTCCTCACTAAGTCCTTAAAATCTAGCATGTATTTTATCCTCACAGCACATCTCAGTTCAGATGATCTTGCATCCCAAGCTCTCCACACCTACCTCCACATTTGCGCTCTTTTCCTTTCACTCAGTTTCTGTGGGAATGGGCAAACTGTAATTTCCATGATGGATTCATACATAAGTCCAGCATTTCCTCTCTGAATCCTGCTCAGACAATACTCTTTATCTTTCAACATCACGTATCACAATTGGTAAGATCTCCCATGACAACCCCAGGTCTCCAATCATTTTTGACTCTTAGGGACCTGAGGTAGACTTAGAAAATTAGAAACCATAACCTAAAAAGTAGCAGCAATTAAAATGGCTCATAAAAGTGGCATGACTTTAGCCATGCATGATTTAGCCGGCATTTGGTCATATACGGGGCAGGAACATGGAGCCCTGTCCAGGGGAGCAGTTGAAGGCTGCCTGGGGAAAGGTAGTCATTATCTTCAGGTACATGGCCACTTTCAAGTTATTCATGTTCCAGTGGATAGCATAACACCCATGCCCAGGTGAACAGCCCTGGTTAAACCCAGTGGGTCACAAAGCAAAAAGAAAAGACATGAAGTAGGACATTTCTCAACAGATATATTTTGACACACTTTAAAGAATGGAATACATACATACATATACATATCATATACATAGATACATACATATACATTTTAGCTTTTTTGAATGTATCGTATACATATATACACATACATATACATTTTAGCTATTTTGAGATAGTGTATTATTTTGTAGCTTGTGCTGTCCTGGAACTCACTGTAGACTGCCAACTTCGAAGTTAGATAGATCTGCCTTTCTCTACCTGAGTGGTAAGATTGAAAGTGTGTGCCACTACATATCTATCTATCTATCTATCTATCTATCTATCTATCTATCTATCTATCTATCTACTTTTCATGAGGTAATGACATTGTGATAATAATTCCCACACATGCAGAAGGACCATAGACTACTAAAAAAAAAAAAAAAACAACTCCAGTGCCAGACATAAGAAACTTCTTTCAAGTTGTTGGTCCAGAAAGCCCAAGAAACTCACAAATCATTCTATGCTGTTGCTGTTGTCTTAGGTTGCCAAACAGAAATTGGAGGTAAATCTCTACTCCTGAAGATACCAGGCACTTCAGACACAAGACCTAGAGGAATCAAGCTGTATCTAACCTGAAAGCCTCCTCCCTAAGGTCTAGCTTTCAAAGTATCTGAAGATGCTTGGAAGCTGCCAAGGGAGGAAACCAATGAATAGTTTTACCCAGTGGCAACTGGAAAGTCAACTGACTGTCACACTGAGGGAAGCTTGAGAAAAAAGACCTCAAAGCCCACCTCCACAGTGACACACTTCCAATAGAAGGTATGGCCCAGATTAAAGGTGTGCCCTCCAGCCTCAAGGTATGGATTAAAGGTATGTGTCATCCAGCCTCCTCTAGTAAGACCATACTTCCTCTAATAAGGCCACACCTCTTAATAGTGACACTCCCTATGAGTTTATGGGTGCCAAATACGTTCAAACTACCACAGGTATCCAGGCCCAACTGGTACAGCTACAACACAACCCATACACCTAAGACTGAGAGAATATTGTAAAAGAGAGGTCAAAAAGATTTTAAGAGCCAGAAGGCCAGAAAGTTGGCTGCAAGATTTTATCTTCTAGATGTGGCAGGGAAGCTCCACCCATCAAATCCCAACAATATGATTGCCTAAACAAGACCTGAACGATGACATCACCAACTGACAGGCCAAGGTGGATGGGGCCCCACTCCTAGATAAGAACTACTGGGAGGCCGGGCAGTGGTGGTGCGTGCCTTTAATCCCAGCACTTGAGAGGCAGAGCCAGGCGGATCTCTATGAGTTCGAGGCCAGCCTGGGCTACCAAGTGAGTTCCAGGAAAGGCGCAAAGCTACACAGAGAAAACCTGTCTCGAAAAACCAAAAAAAAAAAAAAAAAAAAAAACTATTGGGAATTAACAACTACTAAACAGGAAGAATTAGTATTCCCCTAAAAAAGGAAAGAAAAGAAAAATACAAGCAACACTAAATGGTCTCAGATTTTATTTTTATTTATTTATCTATTTGGGTGTAAGTAATTATTTAAAAAAAAAAAAAGAGGCCATGAATTTGAGAAGGAGGGGGAGTTGTGGGAGGGGCTGGAGAGGAAAGGAGAAGGAAGGGGAATGATGTAATTGTATTTTAACTAAAAAAAAATGAAAATTTTAAAAAGAGGATGGATTCTACATCTAGGTGGAGACTTGCCCTTGTCTTGTCCCTAATGGGTTAATCTAATAACCCATAAATTATTAGATTATGGGGGATATCAAGGACCTGGCAAGGAGACCACACCTAGACAGGTGAGTTCACCTTGAGACAAAGTGCTTTTCCCTTCCAGAATTCCTGCCTTCTAGTACAGCCTTTGCAATCCAGCAAGTTGCCATGAGGTTTGGCAGTGTTACCCACATTGCTAAAGCCTGATTCAAAAAAGGGAGTACATGTTTCTGTTTCTTTGTTTTTTCCTTTAGGACCTTTCTATAGCTTAAGTATGCTTTAGACTCCCTAACCTCTGATTTGGGCTACCTTCCTCTTTCCCTAAAGCTCCCTGCCTGTTAGTCAGGTAGATGACCATCTCTCAAGCAGTGTGGCTTTTGTTTCTGCTCCTCCTTATTCTTCCTTTCCCAGCAGCTGGGAGATTTACAGCCTGCCTGCCCAGGAGTTCCCCGTCTAAGTTCTAATAAATCACCCTTGGGCATCTCTTTGAGTCTGTTCTTTGTCCTGGAGCTTCTATTCCTGTTCATTCTCAAGTTCTTTTATTGATGAAATGAAGAACCTTACTAGAAGAACCCAAATTCCAAGGCAGCCCTGCTGTGACATCCCTAAGGTTTTCAGGACCACTTCTTTCCTGCCTTTTGTTAATTAGCAGAAAAGCAAACCCATTCCTGCACCCTTCGCCAGCACTGATACAATTGGTCAACAGGCATGTATTTTTAAATGTTCAACATTGTGAATCACAAAATACAAATTAAAGTCACATTAAACATTACCTCACACCTGTCAAGGTGCCACTTATCAAGAACACAAAAGATAGTAAGTGTTTGTGTGGAGAAAGGGGAAGCCCTAAGCACCTACAATGAGTATGCAAACTCATGCCAACATGGAAACCAGCTTGGAGATTCACCCAAATTCAAAATCGGAACCACCACAGGACTCTGGAACAACCTCTCTGTTATACACTTAAAGAAAACAAAATCAACAGCTCACAGAAATCTGAAAAGTCATGATTATTGTCAAATTATCCAGAATTACTGGGATATGAAAATCCTCTTAAGTTTCCATTGACATGAATGGATAATAAACTGTGATATGGGAATAGTGTTCAGCCTTTACAAAGAATGATCTAGTCTTTACAATAGCATTGGTGAATCTGTAGGACACTGTGCTAAGTGAAATAAACTAGATGGGAAGAAAAGCTCACATTCTCACTTAGAGGTATAATTAAATATTGAGCATATATAAAAATAGTAGGGTAGAAGTTACCTATTAAGCAATGCAATGTTAGTCAGGGAGTAAAAAGTGTCATGTGGGGCAGCTAATCTAGAGGTCCAATGCACAGCATGAAGACTCCAGTTGATAGACTACATACCAGGAACCTGATTAGAAAGTAGAGTTTAGATCTTCTTACCATAGAATAGGAGGACAGATATTTGAGGAATGGACACATTATGGTAGCTTGCTTAACTAAACTAATCATGTATATGTGTATATGTATATGCATATCAAACATGTTATATACCTTGATATATGTTGTTAGAAGCTGACTCCTCCATTTCTGGAATCATTCATTATTGATTTCAATATGGGTTAAATATTTTAAAATAACAGCCTTCATCCCTCTTATTATTCAGCTCCCAGACCTGTTTCCAGAATTTTGATTCTTGTACTTGTATTTCTTAAGTGTATAAGATTCATGCTCCTACTGTGTAGACTATTTTTTTCAAACCAATAGACCACAAAAACCTTCTAAAAAACCAGGTCGACTTGATGAGGCTTTCCAAGACTGGCCAATCACAATGACGTCAAACACTTTGACAATGTGTTTCTGCTAAATGCTAACAGCAAGAAGTTCTTTTGTTTAAGCTTTGCATGCTTGCAAAGGTCATGAAAGACCTAAATATAGGATTCTCTCTGCTGCAGCTCAGGACTGCTTACTCCCAAGAAGGGGACTGTAAGTTAGGCCTAGCTATGAGTAAATTTTACCCTGCAATATCTTGATATTGGCTCCTGGCTTTCGGCACTATAACATGTAAAAACATAGGAAGGAAACAGGAAGGAGAGAAGACACCGGCATACAGAACTACACTTCTGAACAAGATGTAGAAATAGGGATTGTATATATCTTTTTGCTTGAAAGTGGCCAACCAAAACAAGAAAAAAAAAAAAAAAACACGTGTTTTTAAAAAAAGAATGAAAACTATAGAAAACAACGTTTGGGAGACCGAACACAGGCAATGAATGACAGTAATCCCAGGGAAATGGCAAACCAATTAGGTGAGCCCTACAATTATTTCAGCTTGTGATCTTCAGAGAACACCCAGACATGGAGGAGGAGGAAAAATCCAGGCAGAGCTCGATGGGCACCTGCACTGAGGAAGCAACAGCCAGGGTCTCAAACACTGGAGGGAAAGGATGCTCAGAGCAGAGTACCAATAAGAGAACAGCACAGAAAAAGAACGTCACAAATCTGCAAGCATTTCCCATCAGATAAACAGAATATTGAATGGTTGCCTGTGAATAAACTACCTCAATCTAGAAAAGCAACAATGGAGATTAGAAAAATGGTGCTATTTGATATTGACAAAGGGCCAAAGAGTACCTGTTCTTACCACACACACTAAAACATTGGTAATTCATAGAGTATTAACTGGATTAATGCAGAAGGGTCTTGCCTTTGTGAAAAACAATAATTCCGCTACTAAATGCTGCTCTGGTCAAACCTAAGAAATTATTCGAACAAACCCCTCCCCACAAAATTCTTTTTGCTAACTACATTCTACCTCAGGAAAAATTGCCATAATTTATACAAATACAAAAATCAATGCTCACTAGGCATCCAAAGCAGTAGGGAAAGGAATCCATAATGAGGAGAAAACGGAACCTGTCTAAACTGGCCTGGAACTCAAATGTTAAAATTACCAAAAAAGATATTAAAACTGCTGTTATAACCATATTGCAAGCGTTCCAAAGTTAAGTTGAAATATGAAAGATATATAAAAAAAAGAATCACATAGAAGAAAGCCACAATGCAGGAGATGAGAAAGATACTGGGTAAAGTTAATGGAAAATAGGAAACTGCAAAATTAAACCAGGAAAAATTATGAAAGGACAGGATGTTCCATACACTATGCAACTTGCTTCAGTCAATTAATATTCTTGATGTTGGAGTATCCAAAAGTAACAGAGGGAAAGAGAAAGAGTGCTTGAGGAAAGAATGGATGGAACATTTCCACATTTGCATAAAAACTATAAATCATTAGTTCTAAGATTTAAGATCCATTTCTGATTCCAACTCATTCCAAGCACAAGAAATATTGAACTATCTAAAAAGGTACAGCATTAGCATAGTCTAACAGAACAGGGTTCAATGATAAGGAAAAAACTTTAAATCTGTAAATAAAGGACATGTTTTGTAAAGAAAGACAAATGTGATAAGAATTATGCAGACACTGAGGAATCTCTATAGAACTACAGCTGTCACTCTAGAACGTTATATCCAGTCAGAGCACCTTCTAAAAACGAGTTCAAAATGAATGTGTCATGCATAGGAAAATTAAAAGCAAATATAACCAGCAGAACTACACTATGAAAAATGTTGAAAAGTCTTCCTAGGGTTAAAGTATTTATTTCATATGCGATTATATATGATAGCAAATTTCTCATGCTTAAGATATAATATTTGATGAGTGTTTGTATCTATGTAACTATCACAATAAAGACTAGGGACATAACTATCATGTTGGAAATATTCCCACGATCCTCTGTCACTCTTGCCTCCATAACCCATCTACCTGTCTGTTTTGCCATCACAGATGAGTTTGTGATGTGGGAGCAAGGGACAGTTGCCTGCTGAGAAGGACCTTTTCATCAGCAAAGCAACTATAAATTCTAACTAGTGACCTATCCTCCCATTCAGAACGCTATCCTCCCGTTCAGGATTCTCTTTCTTCTATGGCTAAGTATTTAATAGACTGTCCAAGGAGATTCTACAAGTGAGGAAAACAAACTCAAATCTAGATTACTGGGTTCTGATTTTTCAACCTTTACACCAAGCTACTCAAATGACTTTATCAGAAATACCTTTGAATTTGTATTTATGTAAAATTTCTCTCCCAAACCTAACTTCAAGCATTGAACATCAGTATAATTTCTCACTTCTTATTTTGGACTTTGAAGCTCGCCATGCTAATTTATTCAGCAATCTTAACCAGAAGTTTCCATTTCTGATTCAAACCGTGTAGCTAAATCTATTCCGTGTTTCACTGTATTCGTTACTCTGTCATAACACGTTGGATACAATCTATTTTATGCCTGTGTGAATCTTTAGTGATTCTTGTATTTTATGGTGCTGAATATTTGATCTCCACATGTATTTATAACATCACTTGATTCCTTGCATATGGGTTTTCTGATTTTGAACTTTTTTACTCTTATCTCCTACTTAACATAACTTAACATTTAGATTTTGCTATTCAGAGAAGCTGATTTGTCCCCATAATCTTTCTCTCCCCCTAAGAAATCGGCAAAAGCTCTTCAATTGCTCAAATAACAACTGAAAGCACTTGAACACAGCACTGTCGGCAGCTGTCAAGTGCTTCCTACCTGCTCGTGCAGTTTGCCCATCATTCTTGAGAGTTATGACCCATTTAAGTTACTTTATTGAGATTCTTAATTTTTAGAAAATGTTAACAGTATTTTCTGAACCATCCTGAACTTTAAGGTCTTTGAAGACTTATCATTTAATGTCCCTATACTGACCCATCACCAGCTCAGCACCTGGTCTCTAACCCCTCATGGCTCTGTCACTAGGGCCTACACAAGAAAATACTGAAAGATCAATAGCTGTTGCTCTCTGTTTGGATATCATTATGGCCCCTTGTGGTTGTGAGGCCCTGACCCCTGCCATGTGAACTTTCTTCTACAAGGTCAAGGTATGCTGTCACCTCTCCACGTTCTACATAAATTGCAGACACCCCTGGCCTCTACTGGCTCTTCCTTAAGCCAGCTTCAGTCTCACAAGCCATTGCCTAAGGTTCCCTGGTCAATAGCTCTTGGTCCTGCTGAGCTAACATCGAGGTGTGAACAGGGATGTTTCTTTCTGAATGCTTAGAGAGACAACCTTTCCATTTGTCTTTGCTGGCTTTTGAAGGTCTCAGTCACTATTTCTTACTTTATGGTCCCTTTCTCCGTGTTCAGAGCCAGTAAAGGAAGGTCAAGTCTTCCTTCTCATTGTCTCATTCTGAATCTGCTTCCACCTTATACATTTATGGGTTTTTAGGATTAGATTGAGCCCGTAGGGATCATTCTAGGTAACTTCCAATCTCAACCTCAGTCACATCTGTGAAGTCCACTTCGCCATATAATGGAACGCATTCATAGGCCCCTGGACCAGTCTTTGAACCTCTTCAGGGACTACTCAGATTTTTTAAGATACAGTAGATATAAAGTGATTAATAAATGGTATTCTGTGAGTCAAGTTTGTAGAATATAAGGTATAATCTAATTTATACAAAAATATTTTTATAACTAAATATATTGTACTCAGGTTTGGAAATAATAAAAAAGGGAAGAACCACCCAGTCACCCAACACCCCAAAAAAGATACAGAAAGATGCTCTGAAATGAGGAAAGGGATTTTGAGAGGGTAAGGAAGGAATCTTCCATGCCTTTGGCTTGGGAAAATCTTGTCCTGTTCGATTTTTGTGCATAGGGAGCTCTATGACTGTTATTTTTATACCATTGCATTAAAATAGATGTTCAAAATAACATCACTCTACTATAAAAATATGGCTAAAAAATACATGTACCATATACAAAGAAGAGATATAAAAAAATCTCAAAAAAGAAATGGGTGTACTTACATAATGAACCTATAAAGCATTATTTGAGAATTTAAAAGACACTTGAAATAAATGCATACATATCTTACAAACATGTTTGTGGGAAGAAAAACTAAAATCCTCCCCCAAAAGAATTTCTGTTCAGCAGGCTAGCCCACCAGAATAGTAATACTCATTTGTTGGTGGTTGTTTTCTTTCTCTTTGTCTCTTTGGGGGCCTGCCACCCAGCTCCCAAATAAATCACACTAATGCTTATTCTTAATTATGAATACCCAGCCTTAGTTTGGTTTGTTTCTTCCCAGCTTTTCTTAACTTTAAATTAACCCATCTGTGTCTTTTGTCTCTGGGCTTACCTTTCTCTATTTTTGTAGACCTTTCTTTCTTACTCCATTGCTGGTTGTATAGCTGGTTGACTGGCCCCTGAGGTCCTCCTCTTGTTCCTAGATCTCTCCTCTCCCAGATTTCTCCTTTTGTTGATTCTCTCTACCTGCTAGCCCCACCCATCCTTTCTCCTACCTTGCTATTGGCTGTTCAGCTCCTTATTAGACCATCAGGTGTTCTAGACAGGCACAGTAACACAGCTTCACAGAGTTAAACAATTGCAACATAAACAAAAGTAACACACCTTAAAATAATATTCCCTAACACACATTTGAAAGCAATCATTGGATATGACACATGTGTGCGTACACACACACACACACACACACACACACACACACACACACACACACATAAATATCATGATTTCTATTTGTGGAAGAGAAAAGAGCAGATAACTAAATACTTATGAAGACACCACAGTGTGGACAGCTATTCAATCCTAGTACTACTTAAGGAAGGAATTGGGGATACAACAGAGTTTCCTCACTTCAGTGCTACGGGGTTGAGATGAGAAAGTGCTTGCAGGGGGGCAGTCAGACACAGCTGTCTTGCATGCTGCAGATACCCAGCAGAATCCATGACCTCTAGTGCATGGAAGTGGTAACCTCAGCCCTCTACCTACCCACCATCCCCGGTTTTAACAAGAAGACACATATTTAGATGTTAAATGATCCGTGGAGGTCAAAATCAACACAAGTATCCCTGCATACATATCAACTTAAAAAGTTTCCCACATTTTTTTGGCTTATTCGTCTTTTGCTTGTTTATTTTGATTTCTGTTTGTGAACAGAAGCGGGGCCTTGGGGGGGTGTTGTTTGTTCTTGTTTGATTTTAAAGACAGTAAGAAAAAAAGAATATAAAATTGGGTGAGTAGGAAGGTGGGAAGGAACTGAAAGGAATTGGGGAGGGGAAAACATCATCAAAATATATGGTATGAAAAATTTATTCAATTAAAAAAGTGTTTGCCCTCATCAAGAAAAACAAAATCCATGTTAAAACAAAAAAACATGGGCTGGAGAGATTGCTCAGGGGTTAAGAGCACTGGCTACTCTTCCAGGGGACCCAAGTTCAATTCCCAGCTCCCACATAGCAGCTCACAAACACTTGTAACTCCAGATCCAGGGTGCCTGACACCTTCATACAGACATACATGTAGGCAAAACACCAGTGCACATAAATAAAAAAAAATTTAATAAGTGGTTCTTTCTACTTCAAAAGAAAACATATTTTTGTTTATTTAACAAAGTCTAAGCAACACACTAATAACGAACATTGTTAGCAAGACTGGATTAAAGCCAGGTATGGTGGCTCATACCTGTAACTCCAACACTTGGGAAGCTGAGGTGGGACTTAATACCTTGCAAATGGACATGCAGTACCTCTGAGCTCTCTGCCAGTTGGAGTAAGGACAGAGAATTCTGTCTGTTCAGGGTCCCAGCACACTGCCATCCCCATGAGCCTCAAGGACTGGGATGCTTTGGGTCTCCCTGCTAAGAAGGGTTAGTTTGGGCTACAACAATGAGTTCCAGGCCAGCCAATGTGAGACTTGATCTCAAGGAAGGGAGGTGGGGAGCAGAATTTAAACAACAGTTCTTCTGAAGTAAAGTTCAGTATGTCGGGGCTATCAGTGTAGGCCGGAGACTCTGCTCTACACTGCTGCCTATGGCAGCCAGAATTCTGTAGAGACCTTCGCTCTGAAGCCAGGATTCTTCACTTCGCTTCAGAAAAGAATTTTAGGATAAATCTGTATGAAGTCAAGCTGGAGTTTATTTCATAGATTTTAATAGAGGGGTAAGCCTGGGGTTAACATGGAGAAGCTCAGGGAATGAGGAATACACATCCATCGGTGCGTGCCGGCTTCCCAACACAGGCAGTCACACTTTATCTTTAGGCTAGCCGTGTGTGTGTGTTGTTTTGGAGGCTTCTGAAGTTCTATCTCAAAGGGTTGCTAAGGAACCCATAGGCTACAGAGCAGTTCATGGTACACATTCAACAGAGTAACAGCAGTCAAGGGCAATTTTAGGTCATAAGAATCTCGGGGGAAGCTGAAATGCTTCCTTTTACTGTAAACAAAACTTTATTGTTTCGTTTCTCAGGTTCCTAGAAAATTGTACGTTTAGAGAGCAAGAAAAGGAGAAAGGCCTAGAAGATTATACACACTTAGGCTTTAAACCTGTTTCCTTGTTATTGGGGCATTCTTATTTTAAAAATACCTCCATAGAAAGAATATCGCTTCTATGTAGGCAAACCTTACAGCAAATGTTAATTGGGCTGGAATTCTGAATTTTCAACTGATGAGACTTTAACTAGGTTTTGTATGATGGACTCTTTCACGTATTCCTTTAACTTTTCCCATCTTTCTCCCTGACTCACACACAGTCTCCCTAGAAAGATTTTTAGAAATACATTTAGAAACAAATACATTGTTCTGGCAATTAGACTTTAAGACTAGCCTGAGGGAATAAACTGTAGATATGGACAAATACATTAAGATATCAATTTCATTACAGAATTATTGAAAATAATAAAAGTTTATAATGTTCAATAATAGGCTAAATAAATTAGGATATAGCTATATAATAGACTATGCAAGCATTAAACAGTACATTTAAAACCTAAGTATTGAAACTGGCTGGAAACACAATGTTAATTAAAAAAGATAAAATGTAACTCTATCTAAATTACATGCTGCTATACTAATCAGTCATCCACAAATGATCCAGATTCCACACACACAGTCTCTATGGGATGGGTAGGAGGTACTGAGACAGTGTACATGAAATACCTAAGATTAGGAAGAAAAAGAAAAACAAAGGAATTTTAAGCAGAATTATTTAGAATTAAACCTGGAATTTGAATTGAATTTCTAAAGCACAAAGGAATGATTGTAGTTATTTTACATTTATTCTTACACTTTCTGACATTGTTTACCTACATTATATTTCTTTTCTTGTTATTCGAACTATGTTTAAGACGTAGAGTCTCCCTCTGGGTTTTCAGCCTTCACTCATTTTACTTGCTCCACCATAAAACATGGCTTCTGGGCTGAGTCACACAGCTGCTCACCTGCTAGGTGTGAGTGACGCAGCAGAATCGACATAGGAAGTGTGAGTGCGGGAAAGATAAGAGCCACAGGAAGACAAAGCAATAAGTACTTGTCTTTTTCTCTCCTGTGGAGTCCAGATAGATAGGCACAAAATCAGGTGGAGGAAGCCCCGGGGAGGGGACGTGAACCCGTGTCGGAGGGACTGAACAGAGGTGGGAGGGGCCAATGACCAAAATGGAATGAAATAAAGCGTCAATATGTCATAATCAAACCTCTTATTTTGTATGCTACATAAAAGGATTTTTTTTTTTTAAAAAAAGGACATTTCCCCCAAAGAGAACTTATTGAATAAGTAAAGCATACTTTCTACCTCATAAATCTGTATTTGAGTGTTCCTCACAGGCAATTTCTATCTACTTCTCTTAAATAATTAACAAAGACTAAACACTGAGTGTGTCTCCCTCTTAGACCACCCCTCTGCCTTTATAACCTTCTTTCAGTGAATTTTTAGTCCTGGTGACCCAGTCCCTACTTTGTCTACTTTTAAGTAATTTTGTACATAAATTTTCACAAGCTATGCTCTGTATATTTCTCTTAAAATCAAGGAAAATTTATCTTTGGCAGTAATTTATCAATTAATTCTAGGATTCTTCCTAAGCAGCAATTAAGCCCTTCTGCCACCTGTTGTCAAACTGCAAATACCTGCCATGAGTCCTCAAGAGATCAAATAATTATTTCCTAAAGGTTTCAAGTGTTTTCCCACTAATAGTGAGTTATCTGTATTTAATTAAAATGTGAGCCAAAATAACCAGTGAGTATTTAATAGCCCATTTTTATTTCTTTTCTTACTCTTAAAATTCACAAAGGGAACTGTCTAGAGACCTGTATCTCTTTTTACCTCCTACATGCATACCCTGGTCAGTTGTCTAGCAAACCCACCCAGGGCTGTTTTTTATTCTGCTCAGCCTTCAGTATAAATCCTTGAAGAGCACTCCCAGAAGAGAGAAGACAGAAGAAAGACAATTCTTCCTACTTCATCCCACTACTTCTCTCACCCCATTTCTCCATTTAACAACTAACCCCATGTCTCTCCCCACTCTTATCGTTCCCAAGAGAAGGCAGGCTCAGCTCTCAAGTGTTTTCTCTTTTCCTAAAGAGATTCAGTTTTCAACTGTAGGTAACTGTACAATCTCTCCAAAGAGAATGCCAAACCTGTGTATTCTGGTTTTGCCAATGAAATCACAAAGGTTTCATAACCAACACTTCATAATAAGATGATCCTTACATTGTTTGCTAAAATGATATATGACTATTAAATAATAATGCCCATGCCCCTCAAAAGTCCTAACGTTTATTGTAAGTCAGCAACTTTCCTGCGTGGTGGAACTTCTCTTTAATGGCTGAGCTGTCAGTCTGAGCTGGCATACAAAATGAGCTATTTTTTGATAGTGGTAAAAATACTGTAGATAAGTAGTTCAAGACAAAAATGAGTATACAGAAAGAAAGGTCACCTTGTCTCTAGGACACCCATTACTTATAGCCACAATAGACACTGAACCAGCAAGAAACAGAAGCATAGCTCAGAGAAGAGCTGTCCCATGAGAGCAGAATCTATGCTACCCTGAAACCTTGACCACGATGATCACTAGGTGTCTTAGTTAGGGTTTCTATTGCTGGGAAGGGACACCATGACCACAGCAACTCTTAGAAAGGAAAACATTTCATTGGGGGCTTGCTTACAGTTTCAGAGGTTTAGTCCATTATCATCATGGTGGGACATGGCAGCATGCAGGCAGACACAGTGCTAGAGGAGGAATTGAGAGTCCTACATCTTGATCCACAGGCAACAGGAAGTGAACTGAGTGTCACACTGAGCCTGATCAAAGGAGACCTCAAAGCTCACCCCCACAGTGAAACACTTCCTTCAACAAAGCCACATCTCCTGATAGTGCCATTCTCTATGAGCTTCTGGGGGCCAATTACATTCAAACTACCACACTAGGCAAACGTGCTTTATGAACTCCAGTACTCTAAAATACCAAAAAGGAACTAATTTTCATCTCTTTATTTATTCTATCTCAAATGCTGGGTTAAAACTAGGTTGTAACCTAGGAATGTATCTCAGTGGTAGATGGGCTGCCTAGCATGGCCAGGGCTAGGTGCAAGCACGTAGGGCTAGGTTCTGAATATGGTGGTTTGGTGGGACATCTGGTTCCATGCCGTTTGCAAGCTCAAGCCAGATGAAAATCCCAGCATGGAGAAGGGATGTAGGAACAGAATCCCAGCCCTAGCTGAGAAGCTATTGGGAACTAAGCTCTGTTAGACAGGGAGAGTCAGTTTTCTTTAAGAGTTTTGCCACTGGTAAATCAGCCACACCAACGAAAGGCCATATATTCAAGACTATGTGGCTGGTACACATTAGACTTGATGGGTAAAAAGAAAAGAAAAGAACAAGAAGTTAGGTGGGTAGAGAAGGAGGTGTTGATCTGGGGAAGTGGGGAGGGGATGAATATGATCCCTAACACATTGTACAAAACTCTCAAGGGATGAAAAATCAAAACAAAACCCCTAGGCTGTGAGCATAATGATGTAGAGCAAACATTTAAGCTAAGATTTAGAAATAAATAAAAGTTTACTTCCATGTGGACTTTTAACCTACAAGCTTTTCTTAATACTGATTTCTTATCTAACCTACCTCATTTTAGCTCCCTCTATGATTTTTGCAAACTGTCACTCAGGAGTATTTGTTTCTGAAAGAGTTTAGGAATAAAAGGATGCTAAATGTTTAAAGGCTATAAAAAGTTGATTGCTCCCAGAATTGATGACTTCAGAGTTCTTAATACTTCTCTCCATATCCAAGCCATTAATAAATCATATTGATATTTCTTCCAAGATCTCTATTGATTTCTCTAGCTGTATTTCAAGTGAGAGACCAGCCGGGAGACCAGCTCCCACATTTTACCCCAGGGGGAATGAGGGATAAGAGATTTAGATAGAAGGATAGAAGGGAGAGAAATAAAAACACAGGATAGCCTCAGGAGGGCCTGGGTCCTTATCCACTGGCCCCTTGTCTCTTCTAAAGGGCTATTTATAGGAATGCCAAGGGGTGGAGCAGGAGACCTCTCCCCAGCACAGCCAAGTGCAGACCCTTTTCAGTCACCTGGTAACCACACATGTGGTCAAGCAATCCTCTAATGTAGCCCTGCTGGGTGAAGCAAACTCAGATCTCACTACGAAAGCTTTATGGGCCTCCACAATTTCACTTCCACTATGTCCCCTAACATATCCTTTTCGCCTGGTTTAATGTAGTACTCACCTAATTAGCTTCTCATATCTACTTCATGACTTCTTCCAACTCGTTCTACGTAACATCAGAGCAAACCTTTCTTCTCTTTTTAAGTAGACTGATGATTGATTGATTGTGTGCACGTAAATATATGTGGGCACATAGAAGTCAAGAGGACAACTTGCAGGAGTTGGTTCTTTTCTTCCATCATTTGGGTACCAGGTCATCAAAATCGGGTTGACAGGCTTGGCAGCAAGTGCCTTTACGTGCTAAGTCATCTTGCAGGCTCTAAGCAACCTTTACAAAATACCATCGAGCTGTCATACATCCTCACCACCTGCTCTACATCCCATAAGAGCTTCCTTCCTTTCTCAAATAACCCCTTTAAGAGTTCTCTATTTTCTCAGATAAAAGCCAAAGACAAAAATCTTCCATATCATTATTTATATGTAAAAAATTTTTCCATGCCAAAGTAAAATTTTTTAATTTTTTATACTTTATTCTCTGAAGCCACAGTCTTTAGCAAACTTATTTTTTCCCATCCATTAAGGATGACTAATTTGCAAAGACCGTGTTCTTGCTATCAATTTATTTGGTCTATTCTTTTATAGCTCCCAAGTAGCTTTAATTGATAGCTTATTGTTGTCTCTGGAAAACTAACACTTTACTCCAAGGGGAGTGCCACACTCCCGAGATAGACAGTACGATAATTCAGACCCTGGATGCAATCTTCTCTAGTGGCTGAAATCACCTGCTAAGAAAGTCAATGCTCCTGCTTCACAGGGATCGGTTACACTGTCTGCGCTCTGTCCGAAGACTGCCCCACTGCTTGTCTGAAAGACCTGTCACTCTTTGAGAACAGTGTCAAGATTGACCCACCTCAACCAACAGCAAAAAAATCTATCCATTATTATCCCTGTGATGCGCGCGCGCGCGCGCACACACACACACACACACACACACACACACACACACACACACACACACACACACACACACACACACACACACACACGGTTATCTGGAGCCCAACCAAGCCTGGGGACTTTGCTGCCCGTCTTCCCCTGTTCTCTTAAACTCGATTGTGTGACCCGTGCTACATAAGCAAAACACAAAGTACAACCCTGCTGTCAGCCCCAAAGGTTCACTCCCTTTTATGAAGCTTAGTTTAACTGGGATCTGAGCAGTTGAGATCCACAGTAGACTTTGTACAGTCCCAGGAAAGCTAACCCAAGATCAGGCAACTAGACAGTAGAGGAAGCTACTCAGCTGCTTAAAAGACTTTCCATCAATCTTTCATACCCTGAGATTTTAAGGGGTGTGACCCCGCAGTCCAAGTTTTTGATGCTCTTTCCTGTAGGGCATTTGCCGGGACTGAACAGGCTTTAATCAGATACAAGTTACTCCATTTCTTTCTGTTTGTCCTGATCTTTTACCTTTATGTGTTTTCAAGGGCTGCTCTTAGAATTTTAATTATGTTCATACACACATTGCCCTGTAGAGAAACTTGACCTTAAATCTGTCTATGCACCTATTGCTACCCCCATTTCATAGACCACTTCACCATTATGCCTTAAAGACAGGTATGATAATGCTTATAAACCACGATTGCCTTGCTTACTATTGGAGTTTTATCACATTAGAAACACATTTGGGGATTTAAAATCAGACAGTTGTATTTTCTGAGAGTCTGGGAGTAAGAAGTCAGCAGTATGTTTCACTGGGTTTAAATGGAAGTGTTGGTTTCTTCTGAGGATTTCTAGGAAGAAGCCACTTCTCTGTTCCTTTCCCCCAGCATCTAAGGACCCTCTCTCATCTCCTGTTCTCATGTTCTGAAGACACCTTTCTTCCATCTGCAAAGTACCTTCCTCCATGCTGTACTTTTATCACCTTTTCCCCTGTGCTGTGGCCTGCCCTACTCTATTCCTTCACATGAGATACCTGTGGTATTTGAGGACCATATGGACAACCTATTATACACTCCCCATCTCAAATCCTTAACTATTACCACAAGCTCCCATTGCCATTTAAAGTAACAGTGCCACAGGTTCTGAGGATTAGAACTAGAAGGTCTAGGGGAGAATGACTATTATTTAGTCTACTAATAAGAGTTATAACGTTGATACATTAATTATTACTCTTCATAGATTCCCATTAAACTAGCAAAAGTGCCATAATCCAAACCCAAGCCTATGTAAGTCAGGCCCATTTTCCTATTCTCAGTAGTAAGAACTCCATTCCAAGTTCAAGTTCAGGGCCCTCTCAGGATGACAACACACTGGACAGCACACACAACTCACACCTCCCCCACCCCCAAGATGCAGCCCTTCACTTTGCTTCTGAATCCAGCAAAGTGCTGAATGTGAGCCCCTGCTATTTAAAATCATAAATGGAAGGAACAAAAATAACACAATAAAGACAGCTGGTGAATTTATATAGATCATCCAGTAAGTAATAGGCAAGGGTAATATTTGAGTTCTGCCTTAACTGAGAAAGAAGGAAAGAATTGAGCTCAAAAAGCTGTCATCTTGCAATTATTTCTGGAAGGCTCAGCATGACCAATGAACAGGATGAACTCAGTCCATACTCTGAGTCCCTTCATAAATGTGAAGACACCTCCTTGTCTAGTTGTTGTCTTTGACTATCACCTAGTTAGTCCTGTGCCTTTGGGGTTATATATACCAATACCACACAAACTTTAAAACAGAAAAGAAAACGAAATTAACAAATAAAACTTTCCAAATATTCTAAATAGCAAATTCTGCTCCTTTAAAATCTCAGGAAAGAATGTCTCAACATAATTTAAATGAACTGCCAAAGCTTCCAAAGATAAGGCAGGTGCTCCTCCTCCCATGGTCGAGAGACTGTTTTCACCCTGTTGTGCTGTCTCACACATAGTGGCGCAAAAGAGTTAACATCAACTGCTTTCCACATTCTGGAGGAAGCAAATTCCCAAAGTCAATGCTACTTATTTTTGACTTATATATGAAATTACTTCCACTGGGAGGCATTTCAAATGACCAAGAGATTTTTCTGTTTTTATGAGAAATCAGTCAAAATTGAGCCTTTGTAGCCATATTCATAGCTGAGTTAATACGCCTGAATTCTTCAAGTCGGTTTCGTGACAGGCAGTAACAAGTACAATATTAAAATCCAGATAATGAGATTAGTTCATTTGTCTAACAATTGTCTGCTCCTGTAGCTGGAGAGCTTCTCTCTGGGTCCCGCCAAGCCTCCGCAGTCCCAAAGCCCACTTATAAAATAAATACACAGAGGCTTATATTATTTAAACTATTTGGCCTAATGGCTCAGGCTTCTAGCTAGTTGTTCTTCTATCTTAAATTAAACCCATTTCTATTAATCTATATGTTGCTACGTGTTCCATGGCTTTACATACTACCTTTACAAACTGCTCCCTGGATGGCAGGCTGGCGTCTCCTTACTCAGTCTTCCTGTTCCCAAAATTCTCTTCTCTACTTGTCCTGCCTATACTTCCTGCCTGGCTACTGGCCAATCAGCATTTTATTTATACAGAGCGAGATCAACAGCATGCTCCCATCACGTGACTAATTTCATTTTTATTCAAAGTTCCCATTAATTACAGAACAGCAGATAAAGTCACATAATAAGCATCTTATTTCCTATTTTTTCCAAGGTAGTCAGAATTTTAAGGTTAGCATATAGCATGGTCTTTAAAGTAGGAATTTTACTTTGTGTTCAGGTAACATTTTATATTGAAGAGCTCAGAGTAGAAAACTAGATGAAAACAATATTTTAAAGGTGAAAGGGTGTATTCTTGGATCTCCATTGGGCACTAAAAATTGACAACAACTACAAAACCATGTTTAACATGCTTTACAATGTGGTGGGTGAAGACATATGATACATAGTGGAAATTTTTGTAATCAATTTTAAGTTTTCACTAAACTACAAGAAGTTCATTATCAATACAAGTTGAACAACCTGATCTGCAAACATAAGAAATAATAACAGGATCAAATACACCACATGAAGCCAGCTTTATATAGGGATCAATCCCATAGAAATATGCCTTCACAGGATGAGTTTGGAATGCTCAGATCTATGTCATTGCTAATCTGGAAATTCTCACATAAATTCCATTATAGAGACTAATCAAAAGCTGTGAATCCATGGGTGACTCTGAGCTGCTTGGTTGGGAGGTGGAAGATATCAAAGGAGTATTTGACCATTGACTTCCAGACTCACTTAGCTTCCCAGTGGCCTGTAATCATCTCAGGACACCTAGTGTCTTTAGGGATGGGACAGCTGGTGATAGGGTCACAAGAGAGGAGAGGAGGGATCTTAGGACAAAACTAGAATAACCAGTGGTTTTCTGAAGAATTTTCAAACCTCAACTATCTGAGAACATAACCCAGGCAAACATGATGCTTTTAATACACCCTGCATTGGAAATCAGTCAACGAGTTTCCAAGGTCATGTACTTCCACTTGAGTGAGCTCAGGTGCCCAGCTTGCCCTGCCCTAACGTGGATATTCACAACTGGTTCCAGAGCCCAGGATACTGTTAAAAGGCTCATTCTGATTCTCAAAGCATTCTCTTCTCTTTTATACATACTGGCAACTATAACTGCTGAATCTCTTAGCAAACAGTGATGAATTGTTGCCAGGAAGCTACATATCTTTAAAAAGAGGTGATGATTTATTGTTCTCTCCCTCTCTCTTAACTAAAACAATTAATTGGTAACATAACAGAAAGTCTCAGCAGTAAATGAAAAATGACCTAATCTCTAAAAATGGATGCCATGTCTTCAGCTTTGATTGCAGGGGGTGTTGGAGGGATTCCTACGTTCTTGTTATCTATTGTGTTGCCTTAAAAACTAGGGACTAGAGGTTCAACTTGGTAACATAAATACCAATGGAAAGAGTAAGAGGAGTAACTCTCTCTGTTACAAATTAAATCAGTAGTCTGCCTGCAAGGGAGGAGCTTTGGAGTTATAGCTTCAATCCAACAAGTACACAGGTGGACACACTGAGAGCCAACAGCTTCCCTAGAATTTGTAACAGAAAGCAAACTGTTGCCCTCAGGGTTGGAGAGACCAACAGAGGTGCCAGCTTACCTTGTGGAGATGGCTGCAGGCATGCTGCTGCAGTGTGTAGCTCTCAGAGCTTTGTAAGGCTTACTCAAGCAGCACCCACTGCAAACACCTGAGAAACATAGCAAAAGGAGAGGAGCCATTTGGGAATGCACCAGAGAGATCTACTCCTCTTAATGAGGGTGACTGTCAGGAGAACATACTTAACCAGAACCTAATGAGCATGGGACAAGGGGAAAACTGTTTTTACCAGCCGGCCTAATTGGGAGAAAAGCAATGCCCAACCCAGCCCCTCAAGCCGTCCTGCCCCACCTAAAGAGGAATAAACCCACTAAGCACACATAAAGATCACAATTTAGAGGCACAGGCTCCAAAAGGAGCTGATCACAGGCCTATGGGACAAATCTCTAGTTCCTGAATCTCACAACCACATGACTAACTGCCTGCCTATAGCAATTCTTTTGTCCAGTATATCAAACCTGGCTATGAGAACAATTACATAAAGTATTGTTCTATTTTGCTTTCTTTTGCTGTGATAAAGCCTGACCAAAGCCAACCTGAGGAGAAAGGGTTTATTTGGCTTACATTTCCATGTCATATTCTGCCATTGAGGAAAGTCAGAGTAGGAACGTGGAGGTAAGAAGTGAAACAGAAGCCATGGAGAAACACCTCTTACTGGCTTGCTCTCATGACTCCCTCAACATGCTTGTCATATATACCCTACTCTGACTTTCCTCAATGGCAGAATATGACATGGAAATGTAAGCCAAACAAACCCTTTCTCTTTTGATGTCTTATAACTCTCATTAAAACACAGGAAAACTCTCATTTCCAATTCTAGAAAACTTAGAAGGTGACCTAGCAGAAATGCCCCGTGTTCATCTCCACCTCAACAAAGAACTGAAACAGCAAATACGGGGCTGCACATAGAGGTAGAAAGCGTTGGCATTCAGCAGGCAAGAGAGAGGAACCCTGCTAGACAACCAGTACAGCTAACAAACTCACAAACCACCTTCAGCCCAGGACTGAGCTGGTGGCTTCCCAGGAGAGGGAAAATGATGAATAAGAGCTCCACTGGCCACATCACTGAGGACCTCAGCAACTATGGTGACAGGACAGATCCACAGCCACCACAGGTTTGGAGGCCAGGAAAGGGAACCGCCAGAGTCTACATCATTGTAGCCTTAGCCTTCCCAGAGAAGTTTACAACACCCTATCATACATTTTATAATAATTATAATGCAGTAACCGTGCTGTGGCTTCTGGAAAGGGAATTGACATGGTGCTAACCGTAAGTCAGAATACCTTCAAGGAAAGACCAGAGCCAAGAAGAGTCAGGGCCACCCCATGACCAGATCTGCTTACTCATATATACCTCTGGCCCTCTGTTAAATCCTACACCTCATATAAGGACTCCCAAAATGAATTGACCCACAAGTCCTCTTTGTTACTCTTTTTAATGTGGACACATTGAATAAATCTCTTTTTTCTTCTCTTCACAATTACTTCTTCCTCTAGTTGGTCTACTGAAGATGATTAGCTGTGCCCAGCCTGCTCAAACTCTTATCCCAGTTGTTTGTTTCTTTAGTTGTTTGTTTGAGTTTTGTTTTTGTTTTAGCTTTTTTCTCTTCAACATTTGTTTTGTAGTATTCTTAGAAGGGAGATTTGGAGTGCAGCTATCCTGATAGACGGATATAATATACATTATGTTGGTAAATTTTCATGTATTATTTGAGCTCACTGCGAAGCTGACTCTGGAAGCAGGGTTCTGTTTCCTAACCCCTGTTGCAGATCCATACATGTTTATCTCAACATAAACATGGCCCCGTGTTTGGAGATGGGCTGCCTGACCCCAAATCCATGACAAAGATGGATAGTAAATCACCCTAAGAGAAAACCCTGTGTTCTTGAAAACAGCTATTTGCTTCTACTGTTTATGTCATTATATAAAAGTGCCTACTATCTACTTAGATAGCTGCATGCCAAAACTTCTGTAGTGAGAGATTTGCAATCATAAATTCCTTATGTTCGCTTTTATCATGTAAACTTTTCTTTTTCCTTTAATTACAAAGGATAGCTTTGCTGAATATATTAATCTGGGTTTGAATATATTAATCTGGTTATCTTTCAAAACTTGAAATGCATTGTTTCATGCTCTTCTGCCTTCTAGTCTCTCTTGAGACATCTACTGTGTCTTTTAATCAGACTGATTTTCTGTGACTTAGTGCTTCTCTCTTACAGGTTACAATATACTTTTATATTCTATTTATTTAATCTTTTAATTACACTATGATGTGAGGAGATTATTTTTTGGTCTCATCTGGTATTCTAAATCTCTTTTGCTTCCTCATGGCCACCTTCTTACAGAATATACTCAAATAATCTTACATAGACAAGAGATAAATACATCCACAAGGACACAGGAAAGAATAAACCATGCTAGAACAACAAATAAACAAACTATAATAAGGAAAGTATTAAGTATTATGAAACAACAGAAGGACAGGAATGAATACATAAACAGCAAAATGACAAAATAATACAAATCAGCACAGAAATTAATGGAATGAAAATACAAAAAAAATTAATGCAAGAAAGAGTTGATTCTTCAAAAAGATATACAAGAATAACAAATCTTTTCAGATAAACTGATCAAAAGAAAGACATAATCCAAATTAATAAAATTAGAGGTGAGAGAAAATACTACAACAAATGAAAATTCAAAGCATTATCGGGGTGTATGTTGAGAACCTACATTGTAATAAATAAGGAAATATATAAGAAATGGATAGATTTCTAGACACATATGATGTGTCTACAGGTGTTTGTTGCTTTTCCCTTGTTTTCTTAGGAAGGAAGGGATGTGTGTGGTGTATGAAATGTGTATGGGTGCACTTACTCAGGCATGAGTGTGTGGAGGCCGGAGGTCAAGTGTCTTCCTCTGCCACTCTTCACATATTTTTTAAGACAAGATCTCTAACTAAACCTGTAGCTTACAATTTTAGCTAGATTGGCTAGTCAGCAAGTCTCTAGGATCAGCTTATCTCTAATAAGACCCCCATCCAATCCCATGTTGTGTTACAGATACATTCTCCCAGGCCCAGATTTTACATAGGTGTTAAGGATTTGAACTCAGTACTTGTGCTTCCAAGTCATCTCCCCAGCCCCTAGATATGTGTATGCATAAATGGCTTAAATAGATCTGTAATGAAGTTGAAACAATAATACAGTGTCTCCAAACTAAGAAAAGCCCAGGCCCAAATGGAATCATGATTGAAATCAACCAAACCTTTAAAGAGCCAACACAAAATAGAAAGGGAAGGAATGCTTCCTAAATCATTTGATGAAGTCAACACTGGTTGTTGTGTTACCAAAACCAGATAAGGACACGAGAAGCAGAATCACAGGCTAATTTTACTGATGCATATAGATGCAAAAGTTCTCAATAAAATACTTGCAAGCTAAATTCAAAGCCATATCTAACAGATTATTCTCCATATCAAGTTGGCCTCATTCCAGAGATGCAAGAACAACTCAACATGCACAAATCAATAACATAATCAATTACATAAACTCAAAGATAGAAAGCACATGATTGCTTCAATAGATGCAGAAAAGAGTATTTACAAAATTTATCACCCCTTCATCATTAAATCCTTTAGGGAAAAACTACTAATCAGAGGAACATATCTCAACATAACATCAGCTATCAATAACAAACCTATAGCTAGCATTATATTAAATGAAGGAAAACTCAAAGCCTTTTCACCAAAATCAGTAAGGAAAAAGCTGCCATTCATCCACTCTTATTAAATGTAGTACTTGAAGTCATACCTAGGACAGTAAGAAAAGCCAATGGTATTAAAGGAATTCAGATAGAAAAAAAAAGAAGTCAAGGTATCCTTATTTGTAGATCATATAATTCCATACATAGACCCTAGTGACTCTGACAAAAGATATATAGACTTGATAGATACTTTTGGCAATATGGCTGGAGACAAGCTGACCTAAAAGTCTTAGTAGATTCCTTATATTCCAATAACAAATGTATTGAGAAAGAAATCAGAAAAGCAATACAATCCACAACTGCCTCAAAAAAAAATTGGAATAGATTTAACCAGAGCTGTAAAAGACCTCTACAATGAAAACTTTAAGACATCAAAGAAAGAAATTAAAGAAGGAACTAGAAGACAGAAAAAAACTCCCATGTTCATGGGTTGTAATAAATACTAATGTGAGAATGGCTATCTACCACAACAATCTGAGAGTCAATGTAATCCCTATCAAAATTCTAATGTCATTGTTCATAAAGTAGTAAAATCATCTTCAAATTCACATAGAAGCACAAAAGACACTAAATAGTATAATCCCCAACAAAAAGAATAATGCTGGAGATATCACTACCCCTAATGTCAAGACATATTATAAACCCATGGTGACAAAAACAGCATGCTATTGGCACAAAAGAATGAATGAAAGACAGATAGACAGACAGAAAGATCAACAGAATAGAAGGGAAATCCAGATGCATACTACTACAGCTTCAATCACATAGTTTTTGACAAAGATGCCAAAACACATACTTAGGGAAAAGACATCCTCTTCAACAAATGGTATTAGGAAAATGGAAATCCACATGTAGAAGAGGGAGGCTAGGCCCCTATCTCTGACTCTGTACAAAAATCAACTGCTAATGGGTCAGAGACCAGATGTCAGACCTAAAACTCTGAAACTGTTAGAGGAAAACACAGGCAAATTACTTCAAGACGTAGGTATGGGCAAAGGACTGGGAAATAATAGGAAGACTTAGCAAATTAGTTTGCATGCAGTTCAGAAGCTTCTGCCCAGCAAAAGAACAATCAGCATATGCAAACCTGACCACAGAATAGGAGAAAACTCCCACTAACTATTCCTCTAAGAGAAGATTAGCATCTAGAACATATAAAGATTTCAAAAGAATACCAAACACATCAAGCAACATAATAAATCACTTATTGAAGTGGACAGTTCTCAAAACTGAAGGACAAATGGCCAGTAAACACACAGAAAATGTTCAACATTCTTAGTCATCAGAGAAATAGAACTTAAAACCACACTAAGATTCATTTCACCCCAGTCTGAATAGGTATCATTAAGAAAGCAAACAAATGCTAGAAATGATACAGGAGGAAATAAATCCTTATACACTGCTGATGCATGCTTATCAATGTGTAAGAAAATAAACCCTAATACATCGGTCCATCCAATTCGTATGAAAGTCCGTTGAGAAATAAATCCACATTATAACCCACCTATACCACTTCTGGGAATATACAACAATGTCTCTTGGACAGCATGCCATAGAAATACCTGCGCATCCAAATTTACTGTAGCATTATCCCAATAGCTAAGTTATATAATCAATTCAATTATCTAACAGATGAATTATAAAACAAATGTACAATAATATACACAAGGAGTTTTGTTCAATTATAAATAAGAATAAAATTATGTGATTTTCTAGAAAATGGATGCAACATGTTAAATAAAATAAGACAGATCCAGAAAGACTTCATGTTTCCTCTTATTTGTCCATCATAGAAATAAACACTTACATATATATACTGTGTGTATGTGTGTAATTCTGCATATAATTCTGTATCAATTCATAAGCATTTTCATATATACACTGTGTGTGTATGTGTGTGTTGTATATGACTTAAAGCCAAAAGAAAATGAAAGGAAGGAGACTAGTGGGAAGAAGAAAGAAAGAAAAGGTCCTAGGGAAAGGGAATAGGAGTGAGGTAAATATGACCATACACATTTAAAATAAATTTTCTTTATAAAACCCAAAACTATGTATAGTAAATATATGCTAATAACATACTTGAAATGAAAAAAAGCATTTGCCTGACTTTTAGAAGAGCTCATTTTAATACATTGATTTTTTAATTTTCCAGGAAATCCATGTGCTCAAGTGAAGACCCAGCCAAGCTTTACCTCCAGATACTGCTTCTATCTCCAGTTCTGAAATGGAAACACTCCCTGCATAAGTGATCGTTCTCTCATCTGTAATTCAGAATTTCTGTCCCTGGAGAGGTGTTCTAAATTCATGCTCAGCATCCTGAAGACACATACGAGATTACTGAGAAGCCGAACAATCCAGAAGGCAGCTGAATGTCTCCCAGAATCTGGGCTACTCCATTGTAGCTGTATGACACACCCACACATTTGCTCATCAAAGGTAGAGCAGAATCACTGGGAATGATGGGAATTGGCCATTTTCTGCAACCCTTCTACTGAGACTGCTAGTAAATCTGACCTGAGATGGATGCCTAAACACTGTATGTAAAACTCAGCACACAAACTCAAAATACCATAGGGCCAACTTTCATATGATTTAGCCAAATAAAGATGAAGAACAAAGTTGTGCAGTTTTGTTACAGTGGCATGATATATGAGACTCTGCACGAGGGGTTCTTTCTAGGTTACCACTTTCCTTGAGGCAAGGGGCTGTGTCTCTGCACAACCTGGGACATGAGATAGTAAGAGTTTAGGAAAAAGTAATCCTCTCAATAGCACTAGCCATCATTGTGAACCCTAGTAGATCACCACCTTCCTACAGGACTCCACTCTCACTCAAAATACCACCTCTCTTCTTCAAGTAGCCAGAAATCTCTTCTTTTCTGTGTTGGTTTGGGAATCTGAATAGATGATATTTTATTGAGGACTATCTCATTTATCTTTCAAGCTCTTCAGTAGATATGTATGTCTGTTAAATACAAGAATGGAGGGTAGTGAGCTTGTGCCCTCAATTTGAGCTGGAAAGGGACTTAGCAGTCCCTGAGGCCACTCTTCTCTCTGCAGAAATGCTCTAGACTCTTCTGTGCTCAAACTGAAGGATCTTTGTTATGGTCTAGATATCAACCAACTTAAGCAAAGTGTAAATAAAGAATAATGACCTGAAGATATTGATCAATTGGTAGAGTAGGTATTTGCTTAGTAGGCTTGAAGCCTGGGTTGGATCACTAGTACTGCATCACCTGGGTGTGGTGGTATGTGTCTGTAATCCCAGCACTCAGCAGGTGGAGTAAGATCAGAAGTTGAAGGTCATCCTTGACTACATAACGAGCTCATGGCCACCCAGGACTAAAAGATTCTGTTTCAAAAAACTAAGTAAAATAGCCAGGAGATGGTGGTGCATGCCTTTAATCCCAGCTCTTGGGAGGCAGAGGTAGGTGGATCTCTGTGAGTTGGAGGCCAGCCAGGTCTACAAAGAGTTCCAGGACAGCTAGGACTGTTACACAGAGAAACCCTATATCGAAAAATCAAAACTAAATAAATAAATAAATGAAGAAAACAAAATAAAATAGTAACAAGACCCACAAATTCTGCAGACTTTGGCACAATAATCAGATGCTTACTAAGTGCTCAGTATTTGCCAGGATGTTTTAGGATTTCTTTTTCTACAGGGAACTTTTGAAAAGTCGTACTTTTAGCGATGATGCATTTGACAGAAAAGTGTTTAGAATAAAAATGAATTGCCATTGGAAGCAAGTTTCCCTAAGGCAAGACTTGTTTCATAGAGTGATTTCATTCTGATAGAAAGCTCAGCATAGGAGGGGGCACTGCAGATGTGCTAAGCTGAGCATCTGAAGAATCTCCAGGTTACAGAAACCCTGGCACTACTTCTTACTGCCAAGTACCAGGGGTTATTGGGATACAGAAATGCAAAATGTTGGTAGCACAGAGGGTCAGTAGCACCTGCAGAATAATGGCTTGCTTTATTCTAGGCAGCATCAACTTTTTCGCCCATTTAAGATCCTACCACTCTACCTTACAGGGCTTTGATGAGCAGCTATGCAGATAGACCTCACACATAACTATGTGAGTTCAGTGAGAGGGAAGAAATGGATTCTTCAGAAAGACCCTTGAGGAATCCAAGATTATATTATTATAGCCTAGGAATTTGTAGACAATGGACTTAAGTGTTCTTCTCCCTACATGTTAATGCTATCGAATAATTTTATCGGCAGTCTAGGAGAAAAACAGAGCCAGGAAGTGGTGGCATACACTTTTAATCCCAGCACTTGAGATCTCATGCCTTTGCTTAGGAAGTTACATGTCTTTAATCCCAGCACTAAGAAAGAAGTAATATGGCAGGGCAGAGAAAGATATATAAGGCATGAGGAGACAGGAACTAAAGCCTTTTCCAGGCTGAGAAGTCCTAGAGGTAAGATGTGGCAGTGGCTTATTCCTTTGTCTCTCTGATCTTTCAGCATTTACTCCAATATCTAGCTCTGGGTTTTTTATTAAAAGACCATTTAGAATTGGTGTTACAGATAACCACATTGTACCCATAGAATTCTAGAAAGTGAGAGAAGCCAGGGGCTATCACTTAATGATAGAATATTACCTAATATGTATCTTGTCCTGAGTTCAGTTCCCAAGAATACAAAAATCAAAACAAAACAAATGAGCAAACAAAAACCCTTCACGCTTTGCATAGCTTCCTAACCTGCAGAGACAGTGAAGAGGCCACTTTCTTGAGTCCCATTTGCAGGCGATATGACATTTGAGCAGTAGATGTGTCAGTACCCTTGAGAAGCTGAGGGGCAACTGTCCTCTGTATACTTGGATTCACACTAACATGCAGGACATTCTGCTGCCCACACAGAGATGAACTAGGGACTGCCCTGGCTTATCCTCACTCCTGTTACCTAATTTAGAGGAGTTTTGTTTGCCTTCTCCAAAGCCCTGTTACTTTAAGCACTGGCTGCCAGATGTTGTCTCCTTCTAGCAGGAGATACAGCAAGTGCCCCATTAAAGCTCTGTCAGCCATCCCATTGCTTTGTGCATCTCAAACCAAGAGAAAAATGTTCAAGGCAAAGAACCGCTCTGCTGGAAGGAGTCATGTTCCCCGCCTACGGTCAGAAGAAGGGGGCAGAGTTGCTATTACACATAGGACAGGTATGGAGCATCCAGGTGATCACTGGGGTGTCTTCTAGTCCTGCCTTCCCAGTGTTGACAGTGAACAGACAAATTCAGCAACTGTAGCCGGTGAATGCTAGGATGGCCAGGGTTTCTGACTTCTAATGGATAAAGATCTGTATTGCCCAACCAGGAAAATCACATAGACCAGTGTAGGCCCTAGTCAAGAATAGGAGTAATGGGAAATAAGGTATATCTAAGGGTTTTTCTGGTTCAAGGGCCGTTGGGAGCCAAGGATACCACAAAGTCACACCACTCAACAAATCTCACACAAGAGATTTATCGTGAAGAAGAACAGAATGTCAGCTTCCTCTGGAAGGAGAGAGACAGCAAAGGGATGGATGAAGGCGAAGGCTTCTGTAGGGTTTTTGGAGCATGTGCAGTGAGCTTAGTGGGGAAGTATGGTAGGATAGGAAAAATTGTTAATACTAAGTGGGGGTGGGAGAGTGATAGGGATTTCTTCGAGCTTGGAATCAAGCCAAAGTCAGGATGTTCTTCCCTTGGTTCAGGTGCTTAGGATCAAGTCAGGGGCAGGCTGTTCTTTGCTTGGCCATGATGTCAGAGTCAAGCGAGGGTCAGGGTGTTCTTTCCTTGGGGGTCAGAGTGTTTTTCCCCCTGATCCTTTTACCCTACTATCTATCTATCTATCTATCTATCTATCTATCTATCTATCTATCTATCTATCTATCTATCTATATGTGTGTGTGTGTGTGTGTGTGTGTGTGTGTGTGTGTGTTTTACCCAAATCTAGCTGAGAAATATTCATCTGACTAGTCCCTTTCTCATTCTCCCCAGACAAAGAGACACTCTGGAGTCAGAAAAAAGCTGTTGTCACATGGCTGAAGCGAACAGAGGCTGTGGTATGACAACACTCTTCCTGTAGAGATGCTAAGCATACATCTCCTCACCCCAGATAGGGAGCGCAAAGGGACTCTTGCCACCTTGCAAACATGGCTCTGGTAGGCTTTGCCCTTCTCTCCTATTCCTTCTGCCTTGCTAAAAGTCATTAGATTACATTCCTAAAGCTAAACACCAAGGTCTGTTCCTTTATTTGGCCACTTCCTCCTCCTGAGGCTGACTACCAAGGTCCAGCTATCAAAGTATTAAAGTCCAGCGATCAGAAGCTCCCTTTGGATCACCTAGTTAACATGCCCAATTAAAATTAAACATCTCATTCTAACAGGAAGTTTCTACTTTTACCTTTGTAAGCCACCATTTTCCTATGGGCCACATTCTGTCTTCTCTCTATCCAGAGGCAGTCCTTTGTCCCACCTGAGAAAATATTCCTGTCCCCTCTCCCTTGTACCGTTCCCCTTCTCCCTCTTCTCCCTCATCCTCTGTCTTCTGTCTTTGTCTCTTATTCTCTGTCCTTTGCTCCTCTGAGGCAAACAAATCTCCTTTGCACTGAGAACTCAGATGTTGGGGTCCTGAGCCAATACCGATCACTTCAGAGCCCATGACAGACCGAAGTACAGATACCACCAAAGTCCCCCTTGGTAAACCAATGAGTTTTATTGGGGTTACTTAACAGGATTATGATCACTTACAGGAGTAGAAATGACTCAAAGACAGCTGTATCACCAAATCTTCTATATGTCCCAGTGTCAATCTTTTCTAGACATCTTGACTTGTTTATGTTCTTCTGGGCAGCTGGTCTAGTCTCAGGGTCTTCTATGCATCTTTTTCCCCCTGGGAGTCTTGTTTGTAGCTCAGCTTTACTGAATCTTCTTGGCAGCTCAGCTTCCATTGCTTACACTGACAGGCAGAGGCCTAGTGAATCTGGTCAGTTTCAGGGGCTTCCTGAAGATATTTTGAGTTGTTTGCCTTCTTACTTAAGGATTTTCCATGTAGGATAGAATGTGTAAATCTTGGGGGGAAACTTTTACGCAACAGACCCAACAGCAGAGGAAGTCAATATTTAGGAGGAGCTACAGAAAGGTGCCACCCAGATTCCCCCTCTTAGAATGTTCACAGTGTCAGCTCCAGAAAGTGTTGATAGCCCATGGCTCATGGCTGAGACACTTTTCAGGAAATGTATTCCTTCAAGATTACATCCCCTCTCTGCTTGTAGCTCATATCTCATGACTAATTGGCCCAGAAACACATAATCCTGACCTCTTGCCTCAATCAAGGACAGCTGAGAACAATCATACCAATTCCAGAGTTCTCTACGGAGTCACAGGAGATCTCTGTTGCAAGCTCAATGATTAACCTCCTTTGCCCAGCCATGCTCCCTCTCAATCCCAAGGGATGTTGTGACTAAGAATACTCTCAAGGAAGATTCTTGGACAAAATTTCCAACTCAAGAGACCTTCTTCCCAACCATAAATCAACATGTATGTGAAGATTCACCTGGAACTCTTTTTACAAGTAATAAGCATATAATAGCAATTATTGCTTCAAAAGCTTGGTGTGTCAAGTTAAATCAATCAAAAGCTAGTGCATTAGCCGGGTGGTGGTGGCGCACACCTTTAATCCAAGCACTCGGGAGGCAGAGCCAGGCAGATCTCTGTGAGTTCGAGGCCAGCCTGGTCTCCAAAGCGAGTTCCAGGAAAGGCGCAAAGCTACACAGAGAAACCCTGTCTCAAAAAACCACAAAAAAAAGCTAGTGAATTAGTGTACCATAATTTTAACACAATAATAATGTTAATGACATAATAATAATAATATTGTACTGCTGACCCAGGATATAGTTACAGAAACAGATGAGTATAATGGTTTTGTCATGTTTATCTCCAACAAAGAAATTTTAAAAAATGATATGAAAACATCAACAAATAGAGCAGTCAATCGAGGCAGACAGACCTTTATCTTTCTGTTCCTAGACATTTGCCCAACAAACTTAAGACATTAGTGACTGCAGAATATAACATTTTTTAATCAACTGAACATTTTATACCAAAATTAATGAAAGGGTCTTTTTAAACTTAATTAGCTGTGTATTTTAACCAAAGATCACTTTCATTATATGCTTTGAGGAAAGTCCATGTGAAAGAAAATATTTCTAAACTTTGCTCACAGGCATTGTCTGACTCTCTTGAAGCTCTTCAGACTCCAACATGTAGGTGTCTCTGTAACTGGGCATGGTAGCATTGAGGGCCAAGCCAGATTATAATTCATGAGGCATTACAGGAGTCTCTGTAACTGGGCATGGTAGCATTGAGGGCCAAGCCAGATTACAATTCATGAAGCATTACATAAGGGAGTCGCACAGAGCTAAGCACAGTTGCCTGCTTCCCAGTTCCACTAGGCAGTCTGCTGTTAACACCAAATTTGAGGATGAGAATAAATAAGTGTGACATGCTCCCTCTCTCACCTCACCAGCCTCAGAGTCATTTGGTTCCTGAAAATGAAAATCCCATGACTGGCTCTGAAATTTCCTCCTGGGGCCTTGACACATCTGCAAGATTTCCTGCCAGTGTTGAGGCTTATCCAACAGACAGAAATGGTGGATGGATGAAACAATTAGAGGACTCCATCATTTCTTAGATGCAATGTGATGTGAGAACATAATGTTCTTATACACCTTAGGATTGGTTTCCTTATAAAATAGAACAATGATATATCCCTCACATGGAAGCTCTAAGGTCTAAATAATGAAATCCATTGTAGATAATTAGCAGTACTTGATATATAGTAAGCAATTAAGTGAAATGCATATATTGTTTTTGTCATTGCAATTCAACTAATCCTGCTAAAATTGTTTATCATGAATACCACATACAGCAGAACTGAGGATTTGTAGCTAAAACAACAACAAACCAATGACCATTTAATCTCTTACCAATTTGAACAGGAAACATGCTATAAGTTTGTGGGATCTCATTTAATTCAGTTTTCGCTTTACTCAAAGTATAAGCCTCTTCTGTCAAACTTGAAATTCTCACTATTTACTTTCTCTAGGAAAGCAATGATAATAAAAGGACCAAGTGGAGAAAACTAATGTAAAAATATACACATTTACTTAGATATGTAGAGAGGTACGTGTCACAGCTGCCTCATTAGCTAATAAATTTATCAATGAACACACAGCCAGCAAACCCTCTTTGTGTGTGAGCCACCTTCCCTGAATAAGTGTAACTATCATCAAAGAAGCCTCACTTTACAGTAAATGGAGGCCATCAGGGAAAGCTACAACTAGATACAATGTAGAGATCAACGGATTGTGGCGAACTCAGCCCCAATGGATCCCTCTACATCATGACTCCTGCATTTTATGGTTCAGGGAACATCATGGAAGAATCGGCAGAAAGATCAGAAGAGCCAGAATACCAAGAAATTTATTGAGAAAATTTCTCTTCTAGAAATGGCTACATGAGCAAGACCAGAAAATGGCAATATCAACAGACAATGTTAACACAGGAGTGGGAAATTATTTTTGGGGTGTTTCACTCATAGGCAAAGAACTACGGACAACTATCAAAAGCTGAAAGAGGGAAAACTGTCCTCCCCAAGGGACAAGGTTCCTTATTTGCTGTCTGAGGCAAAGTGATAAGCCTTGAAACCATCCATACAACAAAAACAGACTCAATGGATGATATTTCTACATATTTGTGTGCACACACATGTACATATGTACATATGAAACAATAATAATAAAAAGAGACAATCAACTTGAGTGTGGATAAACATGGGAGGGGTTCAAGAGAAGGTAGCTGGGAAGGGCGGAGAGGGAGAAAAAGATGTAATTATTCACTGAAAATTATCAATGAGATCTTCATGCTTCTAATACAGACTAATAATTGAGTCAACTTCAAAATAAGAATGTATTTTAATTTTTCTAAGCTATGAATTCAAAACCTTTTACCATAAACACGATTTCTTTTATCAAAGCAGACCTCAAAGTCACATGGAAATCATCGTATTGCACAGCCACAGCTCTATTATTGCTTTAAGAAATAGAATTACTATATTGATCTGTTTAGACTGGTTTTCTTAAAATGCCATATACTTGATAACTTATAAACAATATACATTTCTTTTTACAATTCTGCGGGCTGGCAGCTTTATTATCAAGGCACCACCAAGTTGAATGCAGGTTAGGGCCACTTCCTGACTAGACATCAACTTCTCACTGTGTCATGTGGGGTGCCTTTCAGAGGACACCAATCCTTTTCTGTGAGGGCCCTATGCCTAGGACCTAGGAGCCTCCAAAGGCCTCTCCTCCAGACACCATCACACTGGCAGCTGGATTTTAATACACAATTATTCAGAGCACAGCAGTCACGAGGGTACACCTGGTTTGAAGGAAGAAAACAGTAATTCTCTGTACAATGCTGCCCAGCTCTAGACACTTTCATGACTCCTGATGTACATACTGCTTATGAAAACCAGGAAATAATGTGTGTTGGGTTTTTTTGTTATCATATTATTTCAATTTCTTTGTTTTGGGGAAATTTCTACTCTTGCTGTTAAGAAATGCAAACATTCGCCGGGCGGTGGTGGCGCACGCCTTTAATCCCAGCACTCGGGAGGCAGAGCCAGGCGGATCTCTGTGAGTTCGAGGCCAGCCTGGTCTCCAAAGCGAGTTCCAGGAAAGGCGCAAAGCTACACAGAGAAACCCTGTCTCGAAAAACCAAAAAAAGAAAAAAGAAATGCAAACATTCTAATCATTTCAACTACTTTAATTTCACTAATAATCAGAAATCCAGATCAGGAAAGAAATATTTAAAATAAGAGACTGTAATTTTTTCCAAAGAAAACTATATGCAAATCCAAATTCACAGACACACAGATTGTGTAGGTGATCATATGCTGCACGCTGGATGGAGTGTTAAATTTGTTTGCCTCATGTAGAGTTTCACTTGTCAATCAACTGGAGGCTTTGTGTTATGAGTATGCATATGTGATTACAAAATAATGAGGCAGATTCCATAAAACATATGTACACAAAAAGGAACATATGTACATATATATATATATATATATATATATATGCACACACATTAGCTTGCATCCAAATTTTACATTTGTTTATTACCAAAACTGGCACAAGAAATGTAGTCTAAGTTATTCTCCATTCCACACTCTTGTCACTTGTTATATCTAGCAATGGGAAACACACCATCCAACTGCTGAGATTTAAGAGAATCATACGTTCCCTTATTGCCACATTATCATGCCTCTGAAATAGGCATCTGTTGCATTCCTGCAAATAACTAGAAAAGAAGAAAATTAATATTGAAATGTCCTAGAATTGGTTTGGTTAACACTTGAGAAATACCCAATTGGTAATAATAGAGCAAAAGTCCCAATCAGTAACCAATTAATTGGGCCTGAAAAATGTCTTGGCAGTCCATGAGATTCATAAGTCATATTCTCTATATGCTGTATGAATTACCTCACCTGGAAAAAAAAATCCACCTACAACAAAGGAGTATGTCAGACTGGAGCTCAAAAACCCAGTTCTACAAATAACCTACTCAAGAAATTAGCCTCAACAGCAATGGAGTGGCTAAAAATACCTTGCAAACTCAATTTTAAATATCCAGAAATGTGATGGGTGAGTACAGTGGCACACTCCTATAATCCTAGCTCTTGGGGAGAAAGAAAAGGGAGACCGTCCCAAATTTGAAGTCAGCACCAGCTACATAGCCAGGTTGAGGACAGCCAGGACTGAAAGCCTATCTTCTGACAGCCTATCTTAGATAGATAGATAGATAGATAGATAGATAGATAGATAGATAGATAGATAGATAGATAGATAGATAGATAAAGTAAATAAATAAATGAATGAATGAATGAATGAATAAACAAACAAATAAATGAATGAACGAATGAATGAATGAATGAATGCCCAGAACAATGATGGTAGAAGTAGATAGGTTGGTCATGATACAACTGATACATGAGACAGCTATGCATGAAGAACACTGGTTTACTACATGAATAGATGTGACTCTGGCCAACCTGCCAAGCTCTGCCTACTAGGATAAAGAAACTGCTATGGTCTGAATGTGTCCTCCCATTAGTATGTTTTAGACACTTAAACTCTAGTCCAATACTGTTGAGAGATGGTACCTAATGAGGAATGTTTAGGACCCCAAGTCTCCACTCTTATGACTAGATTAATGCCAATTATAAAGGAGCTTGAGGTTGCAAAGACAGACCTCTTGCTCTCTGATGCTCTGTGGCCCCTCCACCTTCCACTGGAGGATGACACATATATAAGGCCCTTGCCAGATACAGACTCCTTGACTACCAACTTCTTAGCCTTGAACTACACAACCAGTTACAAAGAAAAATATGTGAGCTACAGTATTTTTCACAGGAGAGTGTATTAACTAGGTGGGTGACATAGAGTAGTGCCAATCCTGAATGTAGTTGAGAACACAACCCTGGCCTTAGATGAAGAAAGGTCTTCAGGAAGGCAGGGGCAGCTTCTTGTGCCACCTAGGGATTAGCATGCTGAAAGAAAATGGAAAACCTCAAGCAAGGTTTTTCTGGAATCTGCAATTACTTTCATTAAATAGAGCCAATTTCTCTTGCTGGCCCTGACTTAATGTGAGTCTGATTCATTCATTTGGACTCTGGGGGGAAAAACTTAGATTTGAATAAAGTCATTAAAAGAGAGCTATGAGGAAAGGGTCCAGCGTTTTATGACTCTAAAAATTAAGCAGACATGATAATAATTGAAGTTAAACCATTTCCTCAGGATTTCTTAGTTCATAATGGATATTCTGTTGTTCCCATGAGCTGTTGCTATAAAGCATATTGCTTATATAACCCTAACTCCAAACACTTCAAGTGCTGCGCTTAAAGAGAGGCTTTATTTTCCTCCCAGAAAAAAAAAAAAAGTCCTTAAACAGACACTCTTCACTATGCCAGTCATCCATAAAGGAAAGCTCCTCCCTGTCCTGTTCTCCACTGCCCACTCTGACCTGTGTGGTAGGCCAATGACAGCAGGCTCTACCTCTGACCTCTCATCAGTGCTTCCTTGTGGCTGCTCCCAGTGTTAGCATCGCAGGACCTACAGGAGTTGACAGTTCCACATCCCCCGATGAAGAGCTAGTTACAACTCTCATTGGCACTGCTGATTTTGATGCTCCCTGCTTTGCACACTCTGTAGCAAAACAAGGGCTCTGATGGATGGGCTTCAGATGGGTGAGAAGGAACTCAGCAGGGACACTGCATTGTTCATATTCTAGATTACAAACCCTCCATGCCAAAGACCAGGGCAGAGGTTTGGAAAGCTTCAGATTGGGATGGAGTACCTATTTTCTGTGCCAGGAATATGGCAGAGGCTAAAAAGCAAGCATATGAAGTAAGAAGAAGATGTCTTGTCATACAGAGTTCAAGAGACATGTGAAGTGTCATTGGGAGAAACAACCCAAAATACCTCTTCAACACTTTAAGGAAATTCTTAATGACAAGTTGACGAATCATAAAGGGTCCTGAATTCTGAACATGAACGAGAGAAATGGGTTGGCCATGGTGCAGTGGGGACAGGAGGAGACAGATTTGCATGGAGAATACCTGTTTGTCCCACAAGTAAGAGTGGTTTCTGCTTAACCTGCATAGTGCTGCCTTCCAGTGTCAGGAAACTGCTATGGTTTGAATAAGTTCCGCCAAACGTATGGGTTTGAAAGTTAAACTCTAGTCCAACAGTATTGAGAGATACTGTCTAACAGGAAATGTTTATGCCATCATGTCTCCACTCTCATGAAGGGATTAATGCCAGTTATAAAACAGGGTTAGGGATGCCAAGATAGGCTTCTTGCCCCTCTACCTTCCACTGTGAAGTGATGCAGCTCTAAGGCTGTTGCCACATGTAGGATCTTTGATTATGGACTTCTTAACACTCAAAACTATAAGAACTAAACTGCCTCTATTATTTCCCCAGTTTCAGCTATTATATTATCACAGCACAAAACAGATGAGAATTACTCTAGGATTTTGCATGAATTGGTTGTTGTTGTTTTCAGAAAAGCTATACAAAATATGTATGTATAAGTGGAGAAGTATGTAAATATGTATGTGCATGTATTCATAGATATGTGATGTAATGTAAATAATCTTGGTCAATTGTCATGTGTTATTTGTGCATATTGAGAAGTGACTCTAAGGACCAGACTACCTGGTCTCAGACTCAAACAGGTTTATGTCAAGTGTCCTTTCAAACCCCCTGTGCTAGCTCAGTCTGGCCTTCTGGCTCTATAACATGGAATGAAACAATAAACAGCTAAATGTTAAAAACATTGCTAAGAATCCCTAGAAAGTAAAGCATTTCCAACAGAGACTACCACTGTTTAGCTCATGCTACAATAAGGCCTGCAGTGAGAACAAGATGCTGGAAGCTCACCTGTAGAGAGAACTCTCTGCCCTTGCACAGGACTTTCAGTTGGGACTCCAGCATGACTGTGCCAGTAGGCCTTTCCCAGTCATTCCTATGGGATGCTGCAAGCATCTGATTTGGTATTATTTCTTTGTTGCTGCAGGCCATGAAAATATGAAATAGAGATTCAGCTCTATTTGGTAAAGCTATACCTGGATGGATCAAGGAATCCCCCTGGAGGAAGCCAAATCTAAAGGAGTATTTGGTATTATTTGGCTTTTAATATATCAGCTGTTTCCTGCTATCAATTTCTTTTGTGCTCATAACTCCTAGGCCATAATGACAAACAGAATAAGCTTCTCAGACCTACTGCTGATCTGAACTAAGGTAATATCCTTACAGAGACAATGCCTGTCTCCTAGGACCCTCCTTCCTCTCACAGGCCAAGTGGCATTCCAGAGCAATTGACTCAGAACAAAAGGGTTTTTTTTTTTTTTGCATATGAGGTGAAGGAGGATTGAGGCAGAATTCCTAGGTCGGAGTGGAGCAGAGTTGTGTGGTGGGAGAAGAAAGAACAAGGTGGAGTTTTGCCAGATGGTAAGTGGACTGTATCAGGTCAGGAGAGTAGGAAAGGAAGGGATGAGCATGGATGGAAGAATGGAGGGAAAAGATGAGGTTGAAAGCAAAAGAGCTTAGTTAGGACTACAAGAGGACAGGAAGAAAAGGGGCAGAGAGGAGCTGAATGTGAGAACAGAACTGAAGCCATGTAGAGAGAGAACTCACACAGAAAAATAAACCGTATGGACTAAAGGGTTTCATGTATATGGATTCATTTAATATTGTCAAGGATTAGATTTTCAATTTGTCATAGATTTCTTCTCAGACCCTGGGAGAGGACTATCAAGGGGCTGGATCCCGATAGCCCTGTGATACTTCGTGCTCTTAATTAGGCTATTCCAGCTATCTCTGTTGGGTGTTGGATGTGCCTGACTTCATGATGGTTCACTGTCTGTCTGCTACTTCCATCTGCTACTTGCTATTTGTTCTTTTTTACTTTCACTTGCTATATACTTAGTAAACTCATTCATTCAAATCTGGACGTCTGGCTATCATAGATTATTCTCTATAAAGAAAATGTCTATATTTATTTGTATATGTTGACAATGCATTTAAGTAACATTTAATTACCATATGAGCTAAACAAACAAGCAGGAGTGGGCGGCTGAGGCTGGTCCATGAACTTGAGTTTCATTTTTTTTGTGGTACTCCTTAAAAGTTAAAAAGAATTCACATAAACTATAAATTATAGAAAGCAAAATAATAATACTGACAAGTAGTTGATATTATAGTTTAACATGATACCTTGTTTCCTTGGTTCTAAAAAAGGCTTGAGCTGTTAATATATAACAGTGTGTTTCTTGTGAGTGCTTCTACAAGACACACCCAAAGACAAGGAGGTTTCTATAGGCCAGGAGTAGACACAGCACACACAACTTCTGTTCATCTTTAGTCAGAACTCAGTTCTGTGGTCACACCAAAATGCAAAGGTGAATAGAAGTATTGTTAACTGCACCTCCAAGAAGACAAATAAAGTTGTTTGATGTGGGGAAAGTATGGCAGATTCTGCCATGGCTGAACTAAAATGGAGAAGTTTTAGTGGCAACAAAGTAGCCTTGTTTCACTTCCATCTTTCCCCCCTCTATTGAAATAGATTCTTTTCTCATACAATATATCCTGATTTCAGTTTCCCTTCCCTCTACTCATCCCAGCTCCACCCTACCTCCCCTCCCTTTCTGTCTCTCAATGGAAAAGAATTTTCCAAGAGCTCAGGATCCCCATGGAGGAGTGTAGGGGCCAGAGGGGATGGAGGACATCAGAAGAACAAGTCTCTCTAAATCAACCGAGCAAAGCTCATGTGTACTCACAGAAACGGAGGCAGCATGCACAGGGCCTGCACAGGTCTGCACTGGGTCCCCTGCATATATATTATGGCTTCCAGTTTAGAGTTTTTATGGGACTCCTGAGTGTGTGAACGAGTAGGTCTCTGATTCTTGGACTTTTCCATCCTCTCTGACTGCTGTGAGTTTAGGAGTGTTTTACTCATTTCTTTCTGCAACTGTAAATCCATTTTGCTTTCCTTGGCTTGCATTCCTTTGGTGATCATTTGTTCCACATTTTCAGTGTGTTTTCAAGCTTTTGTGGGGCCCCAAGGGACACCTGCCTCCTGGGACAGATTGCTTGTGCCCTTCCCATCTTTCTGTTGTGAGAAAACCTGATGCTTTGTAGCCCACATTGTAAGTTGTTTGATTTTTATTTTAACTGTTAGCTACTCTGTCATCCACTAGGATTCAAATGACATAAGGAAGTAAATCTAAATTTCATGTTCTTCATCCCAATAACTTTTCAGTTTCTAGGCAGAGCTTACCCTGACTAATTTAATTTCTTTATAGTTCAATTCTTTCCCATGAATCACCTTACTCTCTTGGGAAAACTGTTTACCTAGAAAGCCCACACTACCTCCTGGTCCTTAGAAACACTCAAGCATGTTAACATCCCACACATTAATTCACTTTGACTCCACTTGGCAACCTTTGTACATATAAATAAAAATGTTCTTTACAACCATCTGTGGAAATAGTACATGAGGACTGTGTCTGAATGTTATTGGGTGCATTTTTTAATCAATGATTTTTTTAAACATTTAATTATGTATTTAAGTCTTTCATGTCTCTAGACTTCCCAAAGGACATTGCAATGTATTGGTATATTTCTTACTAAAATTATTGAGTAGCCTAAAGGAGCCAGAGCCATACTCTACCTGAGAAACACGTATCAGAGAAAGAAAAGCTGTAACGCTGTAACTCAAGTGGAGAACCTGCACCCAAAGAGAAGCACTCTGATATTTGACCATGTGATGCTCTTGCACATAACTACGCAAAGGAAGACATCTTAGTGAATACGCAGTCCTACTTTAGTCATTCATTTGGCCAGTTGGCAAACCATGATTTCAAAGAACAGCATTACTGACTCAAGCTCACATTCCCAGCAGATCAAAGGACTCCATGTTTTCCAGCAATCTACACAAGCCTTTCTCCCCACACCATATTGCTTCTTCGAATTTGCAAAGGCAGAGAATTCACAAACCAAGAGTCTAAGCATGTCCCTCCTTCCCTTCTTTGCCTCACCTCCCCAGAAACCAATTTTCATTCTTTCATTAGTTTTACTATAACCAAACAAATTCTCTTCCATTTCTCCTTCTCATGATTATCCTGCTAGCTACTTCTCCCACTCTGAATATAGAAATCCAGAGGGTAAGTGAAAACCGTGAGTGTGGTATCAGCCTTGAGTTCTGCCGTTTTGATTTGTGTTGTGGCTGTCTTCTAATTAGCTCCACAGTCAGTTACGCGGCCCGAGAGACACCAAGGTGCTGTTTTCCGCCACTTTCCTTTCCTACCACAGATATTTATCACCTACCCAATGGAGGCCATCTGTGGCACAAGTACCAAATTGGATATATTTGTCAACATGGAAAAAAACACCTTTGTGGATTTAATATATCTTGCATGTACGCACGGTGCCTCTGTCATGCACCAGATATACATTCTCAGAGAACTAAGCAGGAAAAGGGATTTGAATTAAAAACTGTGTCCAACACACAGTAGCAGTGGCTGTGGACACAAGATCTGCACCCACAAAAAAGACATGGAAGTAGTAGGGGAATCGATTGGCAGAAGGGTGTGAGCAGGAACCAGAGGCGATAGAGGGGTGAAAATAATCACAATGCTTTGCACACGTATAAGAAATGACTAAGAATGAATTTTTAAAAAGTTATTTTCAAGCATTCAAGCTAAGAGGCAAGGCAATCCCCACAGTTAACCACAATGTAGTAACCTAAGCTTTGAATTTTGAGGGCTGTGTCTTTTACACTCTGGCATCTTTCCATGTATAATCTCTTTGGGTGGGTTAAAGCTGTCTATGATTACTAAAGCTTCCCTTTCTCCAAAACATTTGGACTCTCTTAAGGTTTCCTGTTCTGAGTTATGTACCAGGCAGGTGAACCTTGGGTGTTCCCAGCAAACCCTCAGCTCAGAAGTCCCCAAGCTCACCTCGCCTTCGATGACCTGCAGCTGACTTTTCACTGCAGCTGAGAGACTCAGCATTAGAAACTGGGCCATTCGTACATCCCTTTTGTGCTGTAGCCTTCCCTGCCACCCACAAGGAGCAATAAATAGCCACTATTTTCCAGAGTTGAAAGGAGGTAGAGCAGATGAGGTGGCACTCCATGCAAAATTACGATGCTAAGATCTGAGATGCTTTTCGAAGCCCATGAAGCTGTGAGTGAAGGCTCAGTGTTGTAGTTTTCTTAGGGAATGTCCTCACCAAAGCAAGCCACCTTACCAGAGGGATCCTGTCTGATGTCTGTGTGAATGACTGGGCACTGTGAGGGGTGGAAAGGCCCAGTCCCTTTGCCTAGATCTTGGAAGACGCAGAAGTCCTATCTCAGCCCTGGAGCCCCTTTGGGGTCACAGAAATCACAAGGCAATTATATTGCAGCCCAGCTTCCCCTCTGCCCAGCCCTGCTCCCATTAGTGTCCCACAGGGCTATTATCCCATTCCACTTCCCAGAGAGCACATCCTGCAGATAGATGTCAGAGCCCACTCTAGGGAACTGGACATGAGACAAAGGAGTTCTAAATGCAAATTCAGTGCTAATGTAATAACACCTTGGTAGCATATTGATTCCTGTTTTTTGTTGTTTTGTTTTGGTTTTGATTCAATAAATGTAATGCTTGTACTTGTACAATATATTATCTCCTACATGTCAATACCATCCTAAATTCGAAATGATTTCCAGATTTGGTGCTATTTTATCCCTAGTTTCAAATATGAAATTAATGAATTGAGTATGAGTTAATTTCCCATATTACAAAGTAACAATCGGCAGAGCCAGGATCTAAACCCAAGTCCAAAGAAACACATTCATGCTTTGCTTAGGCCGGTGTCCCAGCATCTGACTGTGCTTCTAAAACCCTCCACTGCTCTGCTCCAGGGCTCCCCATGAGGTCAGGTTGCTTTTCTTTCTGAAGTCAGTGGTGTTCATCCCACCCCAGTTGCTAACAATTAATTTTAGAATTGTTATGACCTATAATTATTCCTGCTGGGACATGGAATTAGTCTCTGGGGGCTTCTTGGAAGGAAATGGTTGGCAAGAAAAAGGCACAAGTGAAGAGAGGCCTCCTTTCTGACAGGACATTGTCTTGAGATATGGCAAGGAAAAGCAGCCACTGCAGGCAGTCACAGGAGATACACCCTCAACACAAGGCCAATAGGCTATGGCAGGATGGAGAGGAATGGAAAGACTCTGTGTTCTTGACATGTTCTGTGGGCTCTAAATTACCGTTTACAGGTTGTCATGCCCATACCCATCATCTTACACAAAATCATAATGTTCAGTGTTGTTTCAGTCAGTGAAGGCTGGTAGAGGTAGAAAAGGGGATTGCTACTTGCAGCCAAAACCACCTTCAATGCACAAAGCTTATGAGACTAGAAAGACAACTAGGAAAACTGAGGGTTAATAAAATGAATATAATGTTTATAAAAGACAAAAATGAGTTGGGAATTTAAACTAATATAAAAGTTAACATAATAAAGTAAGATAAATGATAAGGAAATAGAGAAAGGTCAAATATAACAGAATTTAAGAAAAAGAATAAAATGAATTTGGCAAATCTTTATAGAATACTGAAATTGTCTAGTCACTAAATCAAATTGTCCAAGAAGAGACAGTCATTTATTTGCAAGATTTTTCAATCATTCACAGGCTGCTATAATATCAGATAATATCAGTGGTCCCTTAGGAAATATCTGACTTTAATTTCATGATCATGATTTATATAATAACAGTTTTACATCTATTATCTTGATGTTTAAATTTTTAATGATAAGAATAGCTTAGAGATTCTCTAATTGCATAGGTATGATCCTTTGGTTTATTATTGCCTCAAATAAACTTGAGTCAATGTACAGTGATAGTAATGGACATATTTATAAATGGCTCCCTTATTCAAAAATAAAGTGTTACTTTTTAAAAGGGCATAAATAAGAACAACTGGGACTACATGATACAGTAAAAGTACAGAGACTGCAAGGCAAACTTCAAAAGCAGATTAGTAGAAGGTCATCAGCCAGCCCTGATCTCTACATCCTGTAGTGGAGGGGGTGGGTTCTGCATGCACCCAAACCAAAGTTCCAGTACTAAAGAGGTGCTGGCTACCAAACAGTGGCTCTCCAATTTTATTCACTGTTCTGAATCACTGTCTAGTCCATTTGTCTGTGGTTTTTCTCATTACACTGCCATTATCCCACACTGTAGTTATAAGAGTAGTGTACATGAAATGGATTCTTATCTTATTGTAAGTCAGTGTATCACTCATTGGATCTTGGCCCATCACATTGTGGAAAGAATATACTGATGTATTAGCTTTCATTTCATAATTGTCTGTTTTCCCATCTATCATCTAAGTATTGACCCCATCATCCATTATCTATCATCTGTCTCTATATATTTATTTATCATCTATTGTCTACTTGTTTATTATCTGTCAGTATTGTGTGTGTGTGTGTGTGTGTGTGTGTGTGTGTGTGTGTTATGTGTATGTGTGCCTGCAGGTATGCATACACATGTGTACTCCTCTATGGAGCAACAAGGTTTGTGTTGGGTATTTTCTTCTATACACCTTAGTTTTTGAGGCAGGGTCTCTCAATAATCCTGTAGCTGATAGATTCAGCTAGACTGGCTAGCCTCTGGAGTCCTCTTCCCCATGCCTCCCCAGCACTGGGATTAGAGGCTCCTGTGCCTTGCTTTTACATACGATGGAACTGAGGTCATCACACTTGCCTGGCTAGTACCTTACAAAATGAGCCATTTACCCACCCTTTATCCAACTACCATTTATAGCCAGGCTCTAAAGGTTTTCCGGAGAAGCTCCTTTTGATGAGGGTCTTAAAAGTAGTGACATGATCCTAGACTACTTATCAGTTGGAAATGACCGTACTTATGCTGATCTGAGTGTGAGAGATGTCACTGAAAATAATTTGAAGTCATCTGGGAGTTGAAGAGACAGCATAGATCTGGTTGGCTCCTGCAGGAGTCTTAGGTACATCCAAGGAACAATCTCCCCAGAATCATCATGTCTGGTATAGATAGAACAATATGGTCCTTCTAGAAGTAGCAGATGTCCACTGGGGAAAATGGGGACACCTTAGCTGGTAGAATGACTCATTAAAACTTCTAGGTCAACTGGGCCAAGGGGAACATCTGTGAAAGTTGAAACATTCAGAATGTTTGAAGGCATTATCACTATCCACAAACAAGCATTCCACATTCTCCACTGAAAAGTATAAGGAAAAAACAGAATTTATATTTTCAAAAGAAAGAAAAGGAAAACAAAGAAAGAGGATCTTGCCTACAACAAACCAGTATCTAAAATTTCTACAGTTAAAGGAAATGAATTATTTACAGCTAAACAAAATTTCCAGAAAACACCTGTCTCTGCTTTCAAGAAATTCACCCACATAGAATGTAGACAGGCAAGTGTCTCCTATATTCACCTTGAATTTTGCAATAAGCTAAGAGATGAACTAAATTTTATTTACCACATTCTTTTTCAAGGAAGAAAGGACAAATATTGCCTATCCTAAAACTAAAATTAAAGTGGGAAACTATTTTTCTCCTTTAAAATACTGTGTCAGTTTAATAATTTCTGAACTGTTATGTCACTTGTCTTACAAAAATGAAAACATTTACTCTAGCTTACAGACTCTATTTGCAACCTCTATTGTTCGTACACAGATGGACATTTCTGCACTTTTCCTACCACTGTAGCTAGACTTTGAACTTTAAAGAACCATTTAGAAGTTATAGTGAAAGGATTCTACCAAAGCTCTTGTGTAGAATTTCCAGACTGGGTGAGGACAGACAAGCATACACAGAATGCACAGTTCAGATTAGAGAGCGGTGGTCTGTGAAAGAAAATTAGATAAGTGAATTTTAGAATTGGAAGAGCACACTAATTCAACCTTCTCATTTTACAAAGAAAGAAATATTGACCTACAAAGCTACCCAAGCCTGAATCAATAGTTCTCTTCCAATGTCTTGGTTCTTCATATTTACCCAGAGAAATGATAAATTGGTTTTTAAATTTCCTTATGGCCAGAATCATTTATCTCAAGTCCCAGAGCAAAGCTAAGTTAGAATATTGATTATTTTTCTATCTAAATTCTCTTGAAAATTGTCAGTTGTTGATTTCCTTTAGACATGAACTTTCATTATTTAAAGATCCCAGGTAAAAGGGATCAAAAAAAGACAACATTCAAATTTCATGCTCCAATTTATTTTTCTTTTAAGAATCACTATTTTAATATTTATACTACGGTATGGATTTCATTGTAAATAAGAGCTAATTTGAAATCACAGCTTCACAAAGTAGAAGCTAAACAAACAAATACATTTAATTGGCTCTTTAACTTCCTTGCTTCTCTAACATTGGAGTAGCACACAGCCTTTAGGACTCCAGTAACAAGCACAGAGGCTCCCTGGATGTCACACTGAAGGGCCGTGCTATTATGCCTTTGGCCAGAAACAGTGAATCCATTCACCACCCTCCACTTATCAAACCTCCAAGCTGAACAGAGCAATGAACTTTCTAATAATCTCTCCACTTTCCTTACCCCTTTTCTCTTAACTCAGTAGCAGGAAGAGCGGTCCTCTTACACATGACAGGATATACTGTTCCTCATCCCAAATCTCACAAAGGCTTCCTGTTTCTTTCACAGGAATATAACAACAACAACAACAACACACACACACACATACACACACACACACACACACACACACACACACACACACACACACACACACAGATAACTTCCTATATTGGTCCTTCATCCTATGTTACTGAGGCAGCAAAACCTGTTTGCCTTAGTTCCCTGCTGATACACCTGACTTCAGCCAAAATGACCCTCTTGCTGTTCCTATAACATGACATGTTTTCCCCATCAGATATTTCTTTATGACTTATGTTCTTTCTTCTAGGTAATTGCCCACGTGCCTTTTTAGCTTATCACCTTCAATCTCAACACAAAATTCCTCTCTCACAGAGGGCTTGCCTGATCACTCTACAATTCTATCACACCACTTCCTCTTATTGTTTCCCAAAGCAATGGTCACCGCTGTAGTGGTTTGAATGAGATGTCCCCCGTATTCTCCACATTTAAATTCTTTAGTGCCCACTTGGTAGAGCTGTGTGGGTTGGTTTAGGAGATGTGATCTTGCTAGAGGAAGTATGTCATTGGGGGTGAGTTTTGAGAGCTTAAAGACTTGGACCATTTCAAATTTGCTCACTCTGCTTTTGGTTTGAAATATGATCTCTCAGCTTCCTGCTTCAACCACTGTGTCTGCTGTATACTGCCATGTTATCCTTCCATGACAGACTCTTATCTCTCTGGGAGCATAAGTCAAATAAACGATCCCTCCTATAACTTACCTTGGTCATGCCATTTTATCACAGCACTAGTAACTAATAAAACCATCTGATACAGCCGGGCGGTGGTGGCGCACGCCTTTAATCCCAGCACTCGGGAGGCAGAGCCAGGCGGATCTCTGTGAGTTCGAGGCCAGCCTGGGCTACCAAGTGAGTTCCAGGAAAGGCGCAAAGCTGCACAGAGAAACCCTGTCTCGAAAACCCAAAAAAAAAAAAAAAAAAAAAAACCATCTGATACAATGTATATTTTGTGTTTGTTTTCACTAGAAAACATAAAATTTCACCACTTTTCATTGCTATAGCCCTAGTGCCAGGAGCAATGATTTTAATATAGCACATTTCCAGTAAATATTATCAAATCGATTGATTCTAAGTGAGCTTTAAAATAAATAAACTTAAAAATTATAAAGACATGGGAAAAAACTTAAAGTCTTAAAGTAAGAACCAACTACTATGAAAAGAAAAAATTTAATCCCAATAGATGTCCTGGAAATAATAATTTAAAAAAAAATGATCACTTGATTCAAAACTTGATAACAAGGTGAACAGGCTGGTTGGACATAGCCAGATAAGAAATTAGCTGGAAGGAACTATCCAGAAAGCAGCATGAAGAAACAAGAGGTAAGAAGTAGAAAAGAAAGAATACATGGAGAAGAGAATGAGAGAGGAAAAGAATCTGTAGAAGCTCCAGAGTGGGAAAGAGAGAATCAGAAGAGAGAGTCAAAAGATAAGAGTCATTTCTCCATAAGCAAAAATAGAAGAATCAGTAAATCACTCTGGGCTTGGTGTCACACACATTTAATCCCAGCACTTGGGAGGCAGAGGCAGGAGGCTTCTATGCATTAGAGGATAGCCTGGTCTACCTAGAAAACTATAGGGCAGCCAGGTCTACATAATGAAACCTTGTCTCAACCCCCATCCAAAGAAATGCACACACACACATAAACTGAAATCAGTGAATCCCAAACAAAACATATTGTTGTCTATACACAAAAGGAAAGATGATCTGCAAAACACGCCAACATGTAGAAGTAATGGCACAAAGAATAAAACAGATTGTTTACAAAGGAATAGCCTTGAAGTAAACATAAGCAAGTATTCCTTCTCCTAAAAGAATATGAATGGTGAATCAAGGTAAGAGGACAACACAAAACTGTTGAAACAAAACTTAACATTTAGGCAGACAACTTATTGCTGAAGTTAATTGACAATGCTCGCAAAGCTTTTAAACTTTCTCCTCATTCTTTTTGAAAGTTTGAATGCATGTACAATTAATGACCATCAGTGTGTCATAGGTCTTGCTTCAGTGAGAAAAAAATTACTAAAAGACTTTCAAAGCTCTCTAAATACTGGAAAGGAATCTAATGCCATCTTAATGCACATGCTTGTGATTGCTATAGAAGTCTGGTTAGTAGGGATGGGCTAGTAGACATGGATGCTCCTTTCTTGCTCATGCTACTTCCTTATAGTGGGTTGGCTGGGGCCTCTGTCATTCTTTTTGTTTGTTTGTTTGTTTTATAATTTAATTTAATTTTACATATCAGCCACGGATTCCCTTGTTCTCCCCACTCCTGACCCCCCACCTTCCCCCCAGTCCATCCCCCATTCCCATCTCCTCCAGGGCAAAGACTCCCCTGAGGATTGAGTTCAACCTGGTAGATTCAGTCCAGGGAGGTCCAGTCCCCTCCTCCCAGGCTGAGCCAAGTGTCCCTGTATAAGCCCCAGGTTTCAAACAGCCAACTCATGCACTGAGTACAGGACCCGGTCCCACTGCCTGGATGCCTCCCAAACTGATCAAGATAATCAACTGTCTCACTTATCCAGAGGGCCTGATCCAGCTGGGGGCCTCTGTCATTCTTACTCTGGGGCTAGGAGTATTGTCAGTAGCCACATCAGGAAGAAAGGACTCACTGAATCAGCACTAGAGACTAATGTTTCATGCTACAAGAAATACACAAAGTTTATCCCAAAGCAAGTTCATGTTCATGCCTGATATGCATCCCACCTGTGTGGTGGCAGAAATGAATGCTGTAAAAAGCATTAACGGGTGTTACACAGTTAGCCATGCTTCCATTCATCAGCCATTGTTTGTCTTAAACACATTGTCTATTTAGTGTGTTAAGGGTTCAAAGCCTTAACAACAGTTTATTCTTCGCTCTGACTAGAGCCCCAGGGAAACACCTTCTACCACACTGCCCACTCAGTTTGCAAGTGCCCTTTTCCCCATAACTGCGGATTCCCTTTGTGGAACTAGACATTCTGTCAGTTTAGTTCAAAGGTTCAATAAAAACTTTGTTTTCTTCTCCTGCCTCTGTAGAAGACACTGCCTCCACCCCCCAAAAAAAATAACTTCTGGGCCACCAAGATAGTTCAGTGGGTCAAAAGCACTTACTGCCAAGTCCACTGACCTGAGTTCAATTCCCGAGCCCCACATGGTAGAAGAGAACCAACTCCTGTAAGTTGTCCTTGGACATCTACACGCATGTCATGGCACATGTGTACCCCGTGGATACACATAATACATAAAAAGGTAATAATATTTTAACTAAAAATAACTTCTGGACCTAACTCTTCTACAATCTCTAATTTTGTCTATTCAGTGTTCTGATCAGTCTTCATCTACCACATCCTCCTCCAATCTCAGAGCAGCAGCTTAAGTTGGTGAGCAGAGCAAGTACCACCTTTTGCAGCTGTTGCCATGAATACAGGTACTTAGAAGAGAACTCTTGACAGACATCCATGGGAATTGTTCTGGACAAAATGACAAAAATGAGGAGGATGCTTAATGTTCACTACTTACTGCTCCTGAGTCTTTGCATCTCTTGTAAGACTCATTATTAAAAATAACTGGAAGAAAATAACCACTGGAAAACTCCAGATACAACTCAGTATCAATCCCAATGTCAACTGGCTGGTCCAGTGTTTGCACAGGATGGATATTCAATAAGTTGAATCTGAATCAAATGAGGGGTTGTATTGCATATGTAGAGCACATGGTCTCCATGAGATGCTTTAGATTAGACAGATTTCTAACTGCACAGTCCCAACCATATATTTGCTGACTCAGACAAAGCAGAGGGAAAATTAGGACTTTAATATCTTAAACACATATTCTGCAAATTGCCTTTTATGACTTTTGGTTAATTAACGCTATTTTGGTGAACATTAAAGACACAGTTCAGTTTGTGCAATTAAAGCCAAGCTATCACCTGCTTTAAAGTCACTGCATGTGGGAGGAAATAAATGTGCTAAGCAAAGCACTTGCCTAGCTGAAGAGTCAAAAGCTTCCATCACAATGTGTTCCACTGCCTGGAACTACGTAGTTGTATTATTTGATGAGGATTCTCAAAGAGAAGGTAGAGTATTCTGATCGTCACATGATTTTATTGTACAGGAATGTACATAATGCTCCCACATACAGCATATTCTCCTATTATCCAGAGATTAGCTGTTAAAGTGAAGCGAGTTTACCATGGTTAAAAATATCCTCCAAAAATTCTTTGTTTCCTCTACATCTTGAGAAGAGAAAAAAAGCCTTGACTGCGAGAAGCCTTGGGGCACTAAAGAGTACAACCAGCGGAAGGACGATTTTAAATTCACTTTGAAGAACTTAAGTCTATGTAGTATCAAAACCTATTTGGTTTTGTAGATTCTTTCCCCTATTTGGATCTTTGCTGAGAATGTACTGTCAAACATTCACAAATAAAAGGCACATATGGTGTAGCTCCTCTACAGTTGCCTAAGAAAACGTAATGGCATGGTTACTGCCTGGTGACAGTAATAACATTTTTGTTCACTTGACAGTCTACAAAACTGTGTTATGGAAATATTTAAAAGTCTAAAAGGTTGGGAAGATGTCCCTGTGATAAAAGTTTTGAGGCAAGTCTGACAACCTGACTTGGATCCCTGGAATCCATGCAAAAAGCCAGATGTGTTAGCATGTGTCTGTAATCCCAACTGTCATGTGGTAAGATGGGAGCCAAAGACAGGGGACACTGGTGAAAGCTCACAGCCCAGGAAGTCTGGAGTGCAGCATGCAGCAACAGAAAACTAGAGAGATCCGATCTAATCAAGATGAAAGGAACAACCAAACTCCTATAAGATGTCCTCTGACCTCCACATGCTTGCATGAAACACGTGCAACACACACACACACACACACACACACACACACACACACACACACACACACACACACACACACACAGAGGACGGAGGGAGAAAGAGAAATAAAACATAAAAGTTTACTGTTGTGGAATGTTATTTTAAGATGTGTTACATTCTTTTATGCTGTGGAACATTTGTTTTAATGATGCAAAGATGAGTTGCATTCTTTTATGTTACATTTGTTTAACTCTGTGAAGCTGTGTTACTTTGCCTGTCTAAAACACCTGATTGGTCTAATAAAGAGCTGAATATCCAATACCAAGGCAGGAGAGAGAAATAGGCAGGACTAGCCGGCAGAGAGAGAATAAAGAAGAAGGAGCAAGAGAACAAAGAGAGGATGATGCCAGGGGCTTAACCACACAGACAGCCACACAGCGGGCCACGGAGTAAGATTGAAAGCAGGATATACAGAAGTAAGTAAAGATGAAAGCCCAGAGGCACAAGGTAGACAGAATAATTTAAGTTAAAAAAAGCTGGCTAGAAATAATCCAAGCTAAGGCCTGGCATTCATAAGAAAGAATAATCCTCCACGTATGATTTATTTAGGAGTTGAGTGGCAGGAAAGAGCTAAAGACACAAAGAGTAAAAAAACAACCAACAACAGTCTATACAGATGAAATGTAAGTCTAGTGTCTACAGAATCATGGTCTTATATTTCACATGTAATTGATTAATCAAAGGTCTGGTCTCATAAGGAATATAGCATACCTGAGCAGCTCTGTTTTAGAGCCAGCAAGTGGGAATGCTAACAGAGGCACATAAGAGGCATTTAAAGGATACTATTCAGTGCTTGAGTGTGGGTCACACAGACTGGAGAAGTAAAAGCATCATACTGGAACTCAGGCAAATGCTTCCCCACATATCTATATTCTGCTCTAACTTCTGTGTTTTGTTTGTTTCTGTATGAAGGTCTACACTCGAGCTTTGTGCACGCTAACCACATGCTCTACTGAATTTGTTTTGAAAGCCTGGCACCACCAAGAACAGCGAAGTTAAGACTGAACTCACTAACTTCCTAAGTTCTCTTTGCCTCTTGGCAACACTAGGATTCTGACTACATAATCTTCTTTACAGATTTCCCTGATAAAATCTGCTTAAGATTCTCAATCTACTGCTCTTTATAAGTATTGGCTTACCCAAGGAAATAAAGACATAAGGATCTTAATCAATGTATATTTAGTACTATTGCTACTATTTAACCAGCTGATGACAATTCTCTAAATTTGAGTCATCAGAATTATCAGGACTAAAAGAAGAGTATGGGAAACCTTGAGTGGAATACTGCTTCCTATCAGTTTTTAAACGTCTGAGGGATATGCAAACTCTCCCCAATTTAAAACAGTTTGATTTAATTTGACTTTACAATAGGAAAGCAAGCCCATACAAAACAATTTCATTTTTCCCTTTAAGGATAACAGTTAGTAAATTACAAAGGGAATCCAGCACTTTATTAGAACCAGGCTGTGTTAGATGATTTTACCCAACTAATAGACGTACTCAGAGCATGCTGTAGGTAGGACACACTGCTGTGGGATGTCTTTCTGTAGCTGTGAATATGTGTTGCTATGATTGGTTAATAAAGAAGTTGCTCTGGCCTACAGTGAGTCAGGTTATAGCCAGGCCAGAAATCCAAGAGAGAGACAGGAAGAAGAAACACAAAGGTGGTAGAGACACCAGTAGGCTGCCTAAGGAACAGCAAGATGCCAGCAGACCAGTAATGCCACAGCCACATGGCAACTTATAGATTAATAGAAATGGGTTAAGTTATAAGAGCTAGCTAGTGAGAGGCCTGAGCCATTAGTCCATACATTTTGTAAGCCTCTGTGTGTTTACTTGGGTTCGAGCAGCTGTGGAATGGACAGGACACAGGAAAACTTTGACTACACCACACTAAGCTTTATGTTCAGTGGGTTAGAGATATTATATGTGTTTTTGACCTATGGTATGTATTTCCAATTTACAATGAGTTTATGGATGTGCAGCACCATTGTATGTTGAGAAGAATCTGTGCACTCAGACCTAAAGGAGAAAAATTCATCATAAATTCATTAGTTCATATTTCTGCATAGGTAAGAAAACAACTGCAGCATAGCTATCTTAGAAACTACCTAATTTTATTTCTGTTCCTGTGATAAAATGTATGGACAAAAAACAGCTTAGGAGAGAAAGGGTTTATTTGACTTAGAATTCCAACTTATAGTCCATCATGGGGATAAGTCAAGGTAGGAACTCAAACAGCTAGTTATAGCACATCCACAGTCAGAAGCTGAGAGAAAGAAAAGCATGCATGCAGCCTGCTTGCTCAGCTACATTTTTTCACTATTTTACACTTTAGGGCCTTGCCTATGAAATGGTGCTGCCCATGTTCACGGAGGATCTTCCAACTTCAATTAATCTAATTAACAAAAATACCTTACAGACATGTCCAGAGTCCAACCTGACCTAGGAAATCCCTCACTGAAAGTTGGGGTTGTTCTTAAGGACTCTGAAAAACCAGTTCTCATTATAGCCAGATGAGCATATAGACTGTCAAGTTGCATATATGCTGGTCCCAGAACAAAGCCCACAATAATAGTGTGTGTGTGTGTGTGTGTGTGTGTGTGTGTGTGTGTGTGTGTGTAGCATGATCCTAATTAGTCTTAACAATAAATACTCAGAGTCAGATATTTATGGTGAAAGCTGAAAGATCAGAGAAGCAGAGCAGCTGCCACTAAAGAGTTCTTATCCCTATGAATCTTCAGACTGAATGGGGGTGCCAAGATCTTGTCTCCATTCACCTTATATTCCTGTCTCCACCTCCCTGGTGTGTAGTGGGTAGCCATTCCAGCATGGATCTGGAAGTTCCAACCCCCATTGAGACTTCGGCAACTGTCACGCCTACAAGGCAGGGCCAAGGGAGGCACCTGGGGACCCAAGATCTGGATCGGAGAGCGCTCTCTCGGTTGCGGGACCCTGGATGGTGGAGGTGGCCCAAGCAGAGCTCCAGAGAATACCGCTGGACTGCGATACACTTTCCCCAGACCCCGTGACCTACTTATCCCTTAATTTGTAAGTTACGCCATTAAATAAATCTCCTTTTAACTACGTGGAGTGGCCTTAATAATTTCACCAATATCTGGCGCCCAACGTGGGGCAAATTCCAAAGGCCTGGGTGGCTCCCACCCTCAGCCTCCTCCCCGGCTAGTGGGTACCTAAACCCGCCTGCAAAGTTCCATATAACCAGGGAACACCTACACGGTTCCATTCCTGAAAAAGGGAACAGCTAGTCCGGTCTCAGCTCCCTAGCTTAGCCCCGAGACCAGCGAAAGAGGCACTCCCCGGGTTCCTGAGTGCCAGCGCGGGCTCTGGCTCCCGCCATCTTGACTCCAGGGAGCTGCAGTCAGCCAAGATCACCAGCAGGCCCTGCTTTGGAGCCGTACCAACGCCACCTGCTGGCTGAAAAGTACTACTACACCCCCCAAAACCACGAAAGGTAAGCAAAGGCACCTGATAATTTTACACCTTAAAATTGACTAACAAATTTTGAGTAATTCTTGTAATATGGCTGACAACATTACCTCACAAGAATTTGAAAACCTTTTTGCCTGTATGATGAATGACATCTTCCTGGAAATATACGACCTTCCTAAGGCATATCTGGCCTGTACCATTTTGGCATTCATTATAATAATCCACACAGTGTTCAAACACTGGTTTAATAACAAGAACAAAGATGAGTCATTATTGGGACTGATACAGACTTTAAGCGAGAGCAATGAAGGCTTACAGAAAAAGATTCTATCTCTGGAATCTACTTTAATGGATAGCAATGAGACCTTACAGAAAAAGATTCTCTCTCTGGAATCTGCTAACCAGGATTTACAGGCTTTCAAAACTAACAATGAAGGCTTACAGAAAAAGATTCTTTCTCTGGAATCTGCTAACCAGGATTTACAGGCTTTCAAAACTAACAATGAAGGCTTACAGAAAAAGATTCTATCTCTGGAATCTGCTTTAAAGGATAGCAATGAGACCTTAGAGAAAAAGATTCTTTCTCTGGAATCTGCTGATCAGGATTTACAAAACAGGCTTGTACCAAAAATTGATCTTATTGATAATAAATGTGAATATTTAATGGACAGAACACTAAATCTCCAGACACTATATAAGGAAGAAAGATTATCATTAATTGATAAGATAATGTCCATGGAATCATGTGTTTCTGAGGAACATAAAACCTTCTATGATTCCATGAGAAATCTGGAGTCCCTTGCCAGAGAGGAGGTTCACTCCATAGAACAGACCCTAGGTGCTCGTTTGCAGGCCTTAGAAGAAACTCTCAGTAAACATGACAAAGGACCTAATAAGCAGAAGGGCAAGACCATAGAGGTTGTAACATCTCCAAATGGCTCTCACACAATGGCTTATCCTGTTATCATCCATAAGAAGCCAGCAGATGACACATACCCAGAGCCATATAATACATATACATTACAACCAATTTCAACAAGAGACTTTAAAAATATAAAGGAAGCAGTAGTTACGTATGGGATACACTCCACATATGTAAAACAATTGTTAAATTCGTGGTCTACCTCACATAGAATCATCCCAGATGACTGGCATCAGTTAATTTCAGCTGTTCTAGAATATAGCCAGCAGCTACAGTGGAAAAGCTGGTTGAGAGAAGAGGCAAAAAATTTAGAACAACAAGGTAAACTCAGACGTTTTGTGATCTCCCAAGATCAAATACTTGGTGAGGGATGTTTCGCTGACAGGAATGTACAAGCCATTTATGATGAACATACAATATCCCTATGACGTACAGCAGCTCTAAATGCTTGGGAAAAAATTCCAGAACCTGGAAAACCAACTGAGGTATACACAAAGATATTTCAGGGACCTCACGAACCCTTCACCGATTTTTTACAAAGGCTGAACACAGTTATAACAAGAGCTGTATCAGATAAAGAATTAAGAAAAGTATTAACTGAGTCCTTGGCATTCAACAATGCTAATGCAGAATGCAAAAGAATACTTACACCATTAAAGATCAGATCAGCTCCTTTGGAAAAATGGATTCAGTATACTAATGGTGTTGAGTCTCGTAACTACAGTAATGAGGCTTGGATAGGAGAGACAAATCCCAGAGGTGAAAGAAGGCCCCGTGTTACCAAATGTTTTAAATGAGGTACACCAGGTCATATAAGTAAAAACTGTATATGGGGTACTCCTAGGAGTAATACTCCTTTTAGGAATAGCCTAAACAGGAGACCCCAACCACCTCCCGGATTATGTAGAAGGTGTGGCAAAGGCCGACATTGGACCAGTGAGTGCAGATCAAAAATAGATATATGAGGTAACCCTTTACTGGCGGGAAATGCCTCAGGGGGCCTCTTGCAGGCCCCCAAATCAAATGTAGTATGAACATTCCCAGCCACTGTGGAAGAAATTCCCCTCCAAGACAACTGAATAAACCAATGCCTAATGTAAAAATCGATACTGTAATGGATGATAAAACAGCTCTGATGGATGGATCACAGTTTACAAAGAACACTATAAAACAAATATTTTGTCAGACTTCCATAAATGATCAAAGACCAAAGCTTAGAATTCGAATTAATGGCCTGGTTATGGAGGGACTGGTAGATACAGGTGCAGATGTGACTATAATTACACCAAAATCATGGCATCCAAATTGGCCTCTTCAAGAGGTAGATGTACAACTTTTAGGGATTGGCACCCTATCTCAGATAACACAGAGTTTGAGATGGGTTGAATGCATAGGGACAGAAGGACAGAGAGGAAGGCTGAAACCATATGTAGCAAATGTAGCAGTAAATCTTTGGGGCCGAGATCTGTAACAACAGTGGAATACCCAGATTAAAATTCCTACACTTTCAGAAAAGGAATACAGACCAATGCATGTTTCTAGGAACAATATCATGACATGCTATAAAAATCAGTCACCAACCATTCAGGCTGTTCACAAACAGAACACAACTGCTGTTGAACTCTCAGAAGTACCAACTGCCTTACCTTTAAAATGGCTAACTAATAAACCTGTCTGGGTTGGACAATGGCCTTTGAAAAAAGACAAGCTACAAACTTTAGAAGAGCTGGTTCAAGAGCAGTTAAATGCTCAACACACTGAAGAATCTACCAGCCCTTGGAATTCTCCTGTATTTGTTATTAAAAAAAAAGTCTGGTAATTGGAGAATGCTGACAGATCTGAGAGCTATTCATAAAGTAATTCAGCCAATGGGCTCCCTACAGACTGGGATGCCCTTGCCCACTCTGCTGCCTAAAGAATGGCCTATAATAGTTATTGACTTAAAAGACTGTTTCTTTACCATACCCTTATAAGAAAATGATAGAGAAAAATTTGCCTTCACAGTACCTAATTATAACAATTCTCAGCCAGTCAAGAGATATAAATGGAAGGTCCTCCCACAGGGAATGTTAAACAGCCTGACTTTGTGCCAATACTTTGTACAGAAGCCATTGGAGATACTTCGTGTAAAGTTTCCACAATCCATAATTTATCACTATATGGATGATATCCTATTAGCTGATCCAAAGTTAGATACATTAGAAAGCATGTTTGAAGAAGTAAAAAAAGTTTTACCTCGCTGGGGACTGCAAATTGCTCCTGAAAAAATACAAAGAGGAGATTCTATTAACTACTTAGGATATAAGATAGAGCTACAAAAAATTAGACCCCCAAAAGGTACAGCTAAGGAGAGATTGATTGAAGACTCTTAATGATTTTCAAAAGGTATTAGGAAGCATTTCCAACTTACTGGGTATCATGGGAATACCCAAAGATGGACTACAAAATTTGGCTAATACTCTAGAAGGGGACAAAGAATTAAATAGTCCAAGAGAATTATCAGTCGAACCTGAGAAGGAATTGGTTCTAGTAGAAAAGACAATTTGAGAAGCGCATGTGGATCGTGTGGATCCAGAACTTAAATGCATTCTTGTCATATTCCCCTCCAGACATTCCCCAACAGGTATTTTGATGCAGAGGGAAGATATTATATTGGAATGGATATTCCTACCATGTAAACCAAATAAGAAATTAAAGACTTATATAGAAAAGATCTCTGATTTGATTCAAAAAGGTAAACTAAGACTTCGCCAGTTGACAGGAATGGACCCAGCAGAAATTGTAATACCTTTAACTAATGAAGAAATTTCATCACTATGGAAAGATAATGAATACTGGCAGAGAGCCTGCAGTAACTTTTTGGGAGAGATTAACAACCACTATGCCAAAAGCAAAAGAATAGAATTCATAAAGAAGACCGAATGGGTCCTTCCTCACATTGTACGACAAAAGCCAATTTCTGGAGTCCTCACATTCTATACTGATGCAAATACATCAGGGAAAGCAGGATATAAATCAGGAGACTTAAGTAAAGTGGTACAAAGTCCATACAGCTCTGTACAAAAGGCAGAACTGTATGCCATTCTTATGGTACTGATGGACTTCACAGAACCCCTCAATATAGTCACAGACTCTCAATATGCAGAGAGAGTTGCTTTACATATTGAAACTGCTGAATTTATTCCTGATAATAAAGAATTAACTTCATTATTCATACAATTGCAGGAAATCATCAGAAAAAGGGAACATCCTATATATATAACACATATCAGATCCCATACAGGCCTGCCAGGACCTCTAGCACAAGGTAATGATGAGATTGATCAGTTACTAATAGGTGATGTGCTAGAAGCTTCAGAATTTCATAAGAAATACCATGTAAATAGCAAAGGTTTGAAGAAGGATTTCTCCATCACTTGGCAAACAGGCTAAGGATATTGTGAAAAAATGTCCTACTTGTTCCATCTATAACCAACTTCCATTACTTGCAGGGAGCAATCCAAAAGGTATACAAAGAAATGAAAATTGGCAGATGGATGTGTTTCATTTTGCAGAATTTGGAAGATTAAAGTATGTACATCATACCATTGACACCTATTCAGGATTTCAATGGGCAACTCCTATGAGTTCTGAAAAGGCTGATTCTGTGATTACACACCTATTAGAAGTTATGGCCATCATGTGAATACCTGTACATATTAAGACAGACAATGCCCCAGTATATGTCTCCAATAAAATGAGACAATTCTTTGCTTATTACAATATACAGCATGTTACAGGTATACCACACAATCCCACAGGCCAAGCAGTCATAGAAAGATCCAATCGAACTTTAAAGGATATGCTAAATAAACAGCAACAGGTAACAATGACTCCTAGAAATAGATTGCATAGTGCTTTATTAACCTTGAATTTTCTCAATGCTGGTAAGAAAGGAACAACAGCTGCAGAGAGACATTGGACGACAGACAAAACTCCTGAGCTAAACCAACTGGTTTGTTTCAAGGATGTGCTGACCTCAGAATGGAAACCTGGATATGTTCTACATTGGGGAAGGGGTTTTGCCTTTGTTTCTGCAGGAGAAGAAAAGCTATGGATACCAACAAAATTAATAAAAATTCGATTCGAACAGGAAAAACCCCTTGATGAGGAGAAGTAAAAGATCATCCACCAATGTGACATCTCTACAAGTTGTAAGAAAAATTTAACAATCAAGGTTGGAGTAGGGTTCTGTTTTTGTCTTTCCAGGATAATAGAAATACCCATCTTCCAAAAATCATAAGGCCTTGGATATCCGGATGTTTACAGCAGAAAGAAAGAATCTATTGGTACCAATATACACACGGTAAAATCTCACTATCTAACATCTATCTCTCTATCCATCTAGAAAAGTTGTGGTTCCAATTCAATTATAAGCCAAGCTGGCTTTGGAGATGGAATTGGCTCACTCCTTCTCTAAACCCACTCACATTGCTAAAAGAAAAGTTTAAGAGATTCTTCAGTCCCATATCAGAAGAGCCCTCTGGTGTGGGACAGAAGGAAACCAATAAAAAGGGACCATTGTCTTCTAGATTCTAATTCTCTCCATGCTTACTCTTGATTTCTCAGAATCCTTTCTTACATGCTATGTCCTCTTTAAATCCAAATCTTCCATTTTGACAACAAATAAGTTTTTCTAATAGCAATCTCAGAAGTCTCCAGAAGGAAGATGGGGCCCCAACAACAACTCTACCCAATCCAGAATGATGTCATGGTAATCATCATCATACTACACTTCTTACCAGAATTTCAGACAATCTTACCCTTTACTCTAAGACTTGCTGCAGAACCTACAGTTAGTCTAACTGAGATTTAACTATCTGAGCTTTCTCACAGTACCCAACAGAGATAACATCACCCCCTAAACAGCAGGAAGCAATTCTAAGAAAACGACGCCCCTTCTCCCTTAGGTTTCATAATTCTCAGAGTTATGGATGATGGTTATAGGGTTGGGGGTGGAAGGAAATATTAAACTCAGTATTCTAAAAAAAAAAGAGAGAGAGAGAAAAAAAGGAAAAGAAGAAATGGAATGGTGGAATGGATAGGTATAAGATATTATGGTAGATTATTGTGTATACTAGTAAACAAATTTAGTAAAATAGCAGCCTTAAATAATTTGCACTGTAATTTGCACTGTTATGGATTCTTATATGTTGATATAAATGTAAACTATTTCTATATTCCTGTTTAAGATAATTTGTATATTGATACAAATACAGAACTATATTTGTTATAATGTACATATATTTCTACTCTTATTTGAAATATTTGTATATCAATACAAATGTAAATTTATATCTGTCATACTTTATGTATGTTCTACTTCTGTTTAGGATATTCGGTATATTGATATATATTTAAGATTATTGTCATATTGCATATCACACTACATATTCCTACTTCTGTTATAAATATTGATATATATTTAAGATTATTGTCATATTGCATATTGCACTATATACTCCTACCTCTGTTATAACATCTTGTGTACTGTCACAATTTTGAAGTCATCGTTCTTTACCATACACTTGCTTATAGACTGTTTACCTTGTTTACGTGAAGCCTTAGTCCTTAGGTTATTTTGGTAGATAAGACTTATAGATTTATAGTCACCTATGCTTGTCATCTCTATAGTTACATTAGTTAGGTTATACAGATTTACAGATACATAGGTCAGATGGACAGGTAATCTTCAAACACTTCATAGACCTAGAGAATATGGCATTTAAATAACTTAGAATTCTGTTGATGTGAGACACAATTGCTCCTGGCTGCACCAATTTGATCCCGAGAGAATGTTGGGCTTCTAAGACATTTTCATTTGGAAGATTGTCTTCTTGGCAAAAAATGGCCTACTGGGCAAAGAACTGCCCTTGCCTCAACAGCTGACAGTACAAATGCAATGCTGTCCTTTCTGGACAAGCGGGACACAAGGAAAGCGACCACTGTACTCTGCCAAGACAGGGTAAGATGGTCTTTCAGAATTCCTGCTTTGGAAAATGGTCTGTCAGATACTTTAGGCCTGTAGCCAATTTGAATGCACCAACAATGCTGAGAAACATTAGGTGACTGTCCAGGCTGCCAGCTGTCTCGGTCTACTCTCGCAAGATTCCCGAAAGTTGCTTGCATCCATCTACCATTTCTCAGGTACCATTATATTCCTTCTCAGGTCTTTGATGGGATTGAAGACTAGCAGTTATAGTTACAACTTAGTAGATAGAACATATTAAGTATTAGATTCAGGTTCTTTAGGATAGGACACCTTTTGGAATGATCTTTGTAACATGCCATTTACCTACGCTCTATACTTCTCTGGATTTTAGTATGTGTTTCTTGCTTGATATTGTTTTCATTGGTTGTAGTTCCATCTTATCTAGGTCATTATCCCTCATTATTCCTGGACAATATTTGATAACCATTCCTTTGTATATAGTCTTGTATTAGGTTAGAACTTTCTTATTTAGACAAAAAGGGGGAGATGTAGTGGGTTAGCCATTCCAGCATGGATCTGGAAGTTCCAACCCCCAATGAGACTTCGGCAACTGTCACGCCTACAAGGCAGGGCCAAGGGAGGCGCCTGGGGACCCAAGATCTGGATCGGCGGGCGCTCTCTCGGTTGCAGGACCCTGGATGATGGAGGTGGCCCAAGCAGAGCTCCAGAGAACACCGCTGGACTGCGATACACTTTCCCCAGGCCCCGCGACCTACCTATCCCTTAATTTGTAAGTTACGCCATTAAATAAATCTCCTTTTAACTACGTGGAGTGGCCTTAATAATTTCACCAATACTGGTGCCTAGATTAAAGGTGTGTGCCACCACTGCCTGGCCTCTCTGGTTAACTAGTGGCTAGCTCCACCCTCTGAACTCCAGGCAAGCTTTATTTGTCAGAACACACACAAAAATTATACAGTGTGTGTGCGTGTGCTTAGCAACTATGTACCAAACAATTTCTTGTTTTCTTACAGTTTGATTCTTGTTGTTCTTAACAAAATCTCAACCATTCAATTTTTCCAATAAAGACTCAGGAGCCAGATGCTGTGGTGAAAACCTACTGGTGCCAAGAGACAGAGAAAGCACCTGGCTGACCTTCCTCCTTCACTGACATCCCAGACGGAGTTTTCTCCTCCACCATCTCGAGCAAAACTCCTCACACTGAATGTCCCTCCTTTCTACTTCCTGTGCATCTCTCTAACCGTCCATCCTCCCACCTCCCTCTTGCTCTCTATGGTTTTTTCCTGTCAACTGGTTGCTTGCTTGGCCTCTTAACCTACAGTTGACTTTATCTAATCCTGTTTACACTATTCCAGCAGAAAGCTCCTTGGATGAAGGTGTGTGCTAGGGCTGAGCCACACCACAACCAGAAACACGTTTTTCCAGTAGAAAACACAATCTCAGCATTCATGGTGTGATCAGATATCCTGCAACAGCCTTTTATCACAAAGAAGAATTTTTAAAAATCTACCAAATCAAAATTTTTGTAAGTTTTGGTCTTGTGTTAGTTCAATAAACAAAAAGCATTGCTTTCCTTGAAATCAGGAACTAAGTGGAATTCAACTTCAACCAGTGAGAATAATTAATAATGTCCTATTATGAGTTTCCTCTGGCCGGGTGTTGGTGGCACACGCCTTTAATCCCAGCACTCAGGAGGCAGAAGCAGACAGATCTCTGTGAGTTCAAGGCCAGCCTGGGCTACCAAGTGAGTTCCAGGAAAGGAGCAAAGCTACACAGAGAAACCCTGTCTCAGAAAACCATTAAAAAAAGCATTTCCTCTGGTAGACTCTTCCCTTGTGCAAGGCTCCATGATCTGGCCCTGGCTCTGTAATAGAAGCTCTGTGGCCCTGGATGCACCACTCAACCTCCTGACCCTCTGTTGCACATTTAAAATAAGGATTCCATTTTTCTCTAAAGCTCCAAGTCACTCTAATATGAATCTTCAGTAACGATGGGACAAATAAACTAATGTACTATAGTTTTAAAGTATTTTCAAATTTCTACTTCTGAGTGATTTCTAGTACCTATTGGATATACACCCAAAGCACATGAATTACACAAAGCAGTGGTTCGAAGACAATGGATATCAGGCAGTGAATGGTGGTGATCCCTGAAGATTGGAACAACATGGTAAGCCTTATTGTGACTTACTGCTGACTGTCAGGTAGTCAGCTCTACCTGACAGAATGACAGCCATAGCAGAGGAATGGGAGACCCAGGAATGGGATTCCCAAATCAAAACAATGAAGTCAGAATCTAAAGAGACCAAGCTACTGAAGCTGATAAAATTCCACACATGAGTGATCAGCATGGAAGGAAATGTAGCTGTTCACACACTCTCATTTGAGTGTTGACATCTACAAAGTCCTCTTCCTGTGGTCAGCACTGGCTATAATGTGTAAGAAAATTACTCAAGGTTGAGTAAAAAAGTTCCCTGGTGGCTAGAGGTAGCAATAGCCAATGTTTGCTAAGAGTTGGGGCCCATACCTCCTCTAGTCTACAGTTAGACTCCAGTCCACATGATTTGCCTGAAGGAGAAATAGAGGATCCAGAAGGGCCTGCCTCAAAGATGAGTGACATTTAGCCCTTGACTATGGACAGCTCTAATTTTCTTAGAAAATCTTAAAAATCAATGTTTAAACAAATCAAACAGTCTGTAAAACTTGAACTCCATCCATGAACAAATCTCAAAAGTATTTCTAAGAACAAAAATATATTCCTTTACCAACAAGGTAAGATTCACATCTGTCTGATAATCAAAGATTGTCAAGTGAGCAGACAATTAAGAAAATTGTGTTCCATAATGAAGAGAAAAATCAATCAAAAACAACTCAGAACTTTGCAGGTAATAGAAATAGCAGACATATGTTTTTTAGTTATTATACTTGAACACATTCCCCAAATGTAAAGAAATTTATGAAATGTTTTTAAGATCAATATCAAATTCTAAAAACTACAAAGTGATATGAAAATACAGTGAAAACAATACACAGCAGATTGGCTATCAAGGTGGGAAAACGTCAGTGAATTCAGTCATCAATAAGTGCCACACAAAATGACATAGAAAAACATTTTTAAAACAAATTTAAATGTAAAACTGAAAACTGCAAAAAAAAACCCTGTAATAAAATAGAATTAAAAGCCATTTTATTGCTTGATTAGACACACACAAAAAAGTATAATCCACAAAATAACAAACTAATAAATAGAACTTCTTAAAACTTAAAACATCTGCCCTTTGGAAGTCCTCTGAGAGAGTGAAAAAGGCATTCTGCTTTTATAATTTAAATAAAGACTGTCCAGCCATTGTTGACACTACCCAACATTCAGGGGCCAAGTATATCCTGAGACTCCATTTATTTATCCATTCTAGAATAAAATGGATGTGTTAAAAAGAGAGAGAGAGTTGGGGATTTCCATCCACTAGCAAGACCCTTAGCTCACAGTCCATTTAGTATACTGTATTATACGTACTTGTTGAATAATTGACTTCTTTGCAGAGTGGTCCATGTTTCTGTGTTACTTGGGCTCTCAGCCTAGAGCCTGGTAAGATGCTTGAAATAAAACTCACATCATCTGCAGTTGAGAGATGGATCCTTCCATGGGTCGGGCTGGACACAGGAAACCTTTCAACTACATTTGGCACTCAATATGGTAGCAAGAATTTCCACCCAAAACCTGAGAAAGCTTTAAGAAAAGATTATAAAATGGAGCTAAAAACAGCTTCCTAGTTGTGTCTCTCAGGCAAGCTGTGATGAAGAGATGCTGCAGCATGTGGGCTTGAGCTACAGTATGGCAGGATCTCGGTGGCGTGTGGATTTGACCTACAGCATGGCAGATTCCTACTGCAGTACACAGAGGTGTCTTCAAGCCATGCAGCACACTGCATGGTAGATTTAGCTATTGCTAGTACAGACCAAAAAAAAAAGGTTTCTGGGCTACATGCTGCTAGATGGAGGCATGGACCCACTCCCTCCCAAAAATCAACAGGGAGCATGGCTCCCAGAGCTGGAGCTGAATTACCTCTGCCATATTGGGAAGCTGAAGTGGGCAGAGTCAGCAGCCAAGGCTGCTGCTTTTCATCCTAGCCACACAGTTTAACAATTTAACACCTCTCCTGTTCAGAGAAGGATTATAGATTCACAATAGACAGATTCAGATAGAATAAAACTCCAATGGTTTACATTGTGTGTAAAAATATATGTAGGCTTGGAAGAGAGAGGAAAAGGAGGATAGACAGTTATATAAAGAAATAGGTAATTTAAAAAAAATAATCTCTTTAAAGAGACAATAAAAATAATATAAAATTAAGCCACGTAAAGATGGAAATCACACAAAGAGTCTGGATTATACTGTCTTCAGGACTTTTAACTGCAAAAAGACATTTGATTGCAAAAGCTGTTAAGTTACACCAATATATACATTTGAAAGGTATATTGACTTCAAAATTTGTCTAAGGATATGTTGCTTTAGAAAAGAGGTTCTGCTTTTGTTTCCACAGAAGATGAGAATCTGTGGATTGCTTCCAGGCTTAATATGGTTTGATCAACCAAGACCCCCTAAGAGGTCTCTAGATGATCCAGCATCCAGAAAAGCTTCAAGGCAACTAGCTCAGAGGATACAGCCTCACAGACTACTCCAGTCAGAACTTGACCATAATCCTAAAATTCTCTTTGTGTCCCCATAGACTACCAGCACCCCCAATCAGCAAGAAGTAGCTTAGAGGACTATGCCCACATTCCCCCAAAAAAATGGATTATGGATGTTTGTCTTGTTTACAAGGTTGGTTACAAATTGTTATTGGTCATAGTCAATCGTTTTCTAAAAGAAGAAAGCGGGATAGTAACCACTAAACTTCACCTAAACAGGGCAAGATGGTCTTTCAGGTTCCTGCTTCACTGAGGAGACTGCCAGACATTCTACAGGACACAGGGAGAAGTGACTGATGAACTTTGCCAATAGGCAAGATGATCCTTCAAATTTCCTGCTTCACCAAAATGTTTGCCAGAGATTCTAGGTCTGTAGGCTGAAGATGGATGCCCCAACATTGCAGAGGAACTTTGGGTGGCTGTCCAGGCAGCTAGATGTTGCTACCATTTCTAGAACTTTGGAAGTTGCTTACAATGCACTTCCTGTTTACTTAGGTAATATTATATCCTTCTGGGATCTTTAATGTAGTTGAAGCTAGATAGTTATAATTTTTCTTGACTATAATAAAAGATGACTTAGATATGAAACTTTAGACTCACAAGTATAAGCTAGATGATAGAATATTTTCTTTGATTTTGCCAAATACAAATAGGCTGGCTATTGTAACTGTAATTCTTGCTTGATAACTATTCTATTATATATAATTTTACTATGTTAAAGTTAAAACCTTACTTTTTGATTAGACAGAAAAGGGAAAGTGCTGTGGGATGTCTTTCTGTATGCTGTGAATATGTGTTGGTATGATTGGTTAATAAAGAAACTGCTCTTGGCTCCATTTTAGAACTCCTTTTATATCTAATCAAAATGAAAGAGCTAGCTAGCAAAAATTCTTAGCCATAGGTCAAACAGTTTGTAATTAATATTAAGCCTTTGAGTGATTTTATAAGCAGCTGTGGGACTGTGGGTGAGAGAAATTTGTCCTGACCATGGACCGGGCTGGACACAGGAAATCTTTTGACTACAATCATCTCATATGTGATATTCCCTGTGCTTTTCTAAGAACTCTGCATTTAGTAGTGTGATTTGTCACAAACACATAAGATTTACGTGATTATTGATATTATTTTATGGATTAGAGAAAGCAGGCACAAAGAATTTAAGTATTAATTACTAAATGTGTATTTGGAGTTCCATGCTGGTCCCAGAAAATGGCAAAATCACACCCCTTAACTGGGAGAGTCTAGATTGACAGTCTGTACTCTAGGAGGTTTAAAAAACCAAGAGGTTTCTCTGGGCATGTGCCAAGAGTTAGCTATAGTTTACAGCAATGAATAAATAATCCATATTTCAAGATGGTTTTCTTTTTAAAAAAATAGTACCAAAAGGAAAGATAGCAAATCTGAAGTTTAGTTTAAGGAATATATGAAAACAAATTAGATGTTGTAATAATTAGTTAATTAATTAATTAATTGATTAAAAAGGGGGTGAAATAAGGCACACAAGAGACTAATTGTTGGTTCAAAAAAGGAATACATAGAAGTGAATTGAACTTCTTCCCAACATAAAAATAAAACTTGCCACTGTAACATGAATTGCTAAACAGTCTTATTAATAAAAACATGGAGCTAGATATTGGGGTGAAAACTGAAAGATCAGAGTAACAGAACAAGCCAGTCAACTTCTTACCTCTATGAAATCCTCAGCCTCAAGAGTGAGTGTTCCTGTTTCCTCATGCTTTATATACCTTTCTGTGTCCTGCCACATTACTTCCTGTAATTAAAGGCATGTGTCCTTCCCAAGCAAAGACATAAGATCTCAATTGCTGGGATTAAACGCATGTGCCACCACATCTGGCTCTGTCCCCGGTGTGGCCTTGAACTCAGAGATATGGATCGATCTCTGCCTCCCAAATGCTAGGATTAAAGGCATGTGCTACCACTACCTGAGCTCTGTTTAATATAGTGGTTGGCTTTGTCCTCTAATCCCCAGATAAGTTTATTAGGGTATACAATATATCACCACATGCCACCCTCTGAAGCTGGGGAGCAGCTGGGGCTAGGAAGAAGAAGCAATAGGAGGAGACTATTGATGCTGTTGGTTCAAGAGAGTTGTTCATATTTTCTCTGTCCTGCTCCAAAAGTGGGGCCATGCAGAATAGCAAACAGTATCTGCCACATGCATACAAGCACTTCTGCATGTCATATACTAGGGCTATAGTGTAAATTTGGTTACAGAAAAAAATGAGACAGTTGGTACATCATATATCCAGCGATGTCCAGTATCTGATGGTCAGCTCTTAGTGCAAGAGTTGGAACTCCAGAAACCAGTTGGTTGAGGGTGTTGAGCTGTGGGTTTCAGCAGAGGGGCTAGTGGCGGGAGAGAGTGCATCATCAGCAATGCCATCCTAGGGGAGGGTTCTTTCTCACAGTGTGAGAGAAGGCAGAAAGGCATGCATGATTATAAATGCTGGAGTTGAACCCAATGCATCAGTAGGAAAAGAGGAAACATTGAACTTTAGGTTAAAACTATGGGCAGCCAGTGGTAAGGGAAACAATGCAACCAGTTTGTAAAGTGTTTTTCTTTGATTTGTTTTGCTTTGCCTTTTAAAGAGAATACATGTTTCTGCATGATTATTGTCCCACTCTGAAAGATTTTTTTTCTCAAATTTCCTCCAATAACTTTGCTAATTGCCATAATTCTCCATAGAATTAGTGCTTATTGTAAATCCACTTTATTTTATTCGATTTCTGATGCTATGACAAAAAGACTCGAGGCTAGATCATTTTAGAAGGCACAAAAATTTAGTTCTTCTGGGTCTGTAGTTAGGAAAGACTGATGTAGGCAACTGGTATCCATGTCCATTGAGTACCATTACACTTTCTTCCTACATGGCAGTTCTTTCCCTTCACATGACAGGGAGAAGAAGGGGAAGTGAGTGTTCCCATTAGATGTGATCCTTGTAGAAGTCTACTTATCCCATTTCACTTTATCACCACCTAGAGACCATACTTCGCAATACTGTTGCATGGGTGGAATGCATCTGTATGTGAATTTTGGAGGGGATACTGCCAGTGAATCAATAATACACATGTTCAGGGTATTCCTATCATGTGCTGCATAAGCTCTGCTAATACAGCCAGCCTCAACTTGAAACTGCTTAGAGAAACTCAGAGGAATATCAAGAAACAAGTAAGAAATAAACTCCATCTTCCATGGGAGAAAAATAATGCATACCTTCATGGCCAGCAAGAAGTCATGAACTGTGCTTAGCTGGGACACATGCCCAGATTGCCTAGGGAAGCTTGAAAACATATGCACACTGGTGGAGGTTGGCCTTTATCGTCTGTGAGGATGTTTGTTTCCTGGTGGGAGAAAGAGTACTCCATCTCACCAAAACCAGTCTCTAGGGCCCCCAAAGTCACCCCAACTACAGCCAGATGCAATGAGCTTTGTCGGTTTTCCCCCTAGCCAAGCCATTCAGGACAAGGCTCCTTTCCCAGGGCCTGTAGCTCCAGCCTCTGCAGCAGTTTGGGCGGGTTAGTTTGTACAGATCGCCTTTAACCAAGACTCCCTGCCCACACCTGCGCCACCAGGGAATCAGAGCACCTTGGCCTTAGCTACCTTTATTCTTCCTCTTCATGACTAGTACTAGCAGTTCCCAGGACATCATGGGGCGGGCTTTGTGCCTTTGTACCTGGGCTTCTTCCTCCATCTGAAACCACCCTGTCCTCTTGGCTGTTTTCAGTTCGGGAACTTCCTCCTCGATGTCCGGGAAAGTGTTACATCTTTGGCGAAGTGTTCCCTGACTCGCTACCTTAGCTTTTATTTAAACAAACCACTCTGAGATGGTAGCAGTTTAACATGACAACCATTTATTTCACCGCACCATTTTATGAGCTGGTAACATAAGCTGGGTTCCACCCGGCAGCTCTTTTGTTATCTATAATCTTGTCGCCAAGACCTCCAGTCTGTAAGTAGCTGTTGGCTAGCTGGTCTAAGGCACACTTAGCCCAGAAAGATGGCCTCTGCTCCACGTGGCTTTTCAGGATGCAGCAGACTCTGCCGGGCTTCTTCCCATTGTGGTGGGAAGATGCCTAATACACAGAAGTGGATAATGCCTCTTGAAGTTAGATTTGGACTGGTACACTGTCATTTCTGATGCATTCTGTTGCCCAGAACAAGTCACAGGTTCTGACCAAATTCAACAGGTAAGAAAATAGATTCCATGCCTCCATGGGAAAATTATGAAGAGGACCCAAAAAGGATCCACAAGCATTTTTTTTTTCAATCTCCACCTCATTACACAAAAGAACCAATCACTGTACTCTCACTGTGGTTTTGTTAAAAGCCTTAACATACTACTATCTTATTCGCTTAATTGTATATACACTGATACGGCTTGAATATGACATGTCCCCTACAGGCTCCTGGGTTTGAATGTCTAGTTCCCAGCTTTGAGCACTATTTTGGAAAACTGTAGTAACTGGCTGGTGGATGTGTGTCCCAGGCAATGGACCTTTGAGGGCTTTAGCACAGCTCTGCTTCTGGTCTGTCTCTGCATCTCAACTAGATTCACATGAGATGTTCCCAGTCACAGACTCAACCACACCAGCCACAAGGTTGGACTGTATTCCATGAACCATGGCTCAGAACAACTCTTCCTCCATTAAGTGTTTTACTGTCAGGTATTCTATCACAGTCATGTGAAAGGCAACTAATAAATACACTGTCTACATAGCAGTCAGAGCTCCTGCCTGATGGAAGAGCCATGGTTTGTTGATCATTGTGTTCTCAGAGCCCTTTGCACAAAGTCTGAAATCTACATAATGCTCAGAGCATGCTTGCTGCTGATTGAACATGAACAGATGACCTTCTCCACACAGAGATGACTCCTAGAACAAATTGAAATTGTTTGCATGCATAGTTAGTGGTAGACAGTTTCTGATGAGATGCAAATACCAATGGTAAATGAGATTATCTCTCAGTGTCCATGAAGAAGAATTTATAGGAATCCTATCAGAGAGCAAAGTTTGCCAGTGTCTGGATCACTTGTTTGTACAAGCTAGGAACATCCTACCACACACATTGCATTGACTCTGTATTATATTATTACACCTAAAATAATATAAATGCTGTGTAAATGGTAGTGTGGCATGAATAGTAATGGAAAAAAGTTTTACCTGCAAGTACGTGCACAGACCTGAACACATAGTCACATGAGCAGCAACCTATCATTTTCAAATATCTTCAATCTGAGATTGTTTATATGCACAGACAGGAAACATGAATATTGATGAGCAATTGTATTTCTCTCTTACCTTAGCACCTTTGTCCTCACAATAGTATTTTAAAGACTTCTTAATTTTTAAAAAATTCTAGATTCCATCCAAAAAATCCTAATCATTACTATGTTTAAATAAATTATTGTTATTATAGTATTCTTATTGTATAGTATAATTGTTGTTCTACTATGTTTGTGTACATATGCAATATGTACACCAAAAAATTGACTATAATTTTGGTAGTTCTTAGTAATTATCAAAACAAAATCAAATTAAATTGAAAAGAAAACAACAAAGTCAATAAAATACTAATTAATATTAATTTAATGTGGCATAATCTTGGTTTGATAGAAACCAAAAATCAGCTGCTTACGATAAAAATAAGGAGCCATCTGTTACTGCCTATGTTCTCCTGAGCTCGTATTCCAAGAGTAAATATTCTAGGGATAGGCACCATTGTCCATATTCTCCAGTGTGCCTGAAAGTCATTATTGTCATTATTTCAATTACTCCATTGAATTTCTCCTTTTAGATGCTATTTTCCAAAGCAGTAGACAGTCAGCTCAGAGCTTGTATTGCTTCTCTCCATTTTACTTACGTTTTGAGACCCTTAGATGCCTCTGAGAAGGGTGGGTCAATAAAAGGAAGAGTGGTGTGACAAAGAAGGAAAGTATCCAGTCTCCAAGTCTTCTGTCTACACCAGTCCTCCAGGAGAACATCATCATCAAAATGTCCCAGTTACTGTGAAAAACACCCTCCTCCCTGTCCATGGCACATCTTCCACTTCCTAACACACTGGCTCACGGTCACACCAGGCATCCCCACTATCCTCTCATCAACCCCATTTTCCCAGACATACCCAATAACCCCAGAACTATGACTCCACAGGACACTAACCCTGGAGCAAATGTCAGAGACCCTCTATAATATTCTTAAAATGCCTATGAATGTTTCCACCTTTTGCATTTTCTGTCTATAAATCAGTTTGGCAGGAACAAAGTGAAATAGAATTCTTCCAGCATCCCCGCTGAAGCAGAATGAACAAAAAGAATTGACACTTTAAAAATATTGTTAAGAAACATTGCCATATTCTGAATTACTCAATTCTTCCTCCATGTCTATCTAATGAAACTTCAGCACATCATGACATTGCCTACACCTCACTTGACATGAATATTTCACTTTCATACTAATCTTCCTGATTTCTCATCTACCACAGACTTGGGCACTGAAAGTAAGTGGAAATATTTTATCATGTCGCCATTCCATTATGTGACCATAAATAACATGTCTATGCAAATAACCTAGAATTGTCCCTGGCTGGAAGAAAGAGAAAAAAAAAGTGTGATGAAAACATAGTATCTGAAAACTTTTACGGATGATTCTGAATATGCTCTTCAGACTTGAGGTTCTGGAACCCCAGTTTAAAAAAAAAAACATTGATTTTCAATAATCTCTTTCTCCCAACTTATTTTCAGTAAGTGTTGAAACTTAAAAATGGCTGTGGATGGAATACATCTCAATTTTACTTTTTTGATGACAACATGTATCATAAACCATCAGTAAGAACTGTCTGAATGTCCCTGACACCAGTCTTATTCCTAGGAAGACCACACTCATCCTCCAATTTCATCTGTGTTCACTTGACTGCACTCCTGAACTCTGCCTTAAAAGCACTGTGTTTGATTTCTCCCTGTGTGATACATGTTCATCTTGATTCCAGTCTTCTGCTTCTTCTCTGATATGATTCTTTAGGAGTGTGTGTTTGTTGTTGAGACAGGTTCTTATAATGTATCTCATGCTAGCCTTGATCTGCTGATCCTCCTGCCTCGACCCCCAGTGTATGATTACAGGCAAATATCATGGTGAGTTTAACTGTTTTAAGAATCCATTTTGGCCTTCTGACTATCAGCTGCATCCATTCTGATAAGGGAGCCTAAGCCTCCCTTCTTGATAACTTAGAGATACCGGTTATGAGGTCTGGAAACCATGTGGAAAATATGCATAAAGGTAAGTTGTGATTGGCACCTTCTGAAGGGGGTAGAGGAAAATATCGCCCTCAAAAAGAATAAAATTATAGACAGTGAGGAGATGTTTGTAAACTTAGCTAAAAGTTCTTAATCTATATCTGCTAGCTCTCTAAAATCATCCCACAAGAACTAACATGGTATGTGACAAACCCGAATGTCAGAACATAATCCAAGAATGAAGTCATGTGAGAAAAAAATTCTGAGTGCTTGTGAGAACACGCCAAGAAAATAGGACAAGAGTTTTGTGACCTTGGCTTCTCCAAAACATGAAATTGTTCTTGGAATGTGTTTTGGTGTTCCTCCCAGGTATAGCAGATACGAGTGAGTTTACTTCAGATTATTCATTACAACTGGCTATTGTTATTTGTTTATATGCCTCCATGGATAAACATGTTTTTGCTATGTGCAGCTTGTCCTTGTGATCATACAGCTTGAACTCATGAGAACTTTACTTGGGTGACTCTTCTTTACCATCAGAGTAAAAATTGTTTGATGTTCTAAAAAAAAGTTACCTTGTCACAGGAGAGAATAAGAGATTGGCAGAGGGAAGGCTGGGCAGCAGGAGGAAGGAAGAGATGGGGATCTGTGGTTGGTATGTAAAATGAATAAAAATTTCTTAATAAAAAAATGAAAAGAGAAAAAGTTGGCTAGTGCATGAGACTTTAGTCTGCCTCATTTTTAGGCTCTGCTCTCCCAGGTCCCATCCCCTAGAGTGGTGAACACATGAATAGTAAAAGTTGCTTAACTAAGGCATGTCCTTTGAGCATTAGAATTTTAGCACTTGGTATTATTTGTTAGTCTCTGGACATTAAGATATCTACTGATAACAAAGTCAAAGGTGGGCCTCTTTATTTACTTATTGAAAATTGATTCTTCTCTCATACAATACATCTCAACCACAGTTTCCCCTCCCTCCACTCCTCAAAGCTCTACCTCCACCTCCCCTTGCTCCCAGATCCACTCCCTCTCTGTCTCTGATAAGAAAAGAGCAGGCCTTTAAGAGACAACAACCAAACATGACAAAACAAAATGCAATAAGACAAGGCAAAAGCCTTCTCATAGAAGCTGGACAAAGCCACCCAACAGGAGGCAAAGAGTCTCAAGAGCAGAAAAAAGAGTCAGAGATACATCTATTCTTGCTACTGGAAGTCCTACAAAAACATCAAACTAATGCAATAACATATAGACAGAAGACCTGGTGCAGACCCTAGAAGGCCCCATGCTTACTGTTTCAGTCTCTGTGAGCCCACATGTACCCTGATTAGTTGATTCAGTGGACTGTGTTCTCCTGGTGCTCTCCATTCTCTCTGACTTTTATAGTCTTTCCTCCTCCTCTTCAGCAGCTGGATTCCCTGAGCTCTGTGGGGAGGGACCTTATGGAGACCTCCAATACAGACTCTCTCTCCACATAATGTCTGACTGTGGATCTCTGCATCTGTTATTAACTGCCGCCAGAGGAGGCCTCTCTGATTATGACTGGACAAGGCATCAATCAGTGAGTATAGCAGATGTCATTAGGGATCATTTCATTGGTCTTTCTTCCTTCCTTCCTTCCTCCTTTTCTTTTTTTCTCATGTCTGGTTCTACCCTGGGTCTCTGGATGATCTTATCTCCAGTTTCTGGCCATGACAGTGTCAGGCATGGGCTCCCAGCTGACTGAGAAACACTCAAAGAAATGTCTGACATCCTTAACTACCAGGGAAATGAAAATCAAAACTTCTCTGAGATTCCATCTTACACCTGTCAGAATGGCTAAGATCAAAAACACAAGTGGCAGCTCATGTTGGTGAGGATGTGGAGCAAAGGGAACACTCCTCCATTGCTGGTGGAAGTGCAAACTTGTACAGCCACTATGGAAATCAAAATGGTGGTTCCTTAGAACATTGGAAATCAATCTACCTGAAGACCAAGCTATACTACTATTAGGAAATACCCAAAGGGCACTCCATCCTACCACAAGGACACTTGCTCAACTATATTCATTGTAACTTTATTCACAATAGGCAGAAGCTGGAAACAACCTATATGTCCCAAACAGAAGAATGGATTTAAAAAAATGTGGTACATTTACACAATGGAGTATTACTCAGCTATTAAAAAACAATGATATCATGAAATTTTCAGGCAAATGGATGGAGAAAAATCATCCTGAGTGAGGTAACCCAGACACAGAAAGACAAATGTGGCATGTATTCACTTATAAGTGAATGTTAGTTGTTAAGTAAATGATAACCAAGGGACAATCTGTAAACCCAGAAAGGTTAGGTAAAGAAGAGGGACTTAAGAGGGGGACACATGGATCTCCCTGGGAAGGAGAAATAGGGTAGATTTTGCAGGTGGTGGGGGAGAGGAAGGAATCAGGTAGAGGAGGAAATAGGATGAAAGGGGAAAGTATGGGGGAAGCAGCTGGGATTGGAGGCATTTGTGGGGCAGTGTGGAAACCTAGTATAGTGGGAACTTCCTAGAATCTATGAGGGTGATTCTAGTGAGGACTCCTAGTAATGGGGGATACAGAGTCTCAACTGGCCATCTCTTGGAGCCAGGCAAGGCTTCCAGTGGCAGAATTGGGTTGTAATCCATTGAGTTGTAGGCCAACAGGGTGCTGTGGAGAGCCCCAAATAGCCCAGGCTGATACTAGGAGAGGAGGTTGCTCTCCAAACTGACAGTGAGGACATCCCCATTGCTGAGGATAACATCTACACAGATCATTGAACAAGAAGAGGTTGAGCTACTGCCTTCATAAAAGCTTCACCCCTGCATTCTAGTCTCTTTGGTGCAGGAAGGCACTCTGCAGGCTACTAAAAGAGAAACATGGACATCAACACATGTAGATGTAACCAACCGTCTTATTAAATAAGAAACACAGAACCAATGCAAAGAAGAAAGTTAAGAGATCAGAGCTAAGAGCCTTACCCTGCAGCTAGCCTCTTAAGCCAAGAGACTTCTCTGAAAGAGAGCTACTTCCTGTGTGTTTGTCTTTATATAGTCTTTCTGTTCTGCCTTCTCATTGGTTGTAAACCCAAACACATGACTGCCTTGTCACTGCCTGTCTGTAGAGACTTCCAGGTCTTCTATGGTTGGGATTGAGATTAAAGGCATGTGTCTCCAATGCTGGCTGTATCCTTGAACACACAGAGATCTACCTAGCTCTGTCTACCAAGTGCTGGGATTAAAGGCGTGCGCCACCACCTCCACGCTCTTGCTATGGCTCTAATAGCTCTGACCCCCGGGCAACTTTATTTATTAACATACAATTAAAATCACATTTCAATACAAATAAAATACCACCATAAACACAGCCACAAAATCTTTTACCAACAATCTGCACAGCCTGAAAGATGTGCTGGGGCAATGGTGGTGCAGAGCTTGTGGGAGTGGCCAACCAATGTCTGATTTAACTTGAGACCACTCCGTGAGATGGAGCCAATGTCCAACATTGATTGGATAGCCAGGAACCAAAGGTGGGCTTTTTAAAACTTGTATTTTAAAGATAATAAATATTTGCATCTGGATTGTTACCTTCCTACTGTGGAATGAAATCTATTTTCAAATTCGTTTCTTCCATCACTCTTTATTAAGCACCAAGTATATTCTGTACTTATTCCTAGGTTTGAAGATATTAACAGTAAAGACCTAAATACTGAAAAGGGCACTACTGGATTGTAAGAAACTCCTAGGACAGGAGGCTGGTAGACAAAGACAAGATAAATCACGTGTCCTCTCATTTACCTGACACACTCTTGCATGAACACATATGTGCATGC